>NC_092444.1:2818901-3118901 GCF_036169615.1 Heliangelus exortis
TGGAGGAGGTTTAGATGGGAGCTGGGAACAATTTCTCCCTGGAAAGGACTGCCCAGGGCAGGGCTGGAGTCCCCATCATCCCTGGAGGGTTTCAGAGCCCCAGAGATGTGGGGATGAGGGACATGGAGGTGTTGGGTTCATGCTTGGACTTGGTGATCACAGAATCATGGAATGGGTTGGGTTGGATGGGACCTTAAAGCTCATCCAGTTCCAACTCCCATCCAGGGGCAGGGACACCTCCCACTACATCAGGTTGCTCAAGGCCCCTGATCTGTTGATCTTGGAGGTCTTTTCTAACCTTAAGGATTCCATGATCCATGCATTCCATGATCTTCCCACATCTATGTGCACCCCTGCACTCATCTTCCACCCCTGCCCCTTGCACCCTTTTCCTCCCCCTCCAGCTCCCTCTCCCCTCCACCCCCACCCATCCAGCTCTCTCCAAGGTTGTCTCCCCACTCGTTCCAGCTCATGACATAATTATCTAATTAGTTACAAGCACCATCCTCATGTAAGTGACTTTTTTAGGTTTGTTTTTTTTTTTTTTTTTCCTAATTTTTTTAGGGCACATTAAAATATTTATCGCTTCCTTTGCTTCCTGGCGAGTGAGCTCTGGGCATTAATGTGGCTTGGAACTGGCTCTTCCTCATCCCTTTTAACTTGACAGCTCATTAATAAAGTCCTCTCCAGACACCAGAGCTGCAGCTCCACGGATGGAGCCCTGAGCTGTCCCGACTGAAAATGTTCATTTGCTGTTAGAGGCCTCACTGTTCCTTGATTTTTTTCTTCACCCCCCCCCCCTCTTCTTTTTGTTTATTTATATAGTTTGCTCCCGGTTTTATTGATTTATTTATTTATATTGTTGTCCCCTCCTCCCCCTTCTTATCTCTCTTCCCTTTCCTTTCCCTTCCCTTTCCCTTACTTTTTCCCTTCCCCTTTCCTCCTCTTCCCCCCTTTCCCCCCCTTTCCCCCCTTTCCCCCCCTTCCCCCTTCCCCCTTCCTCCCCCTTCCCCCTTCCCCCTTTCCCCCCTTTCCCCCTTCCCCCTTTCCCCCCTTCCCCCCTTTCCCCCCCTTTCCCCCCTTTCCCTCCCCTTTCCCCTCCCTTCCCCCCTTCCCTCCCTTTCCTCCCTTTTCCCCTCCTTTCCCCCTCCTTTTCCCCCCCCTTTTCCCCCCCCTTTTCCCCCCCTTTTCCCCCCCCTTTTCCCCCCCTCTTTCCCCCCCCTTTTTCCCCCCCTTTTCCCTCCCCTTTTCCCTCCCCTTTTCCCTCCCCTTTTCCCCCCCCTTTTCCCCCCCCTTTTCCCCTCCCCCTTTTCCTCCCCCTTTTCCCTCCCCCTTTTCCCCCCTTCCTTCTCCCCCCTTCCCCTTCTCTTATTTATTTATACAATTTTTCCTCCCCCTATTTACTGATGTTTGTATTTCCCCCAGCTCCAGTTCTCTCTCTGCCATCACCACCATTCTGCACAGCTGCTGCTCAGACCTCTGGGTTGCCCTCCCCATGAAACCCCCCCTGGGTTTGTGCCCATATTAATGACCTCCCAAACTGCTGCTAAATCATCTTTTTACCCTTTCTCCTCTGCACCTTTTTATTTACAGGTCAGAAACACGTGCGGGTCACCAGCCTCCTCATCTGCCAGGGCTCCCTCTGGGTGGGCACCGACCTGGGCATCATCGTTCTTCTGCCCGTGCCACGCCTGGAAGGCATCCCCAAAATCACCGGTGAGCCACCCTAAAAAAATGGGGGTACAGCCTTTTAGTTGGGCTCATTGTCAGCCTTAAAACTTCTTTTTATTATTCCCCCCCCTTTGTTTTTTTATTTTGGCAGGAAAAGGCATGGTGTCCCTCAACGGGCACGGTGGCCCCGTGGAGTTTTTGGCGGTGGCGCTGAGCACCCTGGCACCCGATGTCCTGAAGGGCGACCAGGATGAGGAAGAAGAGGGTGAAGAAGAGAAACCCCCCGACCTGGTGGGAAAACCCCCCGCCTCGAGAAATGAGAAAAAAAGGGATTTTATTACAATACCGACTCCGCTCCACCTCCCACCTCCCCGGGCAGCTGCTGTCGGTGCGGGAAGCGCCGGCGGGCGCGGTGCCGGCCCACACCGAAGAAGATGGCTCCATCTACGAGATGGCCGACGACCCCGACGTGTGGGTGCGGAGTCGTCCTTGCAGCCGGGACACCCCCCCGCAAGGAGATCTCCTCGGTGGCCATCGTTTCGGGGGGACGGGGCTACCGAAACTTCAACTCGGAGTCGCCGCGCCGGGGCGATGCCGACAGCACCCTCCTCATCTGGCAGGTCCCACTGATGCTATAGCACCTACCTCAACACAAAGCCACCCAAAAGCTACCAGGGGTGGTCCTGCCCGGGGTGCATCACCCTTTATTATTCTTTTTAAGGTGGAAAAAACTGAAAAATGGGCTTTTTTTTTTTTCTTTCTCCCCCTCCTGCCGCTGGCTTTGTGCGCGGGGAGAGGGGATTTTGGTTTTATCTGCGACCTCCCTGCTGGCTTTGGAGGTGCTGAAGGTGTCGTGTGTGTCTGCGTGTGAATATCTATATATATATATAAATAGAAATATATATATATATAAATATGATGTATATTATTACCTGTATAAAGGAATCTGTATATATTGGGGCACTTGGAGGGGCAGAATTAGCGGCTCAGTGGGTGCTGGCTGCGCCAAAATGTTTTTTTTTTTTTGTTGTTGTTGCAATAGCCAATTTATTTTATTTTTTTTCGACTGTGAATTTGAGGATATTTGGTACACAAAAAAAAAAAAAAGAAAATGAAAAAGCAAAAAAAAAAAAAAAAATCCCCTGGTTTGTGGAGCTGAGTATGAGGAAAGGAAATCTGGGGAGCGTGGAAATAAATCCTAGAGGAATCGCTGTGTTTCCTTGCAGTGGTTTGTCAGCTGGTTTAGTTTTGGGTGGAGATGGTTTCTTGGCTTCAGTGGTGGCAACCCAAAGGGTTAATGAGCCCCCTTGGAACCTCAGAAATCAATAGCAAGCCTCGAAATATCTATATTTTCCCCAGAAAAATGGTTGGGAAGGAGGGGCAGAAGGTTGTACCCCATCCCCTGCATCCCTGGTACCTTGAGCTCTCTCCAGCCACGGTGGAAAAACCCAGGATCACAGGAGGTGGAAACTTGTCTGAAGACTAAATCAATTTCTAACGTGCTCCTCTAACTGCCAGCAATTTGAGTCACTTTTGGAGCATTACAGGAATCAGATTGATGTTCCTGACCACTCGACCTCAAAATGGGACGGCGTGGAGCTGCCAGGGAGCAGAGCTGATTCACCTCCTACCCTTGCTGGAGATTTTTCTAATTAGCCTTCAAATGCGCTTGGAGTTTTTCTTTTCTTTGGCCTGAAAAACGCATTTTTCTGATTGAATTTTTTGTCCTGTGGCACAGCAGGGACGAGGGTGGTGAAGCCACTGGTCCAGCTGTGGGGCACACCAAAGGACCAGCACCATTCGCAGCCTGGATGGGAAGGGGTCAAGGAGCTTCTGGTTTTTGGCCACCCATTTTTTTCCTCTTTTCCTCTGCAGTTTCTCCAGGGACATCACCCTGTGATGGGGCAAGGGCAGGGAGTTCCCACTCTCTGTGATTGCTAAAAAATATGTATACAATTTCTTGCAATGCTGTACATAACTGCAAAATGGCAAAAATAATGCCAATCATGGAGTCTGCACTTTATTTAGTCAAGGGGACATTAAGACCCATTTTGGGGACCTCCAGCTATGTCCTGGCGGGCTCACAGGCCACCTGAGCTACAATTTTAACACAAATACCCCCAAAAAAAGGATGCTGCACCCAGCTGTGCTGCTGCTTTTGAAGCCTGGAGATGTTTGACCCTGCTGGGGTCCCACCTTGGACGTTTTTCTCCTCATCCCAAAGGAGTGGCCTTCAGCTAATGAGGAGGATTGTGCCCCCCAAAGGAGAAGAGAACCCTCAGAGCTCATTGCTGCCACCTTAATGAGCCTCATTATTAACTCAAGCATGTTCTGACCCCAATCCCACCTCATCTGAGGCCACCAGAGCCACCACCTTCTCCCCAGCCTGGGCAACAAATCTTCTCTGTGAGGCATTTAATGACATTTACTGCAAATATTTCTATGCTGATATCCTTTGGGAGATGCTTTTTGCAAGATGTGAGCCTTGAGCCCGCTCCCCCTCATCCAAGCAGGGCCTGGGTGCCCTCCACCAAGACTCATCTTCCAAGGTGATAATGATTATATTATGATGATCAGTATTATTTTATTTTTTCCCTTTTCTCTTCTTGATATTCCCTGTATCCATCCCTTCCTTCAGCCTCATCCAAAATGAAGCTGTGTCCTTCACCAAGACTCATCTTCTCAAGCTTCTTTTCTTCTTCTTTCTGCATATTCCTTCTTCTTCTTTCTTCTTTCTTCTTTCTCCTTTCTTCTTTCTCCTTTCTCCTTTCTCCTGTCTGTCTCCTGTCTCCTTTCTCCTTTCTCCTTTCTCCTTTCTCCTTTCTCCTTTCTCCTTTCTCCTTTCTCCTGTCTCCTGTCTCCTGTCTCCTGTCTCCTGTCTCCTTTTCTCCTTTTCTCCTTTTCTCCTTTTCTCCTTTTCTCCTTTTCTCCTTTTCTCCTTTTCTCCTTTTCTCCTTTCTCCTTTCTCCTTCCTCCTTCCTCTCATTATAATTATTATACCTCAATTTATTATTTCCCTTTTTATTTCTTGATATCCCCTGTACCCATCCCCTCCTCATTCTCTCCCTGGTGGCTGTGCCAGGGCAGCAGGGACCTCATTGCTGGCAGTGTTTGCCCTGACCTGAAGCAGAAGGTTCCCTTCAACCTCTGCACTAACATAAATTAATTTATAAAAACAAATTTTTTTTCTGGTTTAGGAAAGGGGTTTGGGGTTTGGTTTTTTTTTCTTCTTCTCTGAAAGATGTTGCCTGGGGGAGACTGCAAGGGGCTGGGGGCCTCCCCCCTGTCTTTGGGAAGCTTGTAGGGGGGGTTTGGGCTTCAAATGGAGAATTTTGTCCCTTGAAGGTTTAGAAATGGGGGGGAAGGATGTTTTCATTCTTTCAGATGTGTTCAAAGGAGGAACAGGCTCATGAGCCTTGTCCCAGGGGCTTGCATCATGCCAGGAGCAGCTCACATGGCTGCATCCTTGCAGATGCTTCAGCAACTTTCTGATCCACAGAAGATGGGAAGAGACATTTCCTGAGCCAGCATGGCCCAAACCAGGTGTGACCAATGGGGATCTCCTTCCTTGATGCTTTGAATCCCTGAGGATTTAGGAGCCTCTCCCCAAATCAGGCTCCTTGCCCATCCATAGGCAGCTGGAGTTCTCTCTCCCCACCTTCCTCCTCCATTCCTTCAGTTGATCCAAGCCCTGTCAGGACCCTGGTGGTCAAAAGCCTTCAGCTTCCACCCACGTTGCAAAGAGGATGGAGAGTGATGGCTTCAGGAGGGGCTGTCCAGGAAAAGCTCCTCCTGGCCAGGGCATTAAGGCTGAAGGCCAAGGGATGGATTAGGGATGCCCATTGCTGGAGCATGGAATGATGTGTAGGTGAGCTGAGGGTCATGGATGTGCTGTGGTCCAGATGTTGTGGTGGGACTGGGGCTGAACCAGCATGGCTGGAGGCCCTTGGGATGAGCTTGTGCTGTGGGAGAAGGTGGGGAGAGCTCAATGGGGTCTCCTGGATCCTCTGATGTGAGGAGGGCATGGCTCCAGGGTGGGCTGTGTTGGCATGTCTCAGAAGTGCCATCTCCCAGGGATGCTGTGTTGCTGTGTCTCAGAGAGGATGGAGATGCTGGGCTGGGACTGATGGGATCTCAGTGGCTTTTTCCTTCATCCTAAAGTCCATGTCCCCCAGCAGGGCAGCAGCATGGCCAGGGCAGCTCTGGCCTTCAAGCAGAGGGTGCCTGGGTCCCCACCTGGCTGGGTGATGGGATGACTGAGCTGCTCACAGCCATGGGAGGAGGAATTTCCTCCCCCCCCCCAAATATTTTGGTGTAGAAAGCAAATCTGAGAGGTTTCTGGGAGGGGGTCTGTGGTCCAAGTGTGGGGGTTGCAGAACTGCAAAGAATCTCCTGCTCCTTCCCCAGGAGAGGCACTCAAAGCTTTCCTCCTTGTCCATCATTCTCCTGTGTCACCTTTAAGGCAGCTGGTTTGATTCCTCCTGGATTCCCCCTCCCTTTTCTCCTTGCAAACTGCAAGAAGAAAAAAATAGAAATAAATGAATAATAATCATCATCATCACCATCATCATCATAACAAGCAGCATGGGGAGCCCGGTGGAAAGGAGCAAAGAAGAAATTGCTTTGAGCTGCAGAGGCAGGAGCACTCTGAAGATGGGCTTGCTGGAGGTTTGGGATGAGAGTTCTGCCTTGAAAGGAGCAATTAAAAGAGGGAAGCAATTAAATTGCCCGGAGGAAAGGGGAGGGAGGGCTGGGGGGGACCCACTGGGTGCTGCCAGGCTTCTTGCTCTTGCATTGAAGAGCACTCAGCTGATGTTTGTGTTTGCATTGGGGGCTTGCTGTGTACATCCAGAGATGGAAAAATAGACATATTTCTAGGTATTTCTGTATAGATGTACAAAATAGATGCCTGTACTAGATATCCACATAGAAAAAATATATTTGTATTTTTTTATACATATATTTCCAGATGGGAAGGGGAACAACACCTCTCCAGGGTGATGTTAAGGTCTTTCTGGAGCTGTTTGGGTATCAGGACCCATGGAATTGTGGCAGCCAGAGGGATTTCAGCCTGGAAATTTTTCCAAGTGGCTGCCAGGAAGGATGAAATCAAATCGTGGCATCAAAAGAAATTCCTGATGAACCACAACCAGCTTCCACCCCCCTCTGAAAATGTTTTTCTTGCAGTGGTAAATGGCCCTCAGGTCCCGTTTCTCCTTGAGCACCCATTGGAGGGGGGGAAATTCCCCCTTGCTCGGTACAGGAGGAATTTTGGGGTTCAAATCCTTACTTGAAATGAAAATATTTTCTCCTTACATCTACATTATTCTTATTCTTCTTATTCTTCCATGCCCCCTCCCCAGGCTATTGAGCAGGAGAGGCTCCACTGTCCCCCATCCCTTTGTTTCCAGGGGGTTGCAGCTCCATCTCTTGATTTCCAAGAGTCTCTTTGCACTAATTAGACCTTAATTACAGGTGGGGCTTTCATTCAATCCCTCACCCTGCTTGGGGCAGGGAGCCTTGAGCTGATATCTACCCATCTATAATTCTAGATATAACCTTCCATTCTATAATGGTCTATAAAAAACCTTCCATTTAGGATAAATTCCTCAAAAATTCCCCAATTTAGTGCAAATCCTGCAGGATCCATCCCTTAAACCCCCTCCTTGGGCCAAGCTCTGTGGTGATGGAAGCTCCAACCTGGTTTTTGAGTGAGGATGTGGTCACATTCTTACTCCCTGCAAGGAAGGAGGGGGATTTGGAGGGCTTGACATGGGGATTAAAAAAAAAAAAAACCAAAACCAACATATTTGAGGAGTGGTTCCATGTGTAAAGCAGTGCTAGGAAGGCTTATGCAGCACTACCTCCCTCTTTGTAGAAAAAACTAAATATATCTTGTGGCCATAATGCAGAAATAAATGGGTTGCTGGCTGTCACTGCCTGGCAGAAATGCTCAGAGATGAGTTGAAATGGGGAAAAAAAAAGAAAAAAAAAGAAAAATCCCCTCTTTATTTCTTCTTTTTCGTGGAACAGGAGCTCTGCTGAGCGGGAAGAAATTGTCTTTTCCCTCCCCTCTCCCTCCTCCTCAATCTCCTAACAGCAGGAAAGTTTCAGCCTCCTTCATTTCCACCCTTGCCCAGCTCCTTTGGGGGTCACAGCCCTGAGCCCCCCCTCACCCCCTCTGCTGCCTTCCCCATAACTCAAATGGCAATGATTCTCCCAATAAAATTTCCATCTGTTGAGGACTTTCTGGGAGTTATTACCAGCAATAAAACTCCTACAAGGCGAGTGATGTTTCGGAGGGGTAAGTACCTCCATTACAAGCTAAAAAAAAAAAAAGACTTTTAAATAAGGTTACAGGCTTCTGGATCAGTCAGAAAAATCTGATTTTTGAACCTTCTGGAAGGGACATCCTTTGAATCCAAGGAAAAAATCTCACTAGGAATAACTTTTCCAGCCAATGAATTAATTGCTGAGGGGGTTTTAGAGAAGGTTTTGGGTGCTGGGATGCTGCCACCAGCGTCACTTCATCCTTGAATTCTGGTTTCCCTTCTCCACCCTGCAGGAGATGGTGTCATCCCTTTCCTTTCCCCCAACAGGTTGGAACCTTCCAGGGCTGGATGTGCAAATCCTCATCCCTCTTTTTAATGGAAGCAGAGGGTGCAGGGCTGGGACATAACCTCCTGCTTCAAAAACCCTGGGATGGGAAGCTGGGTTTTTTTTTCCCCAACTTCGTCTTGCTCCAAACCACCTGGTAGCAAAATATGAGAGTGGGGGAGACCTTGGAGCACATCCCAGTGCCTGAAGGGGCTCCAGGAAAGCTGGGGAGGGACTTGGGACAAGGGCCTGGAGGGATGGGGTGAGGGGGAATGGTTTGAACTGGGAGAGAGAGGGGAGATTGAGGTTGAATTTTAGGAAGAAATCATTTGGTGTGAGGGTGCTGAGCAATTTTGGAGAGTAAGGAGGAATTAAGGGGGGAGCAAGGAATAACTTCTGGGGGTAAGAAGCAATTTAGGGGTAAAGATATTTATTGGGGGATAAAGAATTTAGGGAGGGTAAGGAGCAATTTGGGGGGCAGAGGAATTTGGGGGGGGTGAGAAGTCTGGGGGGGCAGAAGGTGTTTGTGGGGATAGGGAAAAATTAGGGGTAGGGAGAAATTTGGGGGGGGGGGGGCAGGAGGAATTTAGGGGGACAAGGAGCAATTTAGGGGGGCAAGGAACAAAAGCAGTGTCTGGTTTGTAGGGGCCAGGAGCTGGGGAGGGAAGTGGGAAGGGATTTTCCTCCCATGGCTGGGTGTCACTTGTCCCCGTGTCCCCTGGGCACCCATCCCCACCAACCCCCCCTGTGCAAAGGGTCAGCCAGGAGCTTTGCTCCAGGGTTTTGTACCTCTGGTTGTATTTTGTGCCCACGGGGAGGTGTAAAGCAAGGCCAAGTGCAGCTTGCCCGGGGTGACCGTGTTCCCCTCCATCCCCGAGCAGCCGCCGGCATCGCCCGGAGCCACCGCACGGAATTTCTGATGTGAAACATCCCTGGTGGCATCTTTGTCTGCAACAAGCAGGGGAGTTACTGACCTGCTGGGCTTAGCTTGAGGTATCAAAGCCCAATGACGGAGAGAAACCATCTCCATCCTGGGAGGGAGGATGAAAAAACCCTCTAGAAAGTGATGTTCATCAAGGTTTTCCTCCGGGCTCTGCCCTTGAGGAGCTGACGAGGGAGAAATTTCAAATTGAGGAACAGAGCAGAGGAAAGAACCTCTTGTGAAGCTCAAAACACAGCTTGGGTTCAGGCTTTGCAGAGCTGCTGTGTGGTTCCACTGCAAGAGCATCAAGGATGGGAGGCACGGACACTAAATCCTGATTTTTTTTTGCCCTATTTTCTCCATCCTTGCAGCACAGAGGATAAGCACCAAGTGCTAATGGCTCCTGCAGGGCAACACAAAGTGAGTGCTGCTGGAGCAGGGGCCAGACCTGACCTCTGCACCCAGTTATCTCCTGGCCATGAAAGAACAACCTCAGCACAACCTCAGCTGGAGGCTCTGGTTTCATCATTCCCCATTAACTGCTTTTTAAGAGCTACCACCACCAATAACAATCCCTCTCCAGCTGTTGTGCCTCCAGTTTGTCTTCATTTAATTAAATGTAGGAATGGGTGCAGAGCAGAGGGGGAAATGCGTGCCCATCCTTCACCTTTATCCTCTGGTTCTCATGCCCAAGGTAAGGTGGGGTTTAAGAAGTGGGTCCAAGGCGGGGATGGAGATGGTGGTGGGGAGGATGAGGTTTTTATTGGGGTGCTTTGACCCCAAAAGGTTTTTATTGGGGTACTGCTCCTCAAAGCCAGAGGAAGCCAAGCTCCAAGGCTCTGCTTCTGCTCTTGGCTGGGTGCTGGAGCTTGGAACCTCTCACCTTGAGTTGGGTGGAAGGGAAGCAAAACACTTGAGAGATGTCAAAACATGGGCTGTTCAAAAGTAATTTGCTAAACTAACAATTTGGGCTGTAAGAAGAGCTGTGATTGCCCTCTTCAGAGAGCTTGGAAGGGTTTGTTTTTCCTCCTGGCTCAGCACCCTTCGAGCAGGATTTTGGTTTCTGTCTTCTTCTCCTCTTCTGCAACTGTAGAGGGATTGGGGGGAAGGGACCCCAATTTCTTCCCTTTTTACCCAGGAGATAAATCTGCCCCAACCTCTGGGGGGGTATTTTTCACCCTGCTTTTGGGGATGCTGCACTGCTGGGTGATGCCTCTCACAGCACTGAGCAGCTGCTCACTGCATCACTGGTGACCCCAACCCCTAAATTATCTTAAAAAAGAGATCTTCCTCCTTCTGGGCTTGCTTCTAACCCTCGGGCTGGCTGAGTGAGAGGTTTGTAGCTGAGTATTTCACTCCTGAGGCAGCTCTGCCTTTCCTTTCCAGGGTCTATATTTGGGTGGGTGGGTTAATTTTAGGGCACCCTTTGCTCCCAGCTAGATTCTGGGGGCTGGTTGTTGAGGGTGCCATTGAAGAAGGACCCAGCTTTGGAGGAGCCCAGCCTGCTGTTCTCAGGTGCCATTAAATGGCACTTAAAGGCTTTTAAGGTTTCACCTGGGCAGGGCTCAGCTGCTCCTTTGCCTGCTGGAGCTGAGGGGGAGAGCTGTGTCCCTCCAGGCAATGTCACGGGGGGGGGGGGGGGGGGGGGGGGGGGGGGGGGGGGGCTGTTCCTGAGGACCAGAGGAGGTCCCAGCTAAAAATACTGCGAGCCTAAGTTGGATGAAAAGGTTGATTTCTCCTGAGCAGTTGCTCTGATCCCTCCTGTGTGAGGAGGGGGCTGGAGGATGCTGTGGGAACCCAAGTGTAGGCACCTCCTGTGGTCTCATCCCAGGCTCTTTGCAGTGGAGATCCAGGGGTGCTGAGCAGAGACAAGTCCTGTCCTGCTCCTGGTTGCATTTTGGGGGATGCCCTTTGCTGTGCAAACCCCTTTCTGCTGCCCCCCACTTTTCTGGGGGACACACAGGGAAGGGCAAGTTGGACCTGAGCTGCTTCATGTCCTGTGTCAGCAGGAGCTGGAGCTGCTGGGAAGCTTCCCCTTCCTGGGGTGGGATGTTAGGCAGCTGCCTTCATCAGGAATCATTGTCTGCAGGAGTTGGACCTCCTGGTGCTATTTCTGGTGGTCGGGCTCTGCCAGCAGAGGCTGCCAAGAGAAGTTGGGTGAGCTGGGAAGTGGCTGCTGCCTCTGGGGAGCTTTGCTACAGGCAGAGCTTTGCCTTTCTGCTCTGGGGAGACCCCTCCTGGGGTTATGAGTCCAGTTCTGGGGTCCCCATCAGCAGAGGAGGCCCTGGAGCTGCTGGGAGGGCTGGAGCAGCTCTGCTCTGGAGCCAGGCTGAGAGAGCTGGGGGTGTTGAGGCTGGAGAAGAGAAGGATCCCATGGGGAGACCTTAGAGCACCTTCCAGTGCCTGAAGGGGCTCCAGGAAAGCTGGGGAGGGACTTGGGACTGGGTGAGGTCCTCTGACGAGGACATAAAATAGAAACTGAAGAATTTATTAATCACATTTTCTTAATGTGCTTGGCCCTGGGCGTGCAGCTGAGTGCTTACCAAAGCTTCTCCAGGACATTACTGGGCTCTGAACAAGAGTCAATCAGTGGCCGTTCCTCCTCGGGTTGGGCTCAGTTGTCCCCAGGGAATGGGGTGGCAGTGGTGGTGGCTTTGCCCTTGTCTGGTGGCACCAATGGAAGGGGCTGCAGAGCTTGGGGGGGGGGGCAGGGGGAATGGTCCTGATGTGAGAGGCTGGGCTGGGGGAGGTTCAGCATGAGGGGCTGAGCCCTTTGGGTGGGGATTTGGGGGTCCTGGGCTGGGTGTCTGTAAAACCTCCCCGTGGGATTGGTGAGCAAGGGGGAAAAAAGTGCTCTGGCAGAAAGAAGGCTTAAACACTCTTCATGTCAGAGCTTTTCTTCCTGAAGTTCTTGTCAGAAATGACAATTTTAAGGTTGTTAACAACCCCCCCCCCTCCCTCCTTCCCCCTGACAAACCCCAATCTGTCACTGGCTGTGTCCTTCCCTGTGACAGAGCTGCCTGGAGCAGAGATGCTGCTGGGGAATTTTACTGGGGGGAAAGAGGGTGAGGGAGGGACAAAAAACCCAAACCCCAGGAAAGGATTGAGAGCAGGGGGTGAGGACACATCCAGGATGAGTTCGGATGGAGCTGAAGCCTTGGGAAGGTCAAATCCTGCTTGAGGTGGGGGAGAGGAGGAACAGCACCAGGAGAAAGAATTTTCCCCCTTCTCCCAACACCAGGAGGAATTCCACCTTCCCCCCCCAAATGTGTGTGTGCTGATGGGTCTCACTGCACACAAAAGCCTGGGAAGAGTGAATGCATCCAGTGCCCCTGTTTAACTGGTGTATAATGGTTTTGGGGGCTATGGGTGGGTAGAAGCCACCTCCAAACCCTGCTCTGGGTTTTGGGATGCAACCTCAGCACAACTGGCTTGCTAGGAAAGGCTTTCCTGCCCCAAAACACCTCTCTGAAAGGGGCTCCTCCAGATGTGGTCTTGGTGCAGCTCTGTGGGGCAGGACACAGCCCCATGGGCTGCAGAAGTGTGGATGGTCCCATCCCAGCCCTTGGCCTTTGAGGGGGACATGATGGTGTGGTGCCAAATGGCTGCTTTGGTCTTTGGGAGCCTATTTTTATCTCACTTCTTAAGCTCAAGGGCTGTGGAATAAGATATTATTGAATTTACTTCCCCCCCAGGGCTGGTTTCTTTCCATCTTTATTTCCCTGTTGCTCTGATCTCCCTTGAAACCAGCTTTAAGGCTGGTGCCTGTCCCAGCTTAGCCCCTCACAAAGGCTTCTCCCTCCCCTAGTCCCCTTTTTGACAAGCCTTTCAAGCCACGAAGCAGCTCTTCTCCTCTCCCTTCCATAAATAATGAGATTAGTTCCAGCCAGCTTCATGTTCTCCACACTGGTTTTGGAGGGACTGGTTCTCTCTGATGACAGCTTGGTGTTCCTCCTCCTCCTCCTCTCCCTGGTTTTGGGCTCCTTCATAGCTTTGGGAGTTAATCAGGGAGCAGGAGGGTGGGAGATGATGGTGGGGAAGGGATTTGAGGGAGTTTGGGGGTTGTTTTTGCAAAAAGCTCTGGCAGCACTTGTGGGGGATGCTGGAGTGACAGCCATGCCATGGGGCAAAGCCAACCCATAATGATGGTGACCCCATAGCAAGCCCAAAATGATGCTGAGGTCAATCCCCTGCCTGGGGTGTGGGCCCTCCTGCTGCAGCAAAACCTCATCCAGGTCTCAGAGATGTTGGGTCAATGACCATACCCTTAATGATGCTCATCTCCTGCCAACCCCATAATGATGCTGCCCCCAGCCACCCCATCCTGGTTCAGGACCATGTACTGCAGCAACCCCACAGCCAGGATGATGTCCCCCCACCCCCTTGACCTTCAGGATGCCCAAGTCCCCCTTCAGCCTCCTCCTTCCCTTGTGCACTAATTCTGGTCACCAAGCTCTCATTTGCCATAGAATCATAGAATAATTTGGGTTGGAAGGGGCCTCTAGAGGTCATTAAGGCTTGAGCCCGGGCTAATTCTCAGCACCCAGCACCCAAGATGTGGCCACTGACAATGCTGGGGCCAAAGCCCACATGAGCATCAAGCCATTAGCCTCATTTGACTAACAAGGAGCTGTGATGTTTTATGCATGGTACCTAATTTTACCCTCGCAATCTCCTGCTATATTTAACATCATTAATCATTGATTCCCATGGGGCTGGAACCCTGATTAGTGTCAGATGGATTATGGGAGGAAAGGGATTGAAAAGGAAAAAAAACAAAACCAAAAACCTCTTTTCTTCTGGAAGAGCTGGAGCTGGTTCACCAGTGTTGAGCTGCTTGGTCTTGGCTTGGTTGAGTCTACGGGGCTGGAAGAGATTGGTCCTTTGCTGGGGTTTTTTGATGCTTTTTTAGGGCAAGGATGGAGACTCACAAGAGTTGTGAGACCCTTTTCTCCTCTCCAGTCCCCACTCTGCTCTCATGAGCTGTGCTGACGTGGTGGGGCTGTCAAGTGCTTCATTTTTCAGGGCTCGTTTTATTGCGGCTGGGATGGGTTTGGTGAGTCCTTCCCAGACTGGAATGATTCATTCCCCAGGGCTGAGAGCCCCTGCTTGGTCTGACATCCATCAAATCATCATCTGGATGCCAAGGGAGGGATGATCCATCAGTCCCCACCACCACCAGTGTCAAAACACTCCAGGGTGCAATGGGGTGAAGGGAAGGTGTAATTAAGGCTCAAGTCCTCCTTGCAGAGCTGGGGCCAGGCCAGCTGCTGTCTCAGAATCCCAGAATGGTTGAAAAGGATCTTAAAGCCCATCCAGTTCCAACCCCCTGCATGGCCAGGGACACCTCCCACAGCCCAGGCTGCTCCAAGCCCCATCCAACCTGACCTTGAAGGCTTCCAGGTATGGAGCTTCCACAGCTTCCCTGAAAAACCTGTGCCAGTGTCACCACCATCACCCTCAAGAATTTCCTCCTAATTTCTAAATCTCCCCTTTTCAAGTTTAAAGGCATTACCCCTTGTAAAAAGCCCCATTCCCAGCTTTCCTGCACATCCTCTTCAGTTACTGGGAAGCCCCTGCTATGTCCCCCTGGACTATTTTTCAGGCTGAACAACCCCAACTCCTTCAGCCTCTCTTCAGAAGGGAGCAGCCCCTGAAGCCCCAGCTTCCTGCAGCCCTCCCCAAGCCTCCAGACCCTCCCCTCATTCACCCAACACTTGGAGCCACGAGTTTTTGTAGGGCTGTTGGGGTGCCCAAGGGGGTGCCATGCAGATGTTGCTCCTGAGCTGAAGTGGATGGAAAAGCTCCTCAGGGTCCAGTGGTTCCAGTAAATGACACTAATTATGGTGAGCTCCTTCTCCTGGTGTTAATTGCCAAGATGGGGGGGATGCTGGTCAGGTTTTGGGGGCATCCAGCTGCTGCAGGCTGGTCTCTAACCTGCTGCCATCTCCTCCAGGAGAGCTCTGCCAAAACTGTCCTTGAGATCAAGAAACAGTTTGCCAAGTGGGATATTGGGTTGTTGGGAAGCAGGTCCAGTCCACCAAATCTCATTTTTTCTCCCCCTGCACGCAGAGATGGAGACTTGGCTGGTGCCCCCCAGCCTCTCCCAGCTTGCAGGGACACCAAACTTCTGCTTTTCCACCCTCCCACTTGGTTTAAGAGGGTTTTTCCCCCTGCTCTTTCCATGGAGGCAGCTCTCCCCTCTCCCACTCACCCTTTTATTTTATCTCCCTGAGCTCTCCAAAACCCACCTGCAGGGGAGGTGGAGAAGCAGCAGTCAGGTGCTTTACATCTCCCATTGCTCCAGGGCTGGCAAGTGAAACAAATGACAGAGGTTTCTAGATTTTATTTATTTATTTTGATATTTTTTTTTTAACACCTCCACTTTGCACGGGAGCCTCTCAGCTGCCAGCCAGGCAGATGCCAGCAGCTACTGATGGCTGCCAAAGGCACAGGGAGCTGCTGGCTCCTGCCTCATCAAAGCAGGAACAGGTATTTTTAGCAAAGACATCGTCAGGAGAGCAGGAGACGTGCCTGTCTCCTCCCTCCCCAGGCTCTTTTTTGCCAGGGATGGTCAGGAATCAAACCTTTAACAGGTAAAAAAAAAAAAAAAAATCAACTTTTTTTTTTTTTTTCTTGAGGTTTTACCAGCACCAGCCAGGGAAATGCAATTTTGCAGGTGAGGGAAGATGAAGATGCTTTTGGCACCTCCAACAAGGATTTTGTGGAGCACTGACTCCTCTGGGGGTAGCAAAGCCCCCCCCTCCTTTGCTCACAACTTGTGTCCAGTGTTGGGCATCACCTCCTCCCCCCAAAATTGCAGCTTCTGTCCCCATTTTGTCCACCCCATGGTGGTATTGCTTTTTGGGGTTCATCCCTATGGGTTTGTGGGTCTGGGCTGCTGTGCCATGGAGGGGATCATCACCCAGGGCTCTGCAGAAGGGGAAGATGGTGCAGCAAGGTCCCATCCCCCCTGGGGGCTGCTTTGGGTATTTCCCACTAAACTGCCCCAAATGGGAGTCTTGTAGGTCTGAGAATCCTCCTCCTGGGCTTGGTGGACACTGGGACCTGGGGGGACACTGGGATCTGGGGGATCTGAGCATCCATGTCCTGGGCTGAGGGGACACTGGGGGGATGTTGGGACCTAAAGTTGCAGAGTTTTTCTCCAAGCAGGAAACAAAAACAAAAGACAAGACAGAGAGGTAAAAATCCCCTTCCCAAGCAGCACACTGCAGCCGTGTCCTCCCAAGGCACAGATGGTGCAATTAGAGGGCAAATTCTTTGCTGCAGATGATGCCACTCCAAGCAAGCAAAACAATTCCACGGGGGGTCCTTCCCCTGGTTTCAAAAGCTGCCAGCAGTGTGTTCTTGGGATATTGAAGTATTTCAGAGCGGTCTGAGAACAGAGGGGAACACGGGGATGAGCTCCCCCCACTCCCCGGGAGGCTCAGCAGAGCATCAATCCCTGGAGAAGAGAGCTGAACCCCAGGGAGATCATTTCAGGAGGCCAAAAATCCCAGGGGAAAAAGGAATATCCAGGAATATCCAGTTGTGTCAGACCCAGTCCAGTGGGGATTTGGGCTGTAGGGGTTGGGTGGTGCAGCCCAAACTCCCTCCTCATCACCCTCCATCTCCTTGGGTTGCTAGTTCAGGCTCTGGAGACCAAAAAACCCAATTTCCCAATGCTATAAATGAAGTGCTTCCTATATGAGAGTTTAATTAGGACGTTATAGGGCAGTTACTGGGCATTAGGATTCTTTTTTTTTTTTTTTCTTTCTTAAGATAATTATTAATATCTCATTAAACAATGAGTTATCGCCAACAATTAAAATTAATTACATTTCTCCAAGTTAATTAAATTATTCCTCTAACAGGGAGACAACTGAGCTCCACCATAAAATCTAATATCTCTCATGGGACACACGAATAATGTGTCCTCAGCAGGAGGAGGGCCAGAGCTCCCAAATTTTGTGTCACTTGGTTCCCTTCCCTGCTCATCTCTGTCCCTCCTTCCAGCATCTTGCTTGGATATAGTGATATTTCTTTTTTTTCATGACAAGGTTAAAACCTGGTGCCTTGGCTGGGTTCCTCTCTAGAAAAAGAGCTTTTATTTAAAATAAACGATGAGGTTTATTGGCTGGAGGCAGGTCTTGAAGCAGAGGACAAGGGACATGCCCAAGGTCACCCGGGACAGAACCTCAAGCCCTGGGAGCACATTTCCAGCTCTGCAACCCCCCAACCAGATTTCCAGACGCTCCAAATCCCCCTTTCCCTGTGCAAACAGCTGCCTGGCAGCCTCATGCCAGGATCAGGCCATTTGACCTTCCTTGTTCTCTCCTGTAATAACTGTTATCCTCCATAATCGCTCGGAAATAACTCGGGGGCATTATGCACCTTCTTGCAATTTTCCCCCCATTTATCCCAGGCTGCCATAGCCAGGCCAGGCAGGGATGGGCTGTAATGGCTTTATATGATTTTTATGTATTTATTTGATTCTTTTCTATATTTTTTTTCTGTTCTTTTCTCATTTTTTTAATTGTTTTTTTTTTTTAAGAGGGATTAGCCCTTTGGGGTATCAAAAGTAAAATTGGGTTATCTAGACTTTGCCCCTCATGAACTGGCCAGTCCTCTGCAAAACAAAATAAAATAACCTTTTGTTAATATGCCTTTCCCTCTCTCCCCCCTCTTCTGAGGAAATTGGTAACCCAGAATTTAACAGGGGAAGAGAAAAGCTGCAAGTAACAGGGAAAACCATTTATTTTTCTCTCTTGAAGTCTGTAATCTGGAGCAATGCAAAGTCCAACTGGGTGGGGGGCTGCAGTGGGATGAAATAAGCCAATTTTTGGGGGTGTATTTAGCATCCAGGGGATATCCCAGTCTCCAAACAACCTGGTTTTACCTCCTCTGAGCCTCTCACATTGCCAGCTTGATCCCCCTGTCCTGGATTTATTTCCTCTGAGGACTTTTCTGACCAACAACCTCTTTTAAATTATATTTACCCCATTCTTCCCACTACCCAGACAAGGATAGAAAAATCCCCCCCCCGTGTCGATTCCCAAAAGATAATAAATCCCCCCAAATCCCACTCCAAGCAGCTGAGCAGTGATACTGCTGTGACTAGCAAGGACTAAAGGCTGGAATTTGGGCAGGATCCAACCCTTCTGCAGCTGCTGGGATATGAAATAAAGGTTGTGGGTGGCAGATCCCGTGTCCAGGTGACAGCCTGGCTCTTGTTTTACAGCCTGACCTCCCTGTTCCCAAGGCAGCAGGGTCACCCAGGCAGTGACACGAGTCAGAGGCAGCCTGGAGAAATGAAAATCAGGTTAAAAAAAAAAAAGTAATTAGAAAAAAAAAATTAATTAAAATTCTCTATTAATAAAGCTCTGGGGGTGGCCTGGGCTCTGCTAAAAACTTGTCTTTATTTCGGCCAAATGGTGCAATAGGTGTGTGTGTGTGTATATATATATATATATATATAGTATATTTTGCTTTACAAAAGGCTTGAAGCATCAGGAGCAGAACGTGTTTATTGCAACAAAATTCTGTAGTTTTGCTTCTCCCCTTTATAATACTGAGATTTTTCTAACACCAGGACATTTCTGACACTGAGGTGTTGATAATACTGATATGGAATGATATGATTTATATCGTACATATGATATAAAAACCACGTATAACATCATTTGGCCCTTGCAGAGCCGCACCTCCCACCCGGGTTATCCTTCTCCCCCCTCCAGCTTTTTAAAATTAACCAAGTTCAGCTCCTTTAAAAGGCAGTGAGGGAGAAGTTTTGCAGCAGAGAAGGAGCAGGAGTGGCCCAGGGCCCATGTTGGGTTGAATCTGAGGGGATCCCTGGGTCCCAACCCCTGCCCAAGGCCTGGCAGCTGTGGGAAGTTGGATGTGTATTCAGAAACGGGAAATGAAACCGCAAAAGAGATGAGAATGGGACCCGCAGAGCAGAGGATGAAATGAGAGAATATGCCAAAGGAAAGACGCGAGGTCTGTGAGGAAGGGGAAAAGCCCAAGCAGAGGGTTCCCTCCCTCAGCCCGCGGTGAGATGGCGGCTGTGCCCCTGCGGCCATGGAGGACCGCGGGGGAGCAGTCCCTGAAGGGCCCCGGGGATTGGGGAAAATGTGGATTTGTAGCCCCTGAAGTGTCTGGGGTGGACAGAAGAGAAGCTGCAGTCATTGCAGGATCACCGAGAGGGGCAGAGGTGGCTCTGCAGCCATGGAGGAGCCCGTAGCTGCTCTGAAGCAGCCGGGTGGGAGCGGTTCCTGAGGGACTGCACCCCATGGGAGGGACTCATGGCGGTTCCTGAAGGATTCCCCCATCAGAGGGACTTCCCCCGGGGGAAGGAGGTGAGGAGTCCTCCCCGGGGAGGAAGAGAGGGAGAAGGAGGTGAGGAGTCCCCCCCTTGGGATGGAGGAGCGGCAAAAACTCCGTGTTGGGAACTGACCCTGAACCCCACCCCGTGTCCCCTGTCCCCTGAGGGGAGGCGGCAGAGGAGCGATCCGGGAGCGGGGAGAGGGGAGGTATTAAGCTCTGGCCATGGTTCCTCTTTTCTCCTTGTAGGTTAAATTAGTTGCGTTTTCTTCTTAAAATGAACCTTGGGTTTTGGGTGGATTTCCCTGTCCCACAGTGGGTGAGTGAGCTGGTATCATCCAGGCCTGATCTCATCCTGGGCCGGGTTCAGCTGCTGGGTTCAAGCCCAGCAGGAGCTGGAAATCCTCCCCCAGGGGACATCTGCAAAAGGAAGGGGTTGCTTCTGCTAAGGTGCAGCGGCTTTTTGCAGGTTTTTTCTTTATTTTTTTGCACTGTCCCCTTAATTTTTTGCAGCCAGTTCTGTGGAGGCAGGAGGTGATGTGCTGCAGGTGGGGGTAGCACCTCCAGATTTATAAGGAACAGGGGGGGTTCTGGGCTGCATGGCTGGGTTGGGCTTTCTGTTGTTGGCCCTTTTTCTTTCCCCTCAAAAAAAGAAAAAGGAAAAATAGTTTAACCCAAATCTAATTCTCACCAGTTTGCTTTGCCTGATCGTGAGCTGGTAGCTGCAGGAGCTGGAGATGGTTTGGAGAAGAAAAGCTGGGACTTCTCTTGGAGCTCTTCACCTCCTGCATGGACCTCTGAAGGATGCAAGGTGTGTTCCTCATCTGATTTAAATGCAGGCTTTTTTTAGAAGTGGTGATTTTTAGGAAGGAGTTTTTCTGTGAAGTCTGCTGGTTTTCACTTTGTAGGGTTGTTTTTGCAGGAGGTGGCCTTCAGAAAGGGCTTTTTTTTTTTTTTTTTAGACCTTATCTCCTGGGCTTTCATTGCTGTGATGGGGTTTGTGCTGGTGATGTATCCCAC
This sequence comes from Heliangelus exortis, assembly GCF_036169615.1. Taxonomy (NCBI): domain Eukaryota; kingdom Metazoa; phylum Chordata; class Aves; order Apodiformes; family Trochilidae; genus Heliangelus; species Heliangelus exortis. Next base: position 2,839,435 of record NC_092444.1, read on the forward strand.
CAAGGAGGATTTGCTTCATCTGCTGAAGCTGCTTCCTAAATCCCAGCCTGGTCCAGAGCTTTTCGCAGCTGCTGGAATCTACCTTCTGTGGTGCCCAGGATGGGAGGGGACATGTCCCTCAGGGCATGCTTAATGTTCAAACCTGCTTTTTGAGGTCCTCTCTATGACACCCATGTCCTGGTTTTTGGTCTGTGCTCTACTTTACCCTTCCTCTGGCCCAGGAAGCAGTTCAATTAGCAGGCCCTGTAATTAGGGCATTTATCTGGAGGGGTGGGAAATGCTTCTTGGTGTCTGTTCCAAGGATGAATCATGTCCCAGAGCTGTGTGTTCCTTTGATTTCACCTTCGCATACACCTATTGTGCTGTGTTGCACCACACAGACATATGCAAAAAAAAAAAAAAAAAAACAGTTTTGGGGGAAGAAAATTAAAACTGACCCTTCTTGCCTCATTTCCATCACTTTGAACATGCATGAAACTGGCTCTGGGTGGAGGCCAGTGAAACAAAATTATTTTTTCTTAATGCTCCCCCCAGGGTGAGGAAATAGATTCCCTTCAACCTCCAATTTTTAAAGATAAAAACTTGACTCGGGCTGCAGAGGAAGGGGAAAAATGCTGCATTTTCTGCAAATAGAGATCCCTCCTAAATGCAAAACATCCCTGGGAAGGGAGGGGTGGGGAGCAGTCAAGCCACTTAGAGCTGTGGCTAAAAGCTTAATTTGTTTTGCTAATGGAGGTTGGAGGGAAATGGAAAACAAAGTGATGGTGTGGGTTTGCTGAGGGAAAGTCACAGGGCTTTGATAAATGGGGAGAAAAAAGTAATTAATGGGCTGGTTTGGAGGGATTTGTAAGGTGGCTGTTAGGTGTGATGGGCTTGGTAAGGATTTGAGTGAAATCAAGCTGGGTTTGGGTCTAAAATGGCTGCAAAGTGGTCTGTTGACTGGCACAATGCTGGTGGGGAGCTGGGTATACTGGGGACCTGCCCCCAGAGGTGTCTAAATTCCAGAGCCTGGCTTTGGGGTGGTATTTTGAGAGAACATCTTGTTTTTTTTCTGAAAGAATAAACACCCTTTGTTGTCCACGCATCCTTAATTGACCTCCCACTCCAGCATCTCCCAGTTTGGCTTCTTGGTGCAATTTGCCTCCTTCCAAGCCCCATGAGCAGATGAGATGGGGCTTTCCACATCTTTTTTCCACCTTTCCCACACTCAGGCTTCCCAGCTCCAAGGCAGGATATTTGCCTCCACCTGGGGTGCTGCAGACCCCAAATTTGAGCTGAGCAGAGAGGGGGGTGATTTGATTGCTTTGTGCCCAAAGCATCTCCCAACCTATTCCACCTTGTCAAGCTGCTTTTTCAAATCTTATTTTTTTCCCCTCACTTTTATTTCCTTGCACCAACCCATGGGGCTGGGAGATGCTGGGAACTGATGACAGAATTACTCCCCGACCCATTTCCATCCCATTTATACCCTCTGAGCTTTGCTTTTCTTCTCTTCTCTTTCATTCTCCCTGAACACTGTGTACTTTGCTGGCTGCTGGATCAGCACAGGTATATATAGACCCAGGTAGAGTTAATTTATAGACAACCTTTCCCATCTCCCCCTTGACCATGAGCGTTCCTATTGGTGCTCCCTTCCTCATACCACAGAACTCACAATCCTCTATTATTGTCTGGGCTTTTTTTTGTTCCACCCCCTACCTTTAATTTAAATATTTGATCCTAATGTCCTCAGTTTCTGGGTTGTTTCACTTCAAGTGTTCCTGGGCGATGGCAGGAAATAAATGCAAGGACCAAGCTTTTAAAGGGGAGGGGAGGGAAAAAAGAAGCATGAATTCATTAAATTAGATTTCCAACTGATAATGAAAATGTATTTACATGGGTAGAAAGTGCAGACAAGGCAAAGGAGACTTTTAAATATGGAAATGGCTTTATCTAGCATTTTTTTGTGTGTGATGTAGACCAAGCCTTTGCTGGTCTTGCTTTTGTCTTCAGGATTTGGGACAAGCTGGAGATTTCCACCTCACCCCAAAGCCCATGGGATTTCCCTGGTGCTCTGCAGAAGGAATAAAGAAATAAAGGGGCTTTGGGAGGGCTTGAACCAAGAGGTGGACACCATGGCTTGGTCCATCTGGCTGGAGAAATTGGGGTGAGGAGCTCGGGAAGGGCTTTTCTTGGCTTTGACGCTGAGAGCTGGGAGACATTTTTTTTTTTTTTTTTTTTTTTTTTTTTTTTTTTTTTTTTTTGTTCTAAACCTCCAATATCTCTTTGGGAAACCAGAGTGAATCCTCAGCCAGGGGTCACCAGCTCAGACACAGGCTGTGCTGGCCCTGGCAAACTCCAGCCAGGATTCTGGGCATGCTGAGGAGCTGCTTTACCTAATCTGGTTAGAGGGGAAAGAGCTAAATGGTCCCTTTGGCCGCCCCGTTTCACGCTGTAAAGGATTTAGCAGCTTGGTGGGAATTAGCTGGGCTGGGAGATAAGGAGGAGGAATCGTGGTGTGTGGAGGGTCTCCCCATTTATCTTTGGGCTCGGGCACGTTTGGATTGAATTCTCCAGAGTTTTCTGTGCACTCACAAGAGGGAGAACTTGGCGTTTCTCTTCCCAAAGAGCTGTTCATGGGATGCTGAGACGCCGGGAGCCTTAAACCCACAGTAATCAGGAGAGCTGTCAAACAGCACATTAAAATAAGTAATTACAAGTGTGGAGGGTTCCCAATTCTGCTCAAATTTTAGCTTAACACAGTTTTTCATACAAAAAAAAAAAAAAAAAAAAAAAAAAGGATTAAGTAGATTGTGACTGGCTTCACTTGTAGCCGGGCTTATACCTGGGTGCTCCAAGGACTGATGTTTTCCATCCCTCTCCCTCCATCCTGAGGGCTGGGATGCCCGGGGACATGGCCAGGAAAAGAAAAATAGTTTTGGAATATGTTTTTTCATCCATAGTTTCTTTTTTTTCAGGAGCAAAATAAGTTAGTTTGGGGGTATTTTTTTCATCCATGGGTTATTTTTCTAGTCTTTGTGGTCACAAGAAGTTTGACCGTGGAGCCCAGTGATCCCACAATACAAAAAAAAATAATAATAATCCTCAAATATAATCTCACAAGTGGCTTATTTTTTTATAAAGACCTTTTTGATCTTGGAGACCGAAGAGCAGCTTAAATTTTGTCAGTGGTTTTGGATGAACCTTTTCTATTTACTTTTTTTCTTTCCTGCCTTTGTGGAGGAAGGGGAAGGTGATTGAGTGACGGCAGCGCCGCTTTGAAGACGTTCCGGAGTGATTGCAAGAGGGTTTTTTATGTTCTGAAATTGTCAAAATGGAGCAGCTTTGTAGTTGCAAATGATTTGCTTTGGAAAATGAAGCCAGCGATGGGAGGAAATTGAAATGGGGAGTGAGGAGAAACAAGGCAGGGAGCTGGCGTGCCTTGAAGTAATGCAGATCCGTCACCCACTGTGGGCCTTTCATGTGGGTCTGGGTTTACCTGCTAGCTCAGGAGCAACCCCCTGGCCTCTTCTTGGGGTGCTTCAGGTGACAACAGGGTTTTCATGACCCCTCCCAAACCCCGATGTGGCTTGTCTGTGACCTTTTGGTGGTCAATGTCCTTGTGAGGCTGCAGGGACCTGCTGGTTGTGTACCTGACCCAGTTATGTCTCAGTTTGGAGGCATTTCTGCTCATGTTGAGGAGTAGCCATGCACGTGCCTCCTCCACAAAAATTTTGCTCTCAAAACTTTTTCACCTTCCCCTTTTTTTTTTTTTCCCAGCAGAAAGTGGTTTGCTGTTGCTGAGAGAGCAGAAATTTGGTTTATGGTAATGCAGGCACCAAAAAAGATGCAGTTGGACAATGCAGTGATCCACCAGCTCCTGGTTGGCCCCAACAAACAAAAAAAGCTTTGTGTAACCAAGCTCAAGAGCACTGATTTAGCAATCAACCCTTGCAAAGGCTCCTGGGTGACCTTGCTTGTCTCCTCCTCCTTTTCAGCCTCTTATTTGGCACCTGGGAGAGAAAATCCTTTGTAATTTTGGGATAAACCCAGTAATAAGGTTGGGAGGCTTCGGAGGGACCCGACTCCCCCCTGGGATGCTTGGGGGATGTGCTGCAGACCCCACCTCTGGCGTGGAGGTCACTGATGGCACTTTATATGCAGCCTTCCTCATTGCATGTGCTGAAGAAATTGGGGAAGATAAATTAAAATGAACCTGGGAGGCTCTCAAGTAGGAGCAGCATGAGGTGAAGCCCCATTCCAGGATGTTTTTCTCCTTTTCCAAGTGTGTGGGATTTTTTGCATGGCTGTTTGCTTTACCTGCTCTGCAGCATGTGGGTGGAAATGGCTTTAGGGAGAGGGAATATTTGGGGTAAAATGTTGTATTTTGTGGGAATAATTACACAGCATGGGGTTTGTGCTGCCTGGGGTTCTGCCCCATCGTGCTGCTCTCCTTTCTGCTGGATCGCTTGTGTCTGGTTTGTTGGTTGTTGTTTTTTGTTTGTTTTTTTTTCTCAAACTACCCCATGCTGCATCTTAAACTCATAATTCTACAAAAAATAAGAGCGATTTCCTTGAGGGAAGGGAAATCTTCACTCATCACGGAGCATTGCAGCCAGGCACGAACGTACACCTCTGGGAAACAGTGTGCCTGCTTCCCCCAGCCAAAAACTGCTTAATTATATAAACATATTTATTTATCATGATTTATTTTTTTCCTTTTTTCCCCCCTCTTTTTTTGGCAACCAAGTTACTTTCCAAGCATTTTATCACCCCGCTGCCAGATCCCGTGGGATCCCCTCCACGCCCGTGCTGGCGACGCGGCGGTGCTCACTGCCTCGGTTCTTCCTGCCACTTGCAGGCTGCCTCCTGCATGTCCCCGAGTTGTCCCCAAGTTGATTTTAAGGTGTTGTGACAGGTCGAGGACTGGATCCGGGCGCATTCATACAGGGGCAGCAGATGCTGGGGAAGTCACAGCACGTTAAGGCTGCGATGGGGGCATCGCGGTGACGCGGCGAAGATGCCACCTCCGAGAGTCACCGGGGAGTAGAGGTGATTAAGGGTGTTCTACACCATGAGCATCCCTGATGGCCATGTGCCAGGAAATCCCTGGAAGGAACGGATCCTTGGAGCTCTGGGAGATAGGATGCTGTGGGAGGAGGATGAGCTTTGGCTGGGTCTAGGTACCTGTGGTTAAGGTCACAGCACAAGAGCAAGTTTTGCACCTTCTTGTAAGGACCAGGAGGGAGAAATAAGTCTTTAGGGGGCTGTTATCTTGGACTCACTTTTTTTTTCCTTTCTTGTTATTGTTTTTCCCTCTTAGCTATTATGAGTGTGAGGCAAGACAAGAATATCCAAAAGACATTTGGGGTGGGGAAGGTGAGGTCCACCTTGGCTTTCTCTTTCACTTGGATGCCAGGCTGGTCAAAAAAGTCAATGTAGGAAAGGTTCACTCCCTTTACTGCTTCCCAAGTGCCTGGATCCTGCTGGCATCTTTATGAGGAACAACTCAACTGGAAGGAAGCAAAATCTTGAGCTTGGATTCAAAGCAGAAACCAAGCTCTGCTGGTGGCAGGCTTGGAACTGCTCACTTCTGTCGTAGCATCGGAGTTTGTCTTGGAAGCTTTCCTTGCCAAAAAAATCCCAGGATTACTAGAAACCTCACGCAGGATGGCTCATGTTCTTTCCAGCTCCTTCACAGGACGATGGGATCTCATCCAGGGTCCTGTTGTGAGCTTTGCTGGTTGGGTTTGGGGCTCTCTTGGAGCCAGGTGAGCTCCATAGCTGGCAGAGAGACGGATCTGAGAAGGAGATGGCACACAGCTCTGCTCCAGCTCAGCCAATGTGCCAAAACCCTCATTAAAATTACATGAGCTTGGCATATTAAAATAAAATGTGTATAAATACAGAAGTTGGACAAAGTTGTGGGTTCTACCCCCCTGAAATATGATCAAGTCCTTCCTTCTAAGTAAGAGCATCTATATCTATGGGACGATGCTTAACCATGGCAGAAGGCTCTGTTCAGGGGGGTGGTGAGGGAAGAAAAAAAGCCTCCAGAACCTGGAAAATTGGGGCTGAACCCCCCTTTTTTTGGCTCTGCATGCTGCCTCTCTGCTTTGCTAGATGAGGTTAAAGCAGTCCAGCAGCTCCCAGCTTGGAGGAGCTGAGGGTTTGGGGTTGAAAAGACAAAGGTTTTTCCTTTCGCAGAGGTGTGCAGGGAAGCAGGAGCCCATAATGGGGTTAATGACTCCGCTGCTGCTTCCCCTGGAGCTGGCAATAACCTGATAAATTGCTGAGTACACTCAAGCTCTTCAGCCCACTCCCTGCTCAGGTTATTTCCTGCCGGGTGGAGACCTCCAAGTAGGTCATTACTGCCTAATTACTGCCTAAATGCTCTCATTTGTCCTCTCCTTGTCAGCCCAGCACTGCCCGTGCCACCAGCGCTGGTGGAGATCCCTCCTGGCCTCATCCTTTCCTGGCCAACAGGAACCAGGGAAAGGAAAATAAAAGCAAATTGTTTTGTTAGATTTTTTTTTTCCTAGTTTACAAACAAAATTAATTCCTTCCCAGCACACTGGAGGTTTTTCTTTCTGGCACAAGGCAGGGAGGAGCACGACGCCTCCTGTGCGCTTGCAGCCAGGTTTGTCCCATCTTCTTGCTTCTCTTGCTTGGGTGCTCTCCCAGCCAGAACTGCTGCTAGCTCTAGGAATATTTTTCCCAAGTTTCATGTTATTGGGGTGGATCATCAAGCTTTGGGTGAGTTTAGATAATTTTTACTATTTTTTTTCCACTCTTTTTACCGATGTTTTTCTTCACATGGCGCTCACAGCCCAGCTTGTTGTCACTGGGTGACAAGTTGCTGAAAGCTGCTCTGAGATGAGGGCGAGGAGATGGAATTGTGCAGGGAAAAAAAGCAAAAAGGGGAGAGGAGGGAAGGGAGAGGAGGTCATGGAAGGAATAACAAGACGTTGAGATGCCACTTTGCTGCCAGCGCTCGCCTTGATTATCAGATTGCAGCTCTGTGGAGCTGGAGTGAGCATCATCTCCCTCCTCCTCCTTCAGCCATGTGATTCATCCCCTCCTGCATTTCTGGCAGCTTTTCCTGTTTTTTTTTTGAATACATATTTATATTTTTAATATATATTTTCATATAGCTTAAGTATATATTTACATGTAAATTTGTGGGTTTTATATAACCAGCCACACTTCTATTTCTTTTTCTCTATAACAGCAAGAGCCATCACAGTGCCAGCTGCATCTGTGCAAGATGGGGATGCGGAACAAGGGACGTGGGGCTGGGTTGGGCCTTCCCCCCACATCAAACCTGCAGCACAAAGATCTCCAGGAAGGCTGCTGCTGGCAAAATAGTAGACAAGACAGATCTTTTCCTCCAAATAATTATTTTTTTTCCCAATGGAGAGGGTAAGGGCTTTGCAGGCTGAGCTAATGAGGTTTTTTTAAAATTAATAATACAATTTTAAGCTGAAGCTTGGCTGTGATAAATGGTTTTCAGGGCTTAGATTTCCATCTGTGGGGCAAAGTGTGTGGAGAGTCACAGTTGGATCCAGGGGCTTATTTTCTGTGTCTTTCCCTTAGGAGTCAGGCTGTGTCCATGCCCTGTGTCTAACCCTTCTCAGGGTCCTTTGCCTGGGACTGGGGAGCTCTTGGTTCCCCAAAACCCAAGCACTGGTACCCCTCAGTTTGCCAGCAAGAAGCCAAATCCAGAAATTCCACCCTCCAGTTCTGTGGCTCAGTGCATGGGGGTTTCTCAGCATGGATGAGAAATGACCCAGAGAGATGCAAACATCTTTTTAAAGTTTGTTTTGGCTGGTTTTTTCTGTTTTTTTTTTTTTGGTTTTTTTTTTTTCACCTTCTTACCTTGCACTTCCCCCAAGCTGGTGCTGCAGCAGCACCTGTCTCTGGGATTATTTTTACCTCTTTTTGGCATCACTGTCTCCTCCCGCACAAACCCAGCTCCTATAAATAACTCCAACCCACACTGGTGCTGCCTCCCCCTCCTTCCCATCACTCCATCTTCCTTTCTCCTTGCCTTGCCTCTCCCTTTGCCTGTGGGGAGGAGACACTTTAAGAGCCTGGAGTGGGGGCTTTTATTGAAACCTCCCCATAGGGCATCTGAGGCATTTGGGGGCTATTGTGGAATTGGATTAAATTCAGAATAACCCCCCTGATTTTCTACCCACCCCCCCAGAATGACCCCATATCTGGGTTTGGCTTCACTTCCTATCTCCCCTTAAGATTTCCACCCCTCTATCTGTGTAATTTCCTGGGGTTTTTTTACCCCCAGACCCTCTAAAAGTGAGTTTTTCCCAAGGAGAAGTGTTTGTAATCCTGTTTTTCAGCCTTTTTTTTGATGTATGGTAGAGCTTTGGGGGGGCAATAATAATTGTACCTGGATTATGAACAGAGTCCCTTGGGAATTATCCATTTGTATAAATAATTGCTGGGTCTGGGTGAGCACAGAAAGCTTGAAGAAGTCAAAACTACCCTGATGGAGAGGGTGTTAATTTTTGGACCCCTTGGGAAAAACCTAAAATGAGCCTAAAATGAATCTGGGGTTGGGGCAGAGGAAACTTTAAACCCTCTGCAAGGAAAAATTCATCTGAGAAGGTACCTGAACCCCAGGGGAGTTGCCTGGATGGTTGATTGGGCTTTTAGTTTGGCTTTTTCCAAAGGGAAATTTGCTGGGGATGGGGGTGGGGGTAATGAAATGCTGCTCACGTGCCCTAATGAAGTGCAGAAAAGACTCCAACACTGGGCTGGAGGCAAATTAGATCTGGATTATTGGAGCAATGAGAATTGAATGATCTGAGATGGTATCGGAGGGGGAGAGAACTTCTTGCAGCACCGTGGATTTAATTACCTGAAAGAAAAGAAAAAGGTATAAATGACCCCCCCCCCCCCCCCATAATCCAGATTTGAGGAGGATGGGAGGGGAGGCACTGGTGTCCATGGAGGTGATGCTGGACGAGCAGGAATGCAGCAGCTGAGACATGTAGAAGGGGCTCTTGGGGCATCTCCATCTTTTCCTGGGGTGGATCACCCCAAATTTGTTGGTTGAGGAACTTTTTTTTTTTTTTTTTCCTCCAATTCCTGTCTGGCTTTGGCTCCTTGGTCCTTTCCAAGGGTTCTTTGGACATCTTTGCATCCCACTGAGTGGCCCAGAAGCCAAGTGGTTGGGAAACCCACTGCAGAGAGGTGTTCCTTGAGTTTTAAAATTAAAAAAAAAAAATTAAAATTAAAAAAAAAATTCCTCTTCCATCAAATGTGCACCCACGTTGGCTCCTGCCACACAGGGGTGCTCGGGGCAAGCAGGACCCTGGTGGCTTCCTCCCCATTTTCCCTTGCATGGGAATCCTCAGGGCAGGTGGGCACATGGGGACATCCTCCCCCTGCCTGAGAGGGGAGGTCGTGGGGGCTCATTGCAGAGCAGAGAACAAACAGATTTAATTAAACATAACCTTCCCTCTAGCAAGAAAAGGAACCACCCTCTCCTTACGGAACAATTAGTATTTACAGCCCCCCCCCATCCTTTGCTCTGCTTGTCTTTTAATACCTTTCCTTTATTATCCCTGTCTGGGAGCAGGCACTGTTTGATTTCCATAAATTAGCATACGAAAACTGGCTGGAGAGGGGGGGGGAGGAGGAGGAGAAGAAGGTAAAAAAGGTGGAAAAAATGATATTTTTTTAGCAATGAACTCACTACAGAGGAAGACACAACAACACTCCCTGGTGGGAGGAGGGAGGTGGAAGGTGGAGGTTGGAAATGATGTGTTGGTTTGTTTCTTTTTTCTTTTTCTTTCTTTCTTTTCTTTTTGGTTTTTTTTTTTTTGTTTGTTTTTTTTTCTTATTAATTTTTTTGTTTTTTAAAGTTCACCCAGTCCCTGGTGTTTCTCAGCAGATAAAAGCTTCCACCGGGCTGGGCAGGGAGCCAAAATCCCTGTTTATCTGCACACAAATATAAAATATGATCTGCACGACAGCTGCTAATTCACTTGGTTTAATTTTTTTGTTTGGGTTGGTTATTTTTTGGGGGTTTTTCCCCACCTCCCCCCCCCAACCCTCATGGGGAGGATCCACCACTCTCCAGCTTTTCCACCCAATGTCACCTCAGTGCTCCTGGGTGTTTTGGTGTGAGGAAAACTCTGGTTATTCCCAAGGATGAGCTTTGGGGATGGGATGCAACCTAACCTGGGGCTCTGGAGGCTTGTTTGGCTTCTAGACTGGTTTGTACTGGGGTTTTAGTGAAATCCCATCATGGGAGCATCTCCCAGGTGGAGGGGAGGATGAGGACCACAATGGGCCCATCTCCACTGTGCCTTTGGGTGGGGTGAGCTGGGTGTGCAGTGAGCAAAAAGAACTCAGTGTCCAAGTTTGGATGGGTGGGGAAGGCTGAATACTCAACCTGCTCAGTTCAGACCCTAAAAAAATGGCATTTAGGAGTGGGGGGAAGGTCACCTGGGAGACCTCCTGGTGAATTGCTGGTGCAACCACCAAGAGCTGAGTGGCTGAGGGGTTTTTGGGTACTCTTCCTCCTGATGCTGGTTCCTAGGGGTTAAGAGGTGGGAGAGAGGACTTGGTGTTAGGGAGCTGTGGGGATGAAGCTTCTCCCCATCCCTTGGGGCCTCTCTTTTGGGGGGGGTGACCCAGAGAGCTCCTCTGAAACCCCAGCCCCTTGGAGAGGTTTCCCCAAACCCCTCCTGTTTGGCCTGGCAGAAAGAAGAGCAGCTTGGAGGCTTTTCCATCCATGAGGAGAAAATTGTCCCTCGAGCCAACTCATTGCCAAAAGCCAGCTGGATTTGGGGCAGAGATGGACAGGGAGCACTTTTTGGGGGGGTTTGCCCTAAAGGAGCCATTTCCCTGCTGACCCAGTCTCAGAGTAGTGTTATTTGTTCACTTTATCAAAAACAATCACTTTGCAGGTGGGAAGTATTATCTGCAGCTGTTCAATCAACTGTCCTGATTCTGTAGGTCTGACTGATGGCTGTGTGGAGGTGACATCCCATTTGCTCCCAATATTTTTTGGGAAAAAGCAGGGTAAAGAGGATATTTTTATATTTTTGCAGCAGATTCTGACGACTCCCATCACAAAACCCCTGGGGCTGTTGCTCAGCTCCTGTCCCTACAGTGCCAAGATGAAATCTGGCAGGTGATTTCTGGGAAGTCCTGGATTTTTAGTGTATTTCAGACTATTTGGAGGATGGGGAATGGGCTGAAACGTGGAATGGGGTCTGAGGAGTTGTTAGAGGAGCACCAGGACTCCATCTGCTCTCCCCAAAGAGGAAGAAATTCCCAGGAATCCTATTTCCCCACTATATCTGAAAGAGTTTTTAGTTCAAATCTCATAGAGAATTTTTTTTTTTTCCCCTTTTTTAAAGCTGAGCTTGAGTTTGTTTTTCCCTGTGGGAATGCAATCCTCAGAGGCAAAGGAAGAAAGAAAACAAGATTTTTAGAGAGGCCTCCACCAGGGTCCCCTGAGCACACACCACCCTAATACAAAGAAGAGCAACCCATGGGGAGAAAAAAAAAGAGAAAATCATCATTTTCAGCCAGGAGAGAGAAAAACCAGGGGTGAGGAGCTGAAGGCTGGGAAATGCCTTTTTTGTTTGTTTGTTTTGGGTTTTTTGTATACCACTGCACTCAGCAGCCCTAAAACTACCCCATTACCCCCTCCCCAGTTTGTGGGATGCTGGGTTATCCCTGGCCTTGGCCTCTCTGTTTTGCTTTTTGTTTTTGTCTTTTTATTTCTGAATGAATAAATGTGTGTAGATATTAAAGGTATGTACAGAAATATATTTAAAAAAAGGAATATGCAAAAAATAAATAAAATACATATAGAAAATAAATACATAAACAGAAATAAATACAGAAAAATATGTAAAAGTGTAAAATATATGTAGGTAAAGGTGTAAAATACATAAGATAAATACATAAAAATTAAAATATATAGAAGTGAATATAAAAATGAGTATACACCAACAAAAATTTTATTAAAATAAACCTGTCTACATATATATACCCACACCACTCCACATGTGCCTCCAGTTCTCCATCCCTCTCCTTTTTTTTTTTATTTTTTTTAAAGCAAGTTGATTTTTTTCACTTGATAATCCTTTGACTGTCGCCTCTCTTCCCCACACAAATCCCTGCAGCTGTTAGGACTTCAAATCCTTCAGCCATCAAGAGAAGCAAGAAAAAAAAAAAAGGGGGAGAAAAAAAGCAGAAAGGGTGGGGGAATGAAAGAGCACAAAAGCACCAGAGCCTGGAGAAAGGCCCTGATGATGCAGTTGATGCATAAACCAGGGAAAATATCTGGCACTCATCGTATCATTAATCTGTCTAAAGTGGCTTTGATCTCTTCTGCTTTAATTAACTTATAATTATAATGTGATTATGTTGTTTTTTGGTGGGGATGAAGTGGTTTTTGCAGCAGGGGTGGGCTCTGGGCTTTGCTGTCCCCATGGGATGGCCCTCAGTGCTCAGGTCCCTTTGGCACGGGGTGGGGTGGGGTTAAGATTAATTTATTTTGAGCATCCCTTGGGGCCCTGAGCTCCAAAATACCTTTTTGAAAAAGTCATTTAGCAGGAAAAATTAAAAAAAAACCCACTGGTGGCAATTTGAGTTTTGGGGTCATCCAGTTCAGCACCTGGCAGCAGGAAGGGTCTCTCTGGTGTCTCCCACCCCCAGTTTAAATTTGGGATTTTTGGCTTGATTTTGGCAGTGATGAAGCAATTTGGGAATTGACCAGATTCCTAAAACAAGAAGAGGGGGAAGAAATTGGGGTGAGGTGCATTGGGCTGACCCCAAATCTCTGCTCCATGCTTTTGGGGACTTGTGCCATGAGTACCCCTTGAGAGGAGGGACAGGCATGGGGATGGGGACCTGCTGGTGCTCATCACTGCTTTGGTAGAGCTTTTCAACTTTATTTTGGGGTCTTTTTTGTCTCCTTTCACATTTCTCCAACGTTTGATTGCTTTATAAGCCTGAGGCTGGATATTTGGCTTTTCCAAGTGGGTCACCTGTGCTGTGCAAATTGGTTTCCTTCTGGAAGAATTGCTGGGGATTGTAAGGGTCAGAAGTGCAAAAATAACCCCAAACCTTCCTTTGGGCAGGTGCTGAGAGGTGTCTTTGCCTGGGAAGGGGAGGGAAGTGGGATAAAAGTAGGAGAATGCCAGCTGAGGCCCCCCCTGGATAATACAACCTCCCCCCTCCCCAGTTGCTGTCGAGTGGCTGCTTTGCACCAAAAAAAAAAAAAAAAAAAAAAAAAGGGGGTTTAAATCCAATTTAAGTTGGGTTTGGATCTTGCTCATCTTCCACAAGAGCTCTGCACATCTCTCCAGCCACCCCCAAATCCTTGAAGCATTGGGGGCTGCTCCTCTGCCTCCTTTCTGCTTCTTGCTTGTTGTTTTTTGGTTTTTTTTCTGCTATGTGAGTGGTTTCTGCATCCAAATTACAAATGAAGGTGGGGAGGTTGGGGAAGCTGCTGTCAGAGCACTGTGTGCATCTGAAATTCCTGGTGCTGGTCCCTGGGCAGGAATCTCAGGGGATTTAGTGGATGAGTTTTGGGTGTTTGTGGGTGGAGTTGTAGGGGGAAAGGACAAATGCATCCCTCCAAAACCCAATGGAATAACCAAGGGTTAACAGCAGGATGATTTCCTTGGAAGCTTTTGGAGCCAAGAGCTGGGGAGGATGGTTACTGAAGGGCTACACCACTGGCAGGCTCCTCCTGGGTCACCTGAATCCATCACTTTGTGTAATCCTTACTCTTCTCTTAAGAAAAAATAAATGATAACTCGTGGGTTGCTCCAGGTCCCTCTCTTGGGTGTGCCTGAGGGTGGTGGTGGCAGCAAGAGGAGGCAGTTGGGATGGGGTAGGAGAGGAAAAGTGGGATCTGGGTGATGGTTTGGATGTGCAAGAGAAATAGAGTGCGATTTGGGTAATGGTTTGGATAGGGTAGGAGAGGAAAAGTGAGGTTTGGGTGATGGTTTGGATGTGCAGAGGAAGAAAAGTTTGGGCTGTTTGAAGCAGTTTTCATTGATTAAAGCATCATGGCCTGAGACTGGGCTGACCCAAGCCCTTGGCTTCTCTGACCCCCCTGGGATGGGCCATTTGTCTGCCTGCACCACAGCAGCCTCTGGAGAAGGAGAGAGCTGGAAGTGGCTCCAACTTTCCTGCCCAGCTCGGAAATTCAATTAAAATGAAACGTTTATTGATTTTGCAATCAAGGTTTCAGGACTCTTCTGCTGAGATAATCAGCCCTGTGGGAAAGCTGGGGTTGTGTGGCTGCAGCAAAAGGCAGCTGGGCATTTCCACTGGGTTCCTGGAGTTGCTCAAGGGGAGGAACGTGGCCAAGAATCATAGAATCATAGAATGGGCTGGGTTGGAAGGGACCTCAGAGATCATCAAGTCCAACCCTTGCTCCACTCCCCCCGTGGTTCCCAGCCCATGGCACTGAGTGCCACATCCAGGCTCTTTGGAAATATCTCCAGGGATGGAGAATCCACCCCTTCCCTGGGCAGCCCATTCCAATGGCTGATCACCCTCTCCAGAAAGAAATTCTTTCTAATGTCCAACCTAAACCTCCCCTGGCACAACTTGAGACCTCTTGTGCCCTCTTGTCTTGCTGAGAGTTGCCAGGGAAAAGAGCCCAACCCCCCCCTGGCTCCAACCTCCTTTCAGGGAGTTGTAGAGAGTAATGAGGTCTCCCCTGAGCCTCCTCTTCTCCAGCCTGAACACCCCCAGCTCCCTCAGCCTCTCCTCATAGGATCTGTGCTGGATCCCTTCACCAGCCCAGTTGCCTCCTTTGGACCTGCTCCAGGACCTCAGTCTCCTTCCTGAGCTGAGGGGCCCAGAACTGGACACACCTCTTGGCATCTCCTGGGGATGTTTGTTGGTGGTGATGCCTTTGGGCCATAGAAAATGGAGAGGATCCCTTCCCACGAGGGTCTCTGGGGTGTGCTGGTGTCCTGTCCCCAAACTCCAGGTCATGGAGCAGCCCAAGTTCAAAGCTTGGGGAGCTGGAGGTTTTCTGGGGGGCTCCATGGACCTGCTCCAGTTTTGCTCACTGGAGCTGGGGAGGTGCTGGGGTTGTCCCCCAGCAGAGATGTCCAAGGCTGTGACACCATGGGGACCATGACCAGGGCTGTGACATCCTGCCAGGAGATGCTCATGGAGAGGGTTGTGATGAAGATCTGACAGGCTGGGAAACAGACACCTGCCAGGAGGAGAAATACCACATTTCACCCCAAAATTGCATTGCTTGGTGGCAGCTGTAGAGTGATACAGGTGAGACCAAAACTGAAGGGACTGAAGTTGTCCCCATCCCTGGGGCCACCTGCAGGTGCTGTGGGAGTGTCCTTTTTATCCAAAATATCACTTGGGTGCTGGAATCCATTAGGGATATAATGTGCAAAATTCAAGAGCTGGTTCCTAAAGATGGATTTGGGTCCCCAGGCAGCTGATGTGGAGCTCGGGCTTGGTGACAGGGCCAGGTGGAGGTGGCAGAGGGTTGGTGCATCCCACAGGAGATACCCTGATTGAGTTACAATCCATCAAACAAATCCCAACACCTGGAAAAAATCCTGCTGGATTCTCCAGAATCCTGTTTGGAGCAGAGAGGTCCAGAAAGAACAGAAATGCTTTGTTTCATCCCTTTTTTTTTATTTTTTAAATTAAAACTGAAAGACTTATTTCCTCTACTTTGAAGTATTTGGGTTTCCATTTGGGTTTGAAATACAGGAGCTGATGTTTCAGAAGAGCCTTAACTGAGGAGTTTTCCTCTGGAGAGATGGGGAAATCTGGATTTTTTTAAAAATTTGCTTTCATTTTCCTTTGAGGACAGCAGCAAAAATCTAAATTTCATGTTCTGTTTCTCAGCTTGGAGGTTATCTGCTCAAAGGTGTAGCTGATAATAAACCTGGATTTCTTCATGCAGGAGATTTCTAACAAGGTCACCCTGCAAGGGGAAAGTGGAAAAAAATCCTCCCTGGAAAAAAAACCAACCGGCTCTTGAGCTCTTTTCCCATCAGCCCTAATATGCGAGGAAGTCCCTTTTTTTTGCTTATTTTATTTTGCCTTTATTCAGGGAGCAGCTCCCAAGAGGGTCTGCAGCATCAGGACCAACTTCAGCTCCCCTGTTGGCATCCCAAATCCTGAGGAAATCCACACAGAAAATTCTGGTCTGAGGTTGCTCTCCTGGGAAATAGTGACATATTTAATTTTTTCCCATCAAATAATGGCATATTTCACTTTTTCCCATCAAATAGTGACATATTTCTTTTTTTCTCATCAAACTCACCCCAAAAGGCCAAAATATCTCAATGAGGGATGGGGCACGTTGGGATTTTGGGTCAAACCAAAGAAGGAAGGTGTTGCCATATCCTGCCTGGCTGCTCCCTCCTGGCTGCTCCTGAATCCCAGCTCATTCCTTGGTGTCTTATTCATCATGATTAAACCTCAAAATTGGCCCAAGACAGGGAAAAAGGCACCGATTAGCAGCTTTATTCCAGCAATCTGTCTTCCTTTCAAGGCCTGGGCTCACCAGAGAGGGACCAGCAGCAAATGAAAAAAAAAAAAAAAAAAGACTTAAACGTCCCCAAATGACTTCCCAAATGTTTAACTAAGAATTCCATCAGTCTTTTCCCTTTTTGACCAGGCTGGAAAAGAGATGATTTACAGCTCTTCGCTGCCTCAGTCTCACCCTGGTGGCTTCAGGGAAGGAGGAAGAGGAGAACAAGAGGGGTGGTGAAGGCTGAAGCTTGATAGAGGGGAGTTCAAATTTAAAAAAAATAAAATCAGAGTTCTCCTCCCAGTATTATTTTTTTTTAACCCTTGGTATTTAAAATTTCAGGTTGAAAAACGAAAGTGGGGAAGGGGGAAGATGGGGGGGGGGTGAAATGCTTTGAGTGAACTCATCATTTTTAAAAAGCTTTCAGTATTCAGCCTTTGTATAGATTATATTTATATTTATATTTATATTTATATTTATATTTATATTTATATATTTCCTCCCTGCTCTGAGGTGGAAGCATTTATCAATATGCTCAGGAAAATTTGCTCCATCAGATCCCAACCTCCCAGGGCTGGGCTTTAGGATGCTGAAGCCAGCAGGATTTTGTGACATGGGGGTGCATTTACCCCCAAATTTATATTATATGTAACATTAACACCACTCAGTTAGTTCCTCTCTGTCACTAGATGGTTTGTACTGCCCCCCCCCTTTTTTTTTTTTTTTTACATTATCCCATAAAAGACAAGGTTGAATCTCTATTACCTGGGCTGGCTGTCCTTGAGCCCCCTCCTTGCCTTTAAAATATAATAATTTTTTTTTTTAAAATCCCAAACTGCCGCTCAGAAACAGCTTTGGCTGTTCTACATCACCAAAAAAATATGAAAAAGCAGAGAATCTTGCTGCATTTGGGGTGACTGCAACTACATCCCAAGGCTGGGTGATGGGGGAGCACTAGGAATTTGCAGGAAAATTGGATTTATTCTTTTTTTTTGTTTAAAAAGGCTGAAGGATTTTTCTTTTTTAGAGGCTGAAGGATTTCTTTGGCCCTACCAAGCCCTTCTGCTCGTCGTGCTTGTGGAGCAAGGAAATGAGAGCAAATCCTCCTGGTGACAATTCCTGAGTCAGGAGCATCAGTAACAGGAGTGAAAGGAGCTGGAATAAATCTTGGTGGGAAATTAAAGCAGTTTAGGAGGGGACAGAAAGACCACTTATGGATTTCAACCTTGAATGAAGCCCAAAGAAATAGAAGGGGTTGAAATAAATGGAATTTTGCTGTCTGGGATGAAGGTGGAAGCTGCAGGGATGTCCCAGCACATCCCTTGGTTCAGCTCAGCCCCAATTTATGCAAAATTTAACCACAAAGCTTCACCCAGCAGCCCCCTCCCATCTCCTCTTGACCCTCCCAGAGGACAAATCTTGGGGTTTTTCCCTCCAAAAATCTATTTTTTTCCTCCCAGAATTCACCCATTTTCTCTCAAGTCCTCTCCATCAACTTGCATGCAAACTTTGAGGTGGTTTTGTGTCCAGAAAGAGGCTTTTTGGGTTTGAGGAGTGGCTCTTGGGTTCAGAAGTGTGGATTTGGGGGTTCAGGAAGAGGCTTTTTTGGGTTCTAGAAGAGGTTTTTGGGGTTTGAAGAACAGCTTTTCAGGTTCAGAAAGAGGCTTTTTCTGCTTCAAAGAGCAGATTTTTGGGTTCAGAAAGCAGCTTTTTTAATTTGAAGTGAGGATTTTTGGGGCTCAGAAAGAGGCTTTTGGGTTCAAAGAGCAGATTTGGGGTTCAGAAAGAAGGTTTCAGGTTCAAAGAGCAGGTTTTGGGTTCAGAAAAAGGCTTTTTGAGTTTGAAGTGTGGATTTTTGGGGCTCAGAAAGAGGCTTTTGAGTTCAAAGAGCAGCTTTTTGGTTCCTGGAAGAGGCTTTTTGAGCTTGAAGTGTGGATTTTGGGGTTCAGAAAGAGGCTTTTTGGGTTCAGAAAGAGGCTTTTTGATTCTGGAAGCAAAATTTGGGTGGGATGGGGAGGTTCTGGATGTGGTTTTTTTTCATCCAAGCTTGTTGTAGCAGTACAGAGGGTGCTGGGGTGGGTGGATCCACAGGGGGATGTGTTCCCCAGCTCTTTGCCTGATTTATAGGCAGGGCTGGGAAAAATTTAATATTTTGGGGTTACATCATATGACAAAGAACTTGAGAAAGTGGGAATGGTTTCACCCACCAACCAAAAGGAATTTCTGCAGGAGTGGGAAGCTCCTGGGCGTGCAGTGAGCAGCAAGGATGCTGCACACCAGCATTTTGAGGAGATTTCTGAGATTTCTGCCAATTTAGTGGGTGCTGGGGGGATGATCCATCCAGGTCTGTCCCTGTTAAGCCAGGGGAAAGGGTGTAGGGTTAATGATGCTGCTGGGGCAAAGCAGGAAGGGAGGTTTGCAGGAAATTTGGGGGATTTTTTTATTTTTACAAAAGCAAAGTAACTAATTTGAGTGGGGGGAGAGGGGTGGGGTGTGTGTGCTACTGTTAATTTGAGGCCACCTTTGCTAGGAGCTTCTCCCTCTTTTGATGAACCTGAGCAAAACTGTGAGCAGGGAGAGAGGTGTTCTGCTGATTTCACATCCTCAGCACCTCTGCTTTGGGCTCTCAGGGTGTCCAGGGTTCTTTTTTTTTATTTTTTGGTGTCGCACCCTTGGGCAGTAGTGATGCTCTGCCAGGGGTGAAGGGCAGGGATGAAGAGCCAGAGAGGAGAGAGCTGCAGGGAACAGGATGGTTCTGAGGCATGGAGAAATTGTAGGAACCCCCTGGGAGGCTGAGTTGGTGATGGGAAGGAGAGGGATGGAGGGGCCCTGGTCCCAAATTGATCCCAAATGGAGCCTGCTGCCTGCCCTGTACCCCAGCACTGCCTGTCCTGTCCTGTACCCCAGCACTGCTTCCTGTCCTGTCCTGTCCTGTCCTGTCCTGTCCTGCCCTGTCCTGCCCTGCCCTGCCCTGTCCTGACCTGCCCTGTCCTGTCCTGTCCTGTCCTGTCCTGTCCTGTCCTGTCCTGTCCTGCCCTGCCCTGCCCTGTCCTGTCCTGCCCTGCCCTGCCCTGTCCTGCCTTGTCCTGTCCTGTCCTGTCCTGTCCTGTCCTGTCCTGCCCTGCCCTGTCCTGTCCTGTCCTGTCCTGTCCTGTCCTGTCCTGTCCTGTCCTGTCCTGCCCTGCCCTGCCCTGCCCTGCCCTGCCCTGCCCTGCCCTGTCCTGTCCTGTCCTGTCCTGTCCTGTCCTGTCCCCCAACACTGCTGCCTGTCCTGCCTGCTGTGGGTACCCAACCTCCGTGCTCTCATGCCATTTAAAAGACATTTCTTCTTATTTCAGAGCTCTCCTGCACCCAGCTGGTTTTTATCTTTTTTTTTCTTCCCCTTTCTGTTGGAACATGTTAAAAAACCCCACATTTATTTCAATACTGTCCCTCCTGATGGATCCCACTGGTGTGTCCTCAGCTGAGGGGAGCCCCAGAGATGTGGTGCTGGGGGACATGGGGCTGGTCCAGGTGGTGCTGGGACAACAGTTGGATTTGATGACCTTAAAGGTCTTTTCCCACTAAAATGAATCCCTGATCCCTGGTGCAGGAAGGCCCAGCTGGGAGCAGGGCTGTGAAGGATGGGGCTGGAGAAAGGATGGAGATGAAAGAGCACAGAGGAGGAGGAATTGGGGTAAGAAAAGGTCAAACCTGTTGGTGTGAAAACCCTTCTGGGTGGGGTCCCTCTGCAGGGACTGCAGGCTGGGGGGGTCACCCTTGAGGGGTCACCTTGGGAGGTCACCCTTGGGGGGTCACCTTTGCAAACCCCATTTTTCTCAGGAACAAACCCCCCCCTGCCTCCTGCACAGCTTCTGCTGCCAGCGTGGGGCTGAAGAGCAGAGGGAGGGTCTGAAGCTGGAGGGAGTTTGAGTCCCAGGGGAATGGGGGGAGGTGGTGGTGGGGTGTGTGTGGGGGGAGAGCAGCTAAATCTGGCTGCTGGGTGAGTCATGGCACCAGGGATTTGCTCAGCCACCCTGGAGGAGTTTGCTGGCTCCTGGTGAGCAAAGCTTCAGAGGAGAAGAAAGAAGCTGCTGAGCTCTGAATCCAAACTGATTTGCAGAAGGATGGATTTGCCCTGGCCCCACACCCAACCTGCCTGGCTTGGGGGGGTGGTATTTCCTTTTAAAAAATCATTATTTATTTAATTATTTAAAGTAATTTTAAAATATCATTTTTACTTTATTGTGAAGTTTCTCAGAGCTGGAAACAAGACCTGAATTAAGCTGTGATCCTTTGCAGATGTAACAGAGGAGATGTAAACCACAGGAAAGCTGGGGAGGAACTTGGGACAAGGGCCTGGAGGGATGGGATGAGGGGAAATGGCTTGGAACTGGGAGAGAGAGGGGAGATTGAGGTTGGATTTTAGGAAGAAATTGTTTGGGGTGAGGGTGCTGAGTCCCTGGCCCAGGTTTCCCAGAGAAGCTGTGGCTGCCCCATCCCTGGCAGTGCTGAAGGTTGGATGGGGCTTGGAGCACCCTGGGCTGGTGGGAGGTGTCCCTGAGCATGGCAGGGGTGGCACTGGGGGGGCTTTAAGGTCCCTGCAACCCATTCCCTGATCCTATGATGCAACCACAACCTTCAGCATCAGCCCAGAGCACCCAAGCAGCAGCTGAGGTCCCATCTGGTGGCTTTGTGCCCTCTCTGTTCCAACGTGAAGCATCTCAGCCGGGCAAGAGGGAGAACTGCCAGGTTTGCTGCCTCACTCCCAGGGGGAGTAGGATTGAAGGGAGAAGCAGGCAGTTTTTGCCAGATCTTTGCTTGTTCTTGGCAATGCCATCATCCAGCTCTGCCCTCTCCCTGGGGAGGAAAGGAGAAGTTCAACAAGAAGAAGGGAAACTGGCGGCTTTTTACCCGGCCCTCTCTTTTCTTGGCTGCTGGAGGATTTACCAATTAAGTGGTTGTTTAGGGCTCTAAACCTCCTAATCAGATCTGCCAGAGGCCTTGATGAGAGCTTTTCAATTCCCTTCCTCTTTGTTTTATTTATTTTTATTCTTTTAAATTTTTTTGGCATGTTTTAAAGGCTCATTAAAGCTCCACAAAGGAAGGCAGAGATTTTCTCAAGCCACGTTCCTCTCCCCAGAATAATTGCCCTGGTTGCTCTTGCCCAGTGTTGCCACTACCACTTGCTCTTCTGCCCACTGCCATGCTGGTAGGAATGGGATGCTGGGATTGGGATGCTTTTCCCTGGGAAGTGTTTTACTCTTCCCTTCCTCATTTCTCCCTTTTGTATTTTGTGTCGTTTTCCTCCTTTTCTCTTTACAAAGGCCGTGGCAAGCCCTGAGGAAAATGGAGCATGTTGGGTCAGCTCCATGCTTGACCTCCATATTCCTTCTGGGCTTTTTGCTGTTCTCATTCCAGCTCTTGCTGTTTCCAGCCTTGGAAACTAAACCTCTCCCCAAAGAGCATGAGTCCTTCAAGGGGAGCAGATGGCTGATGAGGAGGAAAGTCGTGGGCAGGAGGATGCAGATGACATTTGGATGTCTTTGCAAGATTACTCTTGTCAGGGCCATGCTGGGGGAGAAATGCATCACCCAGCTTGGCTTCTTGCAGGTTCTGTCCCTCAATCCCTCAGGTTTGGGGTATTTCAGGAAGATTTTCTGCTTTTGCAACACTTTTAATATCTCTGCTGTTATCACAGTCCCCACGAACAGAATATTAAAGCTCCTCCCAGAGCTTTTTGGAACATCCCCCAGACTTTTCAGGAGATGCTGCTCCAAACCAGACCTCTTCCATATCCCCTCCATGGGCACCTTTGAGATGAGATCTTCTCCATCCACAAACCTGCAGATTTTCAGGCTGTCAGAATTCCTCCTGGGATTGAAATTCCATGTTTTGCTCAGCAGTAATTACTGGGATCATCACACGCCGCTTGTGCCACCCGAGCGTGGGGGAGATTTCAGGAAAATCACAATTTCCAGTGGGGGTTTTATTTTTCAGAAGCAGGGGCTTTATCTTTCAGAAGTTGGGGTTTATTTGCAGCAGAACAGGAGCTGCCTAAAAGAAACTCTTGCCCAGCAGATTTAATGTTTAATGTTTAATGTTGAAGCGGAGAGGGGGGAAGAAAAATCCCGGTCATAATTTATGCATAAAAAAAAAAATACTGGGGAGTTTCTCAAAGCTACTTATCAGCTGCCAAACTTCAGCAGCTCTCTTCAACACTGCAAAACTCTGCTCTCAGCTGAGCCTACTGCACATTTAATTCTCTGTGCAGCCATCTCCTCCACGTTGCCAGGCGGCTTAAGATGCTTTAATGTGCGAGGGGAAGCTGGGGGGGACACGTGGAATTAAGTCTTGCAGAACACCCTTCAACAGCAGAGATCAAAGCAATTTGCTGCAGAAATGTGCATCATTATCTCGACTTTACAGGGAAACTGAGGCTTAAAGAGGGGAAATCTCCCAGCAGACAAAGGCTTGGAGGCAGGGAGGGGTGGAAAGAGGATTCCCAAATCCTCTTCCTGCTGACGAGGCGAAAGCGCGGAGCGCTGACACTGCCGGGAAGGTGGTTGGGAGCCTGCAAAGGATGAAGGCTCCAAAAAGGGAATAACAGGGTTTGAAAGAAGAAATGCATTGAGATGCAAGCAGATTCTCCCCCCAAAAAAATGACAGCTTGAAAGATTTGCTATGTGGGAAGCTGTTTGAAGGAGAAAACTCAGTATTTGAATGCACTGATCCTGTCCTGGGTGACCAAACCCTGTCCCTGCTTTTCATGCTGTGAGTTGGGGTGACCCAACCTGTTTGCTGCCCATAGCTTCTGCCTCACCCCAAAACTCCTTGCTCCCTTGATACAGCACTCCATAGACCATGTCTCCGAGATGACATGGGAATTCAGGATGCACCCACATGTTGGCTTCGTGTCTCTCCATGACCATGTTGGCCGTGTAAGTGTCCCCCAGGTTCCCATTTCTTGTCCTTCTGTGATGGTGATTTCTTCCAGAAAATATTTCTTGTTCTTAGTCCTTGTTGAGCAGAGCTGGAGGATGCTCCACACACCCGCCCAAGGCTCTTTGTTTCCAAAAGCCCTCAAGATAGTACCCATGCTTTCTTTGCCATAATTAAATTTTGCTTCGCAACCACCAAAGAAAAAAAACCTCTCCTGACAACTGGTGAAAAATAATTAGCAGCACATTGTGTCATTAAACACCAGACTTTAATTAAACTGCATAGAGATAACTTTCTTTAACAACTGGAAGTCTGGAGCCTCCAGACAGCCAAGGACTTGGCAAAATGGAGTAAAAGGGCCCATAAAATAGACTTGAGTCAAGGCCTTTCCTCTGGCTGCTGAAGCACCAGCCTAAGTGGGGCATCACATTGAATCTGCCACCTGAAAAGACCCTATTAGCTTTTTTTCTTCTCTGCTTTTCATCTTTTTGGAGCTCATGGGTGGTTGTTGGGGTTGGGTTTCATCCTGGGAGGAGCTGCTGCTCTTCTGTTGATCTCCCCATGTTTGGCAAATTCTTTTTTCACCTTTGTGCCTTGGGAAAAGAGGTTTCCCCCTGGGATTTCGTGTGACAGCAACTCCATGGAGGTCACCCAAGCAATTTGTTAGTGTCCCATACTCATCCAAATGGTGCCTTTAGTGGGCTGACTACAGAGAGGGCTTCTAGGCCACCCTGTCCTGTTGCTTGCCCCTGTCCTGGAGCTTCTCTGGAGGGGTGGGAAACCTTGAACCATTTTCAAGGTTGCTTTGGGTCTCCAAGCTGATTGCAAGGTGTGCATTTGCTTTCCTGCAGCTCTGTGCTTGGTGTGTGCAAGTTGTTTGCACTGCTCGTGGACTTCTTGAGGTGTTGGTGCAAGTTTAGTGGGTAAAAAGGCAGCAGTTGCATCAATAGTGAGGGAGAGAAGGTGCTCCTGGGTTTGCACTCACTTTTTGAGCTGAAAAGCATTTCTGTTTTCCTGCTCTTATTCCTTGCTCTGAATACCACTGCAATCCTCCTGCCATTGGCCCAGCCAATGGTTTTCTCCTGACTTCTCCCACCACGGGTGCAGAAGCAGAAAGTTCCTCCTATGAAAATTCCCTGACTGCTTTCTCACACCTCTCTGTCAGCCCTGGAAAAAGAGTTTTGTCCAGAGGAGAAACCCCCCCAGCCCTGGGAGCTGCACCCTCACTCCCACACAGAGCCCAAACACAAAGGGGCAGCTCCTTCCCTGGCCTTTACCCACCCATCTTCCCCTTCCAGCCAGGCACTTTCATGCAAATACCCAAGGTTTTGGGTTTGATTTGATTTTTTTTTTCCTCTTTTAAAATAAAGTAAAATCATTAAAATTCAACTGCTGCTCTCTCGCTTTTTGCTCCGTCTTTCATCCTCACCTCTTCCAGCTGGAGTAACATTCTTCCCCCCTTACATCCTTAGCTGGAGTTCCTCCTGGGAGAAGGCTTATGCTGAAAGGATCTTGTTGCTGATGTAGAGGAGCAGAAAGGAGCCAGGTCAGACGTTGCAGGTGACTCTTTGCTCACCATCATGTTGCAGCATCCCTGAAAGCTGCTCCTCTGTGAGCAGATGTCGTGCCAAATCTCCAAAGAGCTCATAAAGAGAGGAAGCAAAAGGCAAGCGAGATGTCTCCTCACTGAAAGGGACATTTCTACAAATTCCTCCAGGTGTTTTTCCTCCTTGTAAAACTCCCCAGTACAGACCAAGGTCGGGTCTCTAAAGGAAACAGTGACATGTTGGGCAGGATTGTGGATGTGCCCAGAATTGAGCATGATGCTCATAGAGGAGCTCCTTGAGGAGGGCAAGGTCTCCTCTAAAAAGCTGGTTAAAAAAAACCTGAAAAAGCAAAATTCTCTCTCTGAGCTCAAGGCAAAGGCTTGCAAAGTGAGGGGCTCCCATCACCTCCTGGCTTTTTTCCCCCTCCCTGTGTGAGCTGGGTCATGATCTTTCCCTTTTACCTCCTCAGTGCTTTGATTTATTATTGCTGGGTTTGCTGAAAAGCACCAAGGAACCTGGGGCTCTGGCTCCCTTTTCCCCAGGGCCAGCAGAGAAGTGAAAGCTCCACACAGCACAAAAAATTATTTATCATATTTTTTAAACCATTTTTCTGAAACATAACTTTCTTTGCTTTTTTTGTTTGTGGGTTTTTTTTTTCCTTTTGCTCTACAAAATACTTCTTGTTCCTCTGGTTGGTGGGGCAGGAGATGTACAGGACCTGGCTGCTCCTCTGCATCATTTCAGTTCAGCTCCAGACATTTTTACTTGCAATATTTGGCTGCCAGCACCACAGCTTATTCTGATGCTGAGCTGTGCATCCAATCGATGAGACATTTGTCTTGCCAGTGCCAGTGTTTCTCTCTTCAAAGGTCCAGCTCATTTTTTGAGGTCATTTTTGGGCTACTCACCCCGTGGGATGCAAAATTCTCCCAACTTGCTTCTGGCTCCCATGCACAGATGTGTTTCCATCCCCATGGAAAGTGTTGCTGCCTTCGTGATTTTCTAGATTTTGGGGTTGTTTGGGTTTTTATTGTGTGCTCCCAAGGCTTGGTGAAAGGATTTTCTCCCAACTTTGCCAAAATCTAATGATTTAGAGGGCAGAAATACTGAGTGTGGTAACTGGCTTCAGCATCCTAGGGGATAACCCTGGAAATTGAGGGACTGGCTTCAAATCTGTGTTCTTACCCCTACCTTTGGTGACAAATTCCCTTGGCTTTGGGAGTTTTGGGGGGGAAGTTAGGAGAAAACCCACAAAAATAAGGGAAAATCCCAGCATACTCAAGAGCGTGGAATGATAAGGCACCTATGTGCATTTGCAGGCCTATGTCTGGAGGTTTGCTCAGTGTTGTATTTATCTGGGGGGTAAAATAACAACTTATTCCTTGGGGGAAGCATTTCTAGAGTCTGCCTGGCTTGGAAAATACTGTCTCTGAAGAGTGATTGTGGAGATTGGACTTCTCCAAGAGGAGAGCCTGGTGGGAAGGGTATTACAGGCTGGGGAAATGCAGGAGAAAGATGAGAAATGAGGCGGTCTGGGAAGAGGAGTCAGGGCCTGAAAAATGCTGCAAAAAAACCCAAGAGGGAAAATTTTTCTTGATAAGAGGGAAATCTCAGGAGTCTGATCCATAATAAGACTGTGCTGTGGTTGCAGCTGCTTTATTATCCAGTTCTGCTGGGCAAGTGCTGCTGTATGGGATTGGGTTTGCAATGAGAAAATCTTCTCCACAATTCCCTTCCTCTTTTTGGGTTGTTTGGGGGTTTTTTTTTGTGTGTGTGTGTGTTGCTTTTTATTTTTTGCATGTTTATGATCGTGTCAGCTGCATCTTTCCCCCTCTCCCCATCCCAACTTCTGCTCTGGTTTGTTCTGCCCATCTCCAGGTCCTTGGTGGTGGAGGGATTTAATGCTTAAGCACAGCCTATCGGAGCTCCTCACCTGCCCGAGGAGATGTGGGGAGTGATTTGCATATTTATTAAATATCTTTTTGGAGGATACACAAACCGCATTGCTGCAGCTCACTCCTGATGCTGGGAGGTGAAGGGGGTGGGAAGGGGGGGGGTGGAAAACCTGCTGCAGAAGAGCAGGTTAAAAAAAAACAAAAAAAAAAATTCAAGGTAAAATAAGCAGGGGTGATTCCAGGAGTCAGGATCTTGTTTGTTTGGTTTTTTTTTTTTCCCTCTTATTTCCCCCCTTTTTGCTCAGCCTCCAGCAGCAAAACCATCCTGATGCTTCCAAAGAGGTGGTCTGGAATTGGGGTAGGTGTTGGTGGGTGGGTGCAGAAAGCACTCAGGGGGGTTAAAGCTCAAAAGGCTCTTGTTGGGCTACAAATATCTTGTTTAATGTGATCTTCATGAAGAAGGAGAGCATGGGTGGGGATGGGTGCTCTCAGAGCCTGAGCTCCAGGGATTTTTGATGCCCACCACTTGGATGCTTTGGAGGATGCAGAAAGAGGTGATGGGCAGTCCCTGGGTTGTTTTTTTTTTTCCTATATTTGGCAGCAATTCCTATATTCTGGTGCAGCACTGAGTCCTCTTGGGCTTGCCCCAAAATAACTTTATTCTTATTTTAATTTTTGCTTCAGTTCCAGGGAGCAAACAACTCTCCTGGAGCAGACCCAAAGCAGGCCTGTTGGGCAGCTTGTTTCAACCCATTTTCCCCAAGAAAACCCATCCTGTTCAACTATTTCTGCTCCCTCCTTGTGCTCAAACCCTGAAATTTGGGACTGATTTGGTCAGTCATCCCCAAACCTCCATTTTGAGGCTTTTGAGCCAAAAAGCATCTTCTCCACTGGGAGGGCCGTGCACTGAAGTGATGCTACAAGCCCTATCCTGGGCTCATCTTGCTTGCTTGGATGTGGAGGAATTGACCTAAATGTCTTCAATTTGGGTCAAAATCAAGTTCTTTATGCTTGCAGTAGCATTCTGACCCAGCTGCTGGGAGAGCTTGCATAATTCACCTTTCTTCCAAGGCAGAAAGCAACTAAGTTGCTGCTGAGGGGGGAGAAGAGAAAAAAAGCAAACAAGCAAATCCCATTTACACCTTTGGGAAAGAGCCTTGAACATGGGGAAATAAATGGAAAACTTGGCTGAAAAGTTCCCAAATTTCACCTGTTTGCATTGATGTGTGCTGCCTGTTACCTGCGTTTTGTGGTGGGTGTTGGGAGTGCTCAGAGCTGGCATCCAGAGCAGAAAACCTGTGCTTTTTTTAGGAATGGATGGATGTTCCCTGCTCCACGAAACATCTTACGTGCCCAAGGTGATACAGAGACTGTAAGAGCTCCCCTGACAATAAGTAAAAAATTTATTGTGGCTTCAAAGCCAGGGATTTATGGGCTGGGGAGGTAAAGCTGTGTGAAAGCAAAGTGGATGCTGCAAGTGAGGGAGGAGGAGGAGGAGGAGGAGGAGGAGGAGGAGGAATGGGGTCTGGGGGATGCAGCTGGTGGTGATCTGTTGGTAGAAAGGGTGGCTTGGAGCAAAGGTTAAAGAACCCAAGAGTGGTTTCGGTGTGAAGGGACTTTAATGTGAAGGGACCTACCTGATGTGTAGGATTTTCAGTGCTTTTATTGGGGAAAAAAAGCAATTTTTCCCCAGGCACAGCTCAAGCTGGATGTGAGAGGGGTGAACTCTCTGGGCTCTGGATGCCGGGAGAGAAACAAACTTCATTTTAGGGGACATGGAGTGAATTTGGGAGGCAGAGATGAGATGTGAGAGGAGCTGACAGCTGTGAGAGGGCTGGGTGATGCAGGAGTGTCAGCAGCTGGGTGCTGCACCCCACGGCACCTCTCTTTAAACAGATGTCAGCTCCTGTTTGCTCCCGTGGAGCCGGGTGATGAGGAGCATCAAAGAAAGCCTCTCACCCCTGTGCCAGCAGGGATTGCCCCCAGCTGAGCTCTTCTGCTGTTGGAAACCCCTCTGCCAAGGGTGTGGGGCTGGATTTTCCAGGCTAAAAGGAGAGGAGGGAGGTTGGAGGCAGCCCCCCCCCCTGCTCCTAGACGGGTGAGGGCTGGGGGGAAGTGTCTGATCGCGTTTGGCTGCCTCCTGCTCAGCCCAACCTTGGCTTTTCCCAAGGTTTAGGGCATTTGTGGAGGAGCTGGGGTCGGGTGGGGATACAGGCAGGGTGGGAAGGGCTCCCACATCCCTCCCTGTTTGGGGAGGAACCACTCGGGATATGACCCCCTTATGGGGTCTGCCCCCCCCCGGGGTATGGCCGTCACGCAGCCCAGCTATTGAGTCACTTTTCCATGCAAAAATAGCTATATTGTCAACATCCCAGAACCCCCAGTCTGTGTAGGATACACCCTGGCTCAGCCCCTGAAATACCCATGAGTTTGAGGATGGTGGAGGAAGACAAAAAAAGGTGCAAAAAAAGACCCCACAGCCTTTTGCAAGCGAGCAATACCGATGGGCGTGGGCAAATAGAGCAGAGCTCCCCATGAGCAGGATGGGAGAGGGGCTGGGACATGCTGGCAACAGCATGGGGAGAAAGGGTCTATAAAAAGTTTGAAAGGATTCCTAGGAAAGTGGAGGGTGTAATGGGAGCTCAGTCTGTGCTCCCCAAGTCACTGGGCGAGCGGCCCCGTGTGCAGCAAGGCCACCAGGGCAGAGCTGCTCCCAAAATAGGTTGTAGCAAATTATATTGAAATCCTAATGTGTTATGGCCATGTGCAGCAGCCCAGAGCTGCTCTGGGCCTTCCCTCTGCTTTTAAAGGGTGGTTGTCCCTCTGCCCATGGGTCTGTCTGTCTCCTACTGGGGTTGGCACTGCATTGCACAGGTTGGGTTTGAGGCACCAGAGATGCTCTGAGGGTTCTGCCCCGTTGTGTGGAGCAGCTCCTGGTTCTGCCTTTGCACTGAAAATTTCACCCCCTCCAAGTGGCTCTGACTCTTAAGGCAAGGAGATTCCTGGGTTTTTAACAGCTGCCAAGTGCCAGCTCTGCAGAACCAGGCTGGGGCTTTGCAGACACTTGGGACCAACCACCCCTTCTCCTTGTGCTCCCAAAGGATGCTGCATCCATCCACTGGTCCCCAACCTCCCCATCCCAGCACTTCAGTCCCTTCTCTCCAAGCAGAGATCAAGCCCATGGTGTCTATCCAAGGGCAGCTTGCTCTCCTGGAGCCCTCGGGGCACACTGAGGAGAAATTTGGTGTTATTCCCAGCCTCCAAATTAGAGAGATCTCCATTTACATCCCAAATCCACCTTCCTCAGCAGTCTGGGAACTTCGAGGCTCAGCTGCTTGGCTCCACTCTCTCAATGATCTCTCATCGTGCCTTGTCACAACTGGGAAATATTATTTACCCTTTTCCCCCCTTTTTTTCTGGGTTCTTCCGTGCCAAAGCCACCATCAGACTCAAACAGGATCTGTCCCCAGGCACTACTAACACAGCCAACCCCCCCCGAGAGGCCGTAGGTAGCTCCAGCTCAGTGCCAGCTCCATCCTTTACCCTCTCAATTACATGGTAATGCATGTTAAAAATTACAAATTTATTTATAGCCCCTATTTTTTTTTTTACTTTTTTTTTTTTTTCCAGCCTCCCTCCCCAACTCCACAATTTTTTACAGCTCATCCACCATAACAAATCCAACTTCATAAAGCCCTGGCGAGGGTTATTATCGCCGTATGGAAATACCAGGAGCAGCAGATCTGTATTCCCAGGCCTGGCATTTGTCTCCCTGAATGCTTAACATGGTCTCGGTCGACACTTCAGATTTGTTCCAGTTGCTAAAGACAGTGACAAGCCCAGCACGGGGGGGGGGGTGTGGGAAGTTATTCCCTCCCTCTCCTCACTCCTGGCCTCGGATATTGCTGCTGAGCCCCTGTTATTTGTTCACCGGGGGGCTCTGATGCATCCCCCCCTCTTATATTTTTTGCTAAGGGGATGCTCCATGCAAACTCCCCATTATTTCATTATTTCTTTGCAGGGGGGATGCTCCTTGCTCCCCCATATTATTTGCTGGGAGGGGGTGCTCCTTGCAACCCCCCATTATTTGTTCACCAAAGTGATGCTCCACTGCAAACTCCCCATGATTTGTTTGCTGGGGGGGTGCTCCTTGCAACCCCCTTATTATTATTATTTGTTGGGAGGGGGGGCTCTTTGCAACCCCCCTATTATTTGTTTGTTGGGAAGGGATGCTCCTTGGCAACCCCCCTATTATTTGTTGGGAAGGGATGCTCCTTGCAACCCCCCTATTATTTGTTTGTTGGGAAGGGATGCTCCTTGGCAACCCCCCTATTATTTGTTTGCTGAGAGGGGGGGCTCTTTGCAACCCCCTTATTATTTGTTTGCTGGGGGGTGCTCCTTGCAAACTCCTCATTATTTGTTCACCAAAGTGAACCCCATGATATGTTCACTGGTCCTTCCTTGTGACCCACCCTGTTATTTGCACCCCCAAGGTGCTGCTGCATTGCAGACTCCTCATTATTTGTTCAAGGTTTGCTCTGCTGCAAACCCTTGGTTATTTGTTTGCGGGGGGGCTATTTCAGAGCAACCCCCCCAGTGTTTGTTCACCAGGGGATGCTCCATTGCAGACCCCCCTTTATTTGCTCACCAAGGTGATGCAACTTTGCAAGCCCCACGGAATTTGTTCCATGGGGGGATGCTCTGGTTCAAAGCCCCCTTTATTCTGTCCAAGGAAGGGTGCTCTGCTGCAACCCCCTTAGGATTTGTTTGCTGGGAAGGTTCTCAGTTGCATCCCTCCTGTTATTTGCAAACTCACCTGGACTTGTTGAAGGAGAGATGCTCCAGTGCAGACCCCTCTTAGTTTTTTTGCTGGGGGGATGTTTCTCCATTGCAACCCCCCATTATTTGCTCACCAAGATGAGGCACTGTTGCAACCCCCCCATTATTTGGTTGCTGGGAGGCACTTCACTGGGATTTGCTCACTGAGGTGATGCACTTTTACAACCCCCCAGGTTTTATTTCAGCAGGAGGAGGCTCTGTTGCAACCCTGCTGTTATGTGTCCAAGGGAAGGGATGCTCCTTGCAACCCCTTTTGTTTGTTTGCTCCTTTGCAAACCCCCATTATCCATAATTTGCTGAAGGAAGGCAGCAGGGATTGGCAGAAAAAGATCCCAAAATTGTTGTTTTATAATTTTTTAACCCATTTTCCCAGGCTGAGTGACCCTCATCGTACATCAGTGGGTTTGTTGGTGGTGAGGTGTTTTTTTTTGTAACTGGGATTACTGGGGGGAGGAAAAGGAGTGGTTTTGTCACCCCATCTTGTTTGGGGTGGCAATAAGTTTGGTGGAGATGGGGATGAATATAATCCCCACCTAAGCAAAGCAAACCAAGTTGTGAGGCTGCTCCTGGGCAGGTTTTGGGGCTGTTTCACCCATCTCAGCAAAAATGGGGCTGGGGGCCAGGCTGGAGGATGGTGTTTTCCTTCCCCTCTGCAAGATGTGGGGATGGAGGTGGGAAAAAAGCCCCAGTGAGGGTGCCTGTGACTTTTAATCTTATTTATATCCACCCCGTGGCTGGCATCAGCCTATTTATACAGCTGCAAAGACGTCCTCTCCAACGTCTTAAATGTATATATATCTGTGCATGTGCACTTTTATATTTATATAGCTCCTGGGAGGATTCATTTAGCCAAGGGTGATGGTTCCTGGAGGTGTTTGGAGAGGATTTAGGGTTGGGGGTTGATCGAGGTGGTTTGGGGAGGAGCATTCTGTTAAAAAAAGCAAAATATTTCCAATGGTCTTCAAGCATTTTTTTTACTCCCTGCCCAACCTGGAGGTGCTACAAGAGCATGGGGGACACTGGGTAAATAAAACCAGCAAATAGTTGGGGGGCTTAATTTGGGGGAAAAAAAAATTTGGGGGTTATTCTGGGGTGAGAAGAAAATATTGAGGTTTCTGGCAAATTATGGGGCTTGGGGGGGAAGGGGAGCAGATGAGATGTTTCCATTTTCTTGTATGTTTTGGTGTTGCTTTGTGTTGTGTGGGGTTTTTTAAGCAGAAGCAAAGGGATTTCTAGAACAAAATGTTCTTTTCAGCTGAAAAACTGAAACCCTCCATTTGCAAGGAGGGGAGCAAGAGGCCACGCTAATCCTTTCCAAAGACTCCCAATTTTCCCCAAACATGACATTCAAGGCCAAAAACCTTCCCTGGGTGACTTATACCATAAAATACTGCAGTGTTTAAAAGAAAATAATAACAGACCTGAGTTTTTTCCCTCCTCTGGACCTTAATTTTGGTGGAGAACAGCAAATCCAGCCCGAATATTGACTCACAGGCTGGGGGGAAGGACAGGGCTGAATATTTGGGGAGTTATAATCTGAATTTTGGACATCTAGAAGGGATTTATTTAGCTGTAGGACCCCATGTGCTGCACAGATGACTGCAAGGACTTTCCAGATGCATTCGGCACCGGCGTGGATTTATAATTATTATTATCAATAATCACAGAATAATTCTGGCCCCAAGCACCAGCCTGGGGGATTAAGCAGTGATGGTAAAGCAGAAGCAAGAAGCTGACTTGAATAATATCTTAATTTGGAGAGATTTAGGGGGGATAAAAGCACATTTCTGCACACTGGGGCTGGGGGTCTGGGCTTTGCTCCTGCACTTTGGTGTCGATGCTGGGGAAAATTCATTCTGGTTCCTGAATTGTGGTGTGCCAAGGAAAAGCCCTTTGCTAAGGGGGCTTTTTTGCTCCTTGGGCTTGTCAAGGGAGGTGAAAAGCAGAGGGGAAGGGGAAAAAAAAGTCATTTTAATTCCCTCCTGCATCAGATTCTTCCCGTTACCTGGCTGGAGCGAGGGCGTTCAGCTCTCAATGAGATGCTAAAAATAAATGCAATGAGATTTATTTTTTGTTTGTTTTTCAAGCAAGGAAAAGGCATTTTAGCTCCAGCTGCTTTGCTAAGAAAAACTTTTGGCAAAAATACCCGGAAAAAAAAATTTAAAAAGCTGCATTTTTTTGTCAAGGCAGTTGTTTCGTTTTAGAAAGGGGCTTTTTATGGTTGAAAAGGGGATTTTGTGGGTGGGGAAAAGGGTGGTTTGGGGACTAGGAAAATTATTTGGGTTAAATGTGGCATGTGGGGTCAGGATGAGGGTGGATTTGAGCTTCTTGACTGATGATATTTCTATTTTGGATGGAAAACTGCCTGTGATGAGCAAAAGGGATTATTCCAAGGCACCTGTGACTTGGTTTAATTTTGCTCCAGGGCTCAAGCCATGAAGGGATGAGCTGGGATTTGGGAGCCCCGTGGTAGGGTGTGGTTTTCCATGGGGTAATTAGCACTAATGGGGGCGATCTTGAGATAATTACCCCCTCCCTGTGGCTTTGATAAGGGGAAAAAGGATGGGGAAAGGAAAGGTTTTGCCTTCCAGGTAACAGGAGGGAAATTCCTCCCCTCCTTCCTTCCCAGGAAGAGCAGTGGGATGCAGCCCAACCTGGTGCTGGGATGGGGATGCTTTTGGGGTGAATCCATGGCATTTTAGCTGAGAAGCAAAGAGGGTTTTGCAGATGAAGGAGCAGAGCTGAGCACTCTCCATATCCCCATCAATTCAGATTTCAGCTCCCAGCGTTTTCCCAGCACCAGGAGCCAGAGAGTTTTCCCACCTAGGGGGGAAGCTGGGATTATTCCAGTTTTGCCAGGGAGACTTTTTCCATCCCAATTTGAGGTTCTCTCCATTTTGGGAGGCTCTCAGCTCCCAGTGGAGGGCAGGGGGGAGCCACGTGCTGCTTTTTTGCCTGGTTCCTCGTTAATCTTGATTAGGGAGCCCTGGTGCCCCGGTTAATTTTCTTGTAGATGCTTATCAGTCATGTAGCTGGGACACTCGCAAAAGCTAATGAGGAATCGTGGCCTCCCCACGTTATTACCCAGCTAATTAGTACAGGAGCTGCTTCTGGAAAGGTCGGGAGAAGAGAGCTGAGAGATTTTGCCTTTTTGGAGCCTTTTTTGGTGCCCAATCGGGGTCACCCAGGACAGACAGAGGAGATTTGCCCACAATACCTTGTCCTGGATTTAAGTTGCTCCCAAAGGATGTCATGGGTGAGGTTTTGGGACCTAGTTTTCCACACTGGATCATGAAGATGGGAAGGACGGGGCTGGAGGACAACGGCTCCATCCCAGAATAGTGATTTCTTGATTTATTTTTAGGGTGTGATGCCTGGAGGAAGCGATTTGGCTTTTTGCAGTGGAAGAGGGCTGCAGGGAAACTTTTATACGTTAAAAAAAAAAAAAAAAAATGGAATAACTCTCATCACAGTCCAGAGGGTTGTGTTTGGCCAGGGCAGGAGCATCATTCCTTGTTGGCTCAGCTCCTCTCATGCCTTTCCAGGGGACCAAAGCCTCTGGGGTTGTCAGCTGAGTAGTTTTAACCAGCTGCTGTATTCACACAAAATTAAAACCCAAGCGAAAGGCAACCCAGGCAGACACCCAGAGCAAAGTGCAACACTTTTATCCACCAATTTACAGCACTTACTGTCGCCTCCGATGTCCTGGGATCCAGCTGATGGCCCCTGTGCTTCTCTCTGGGTTTCCCTCAGCTCCCAGATGAAATCTAGAGGCTGCCAAAGATGCTTTGCCGTGGGGAAACAAGTCCTGCTCTAAATGTTTTGGGATATTTAGTTTATGCTTCTCTCCCTGGGTCAGTGCTTTTTGCTCTGAGTGAAGGTTCCTGCAGCCAGAAGGCAGAGCTGGGGTTCCCAGGAGCTAAATTTCAGCTTGAAAAAAGGGGTGGTTGTGGTGTTTTTTGAGGTTGGCTCTTTTTAAGTATTAAGTTTGATTTTTGCAAAGGGATAATCTGAGAGTGCAGCTCTGAAACCTCCTCTTCCTCTGCCTTTCTCACTGCTCAGCCTAAAATCTTTGCCTCCTCACACCTCACTGACAGGTTATTGCATCCAAGGAGGGAAAAATTTCCTTGGGATGGGAGTGAAAAGAGGGAATGGGGGGGATGGAGCCAGGGGGTGAGGGCTCAGCACAGCAAGAAGAGGGAAAAAAAAAACATCTTGGAGGAGCAGCTCTTACAGCAGCATTTGGGTTTGAACCCAGATTTAAAACAAGAGCAGGAGTTGGCCTGGCCGAGCTTGGGTTTATCTTTTAGGGTTTGCTGGGCTCTGGGAGCAGTGTTTTTCCTGCCAGGGGGAGGGAAGGGAAGGTGATGTCTCCCCAGGGGGGTTCTTCTATCAAACCCAGGAGCAAATAACCCAAGATTTTATTTCCAGACATTTCTGTGCATGAACCAACTGTGGCTGAGAGGCAGAGGGAGGGAGGGAATCCAGCTCACTCCAAGGAATTTCAGCAACTAATTGATTTTATTTTGTATTTATTTTGTGCTGATCTCTGCTGAGCCTGCTTGCTTTCAGGGTGGTTGTTTCAGAAATGAGCCCTAACCCACCAGTCTGCATCCAACTGGTGTCACTGGTTGTGCTGCTCAGCACTGGGGCTGCTCCCCATCCCGGGGAAACCTTTTGCCCTGGATATAAACCCCAAAGGTGGATCCTGAGGGGTCTTTTTTTTCCATGAGCTGGCTTTGTGCTGCTGGGAATGGGAGATGTTGGTGGGATTTGGGGGCTGAGCTGGGCTTGAGGGTTGGAAAAAAAAGTGTTGAGGAGACAGGGTGATCACCCAGGACTGGAAAAAAAAAAAAACCAAAAGCAATAGCAAAACAAAACAAAACAAAGATTTTGCAAAGAAAAGAGGTGTGATTGTGGGAAATGCTTCTAATGAGGAACAGGGATGGGAAGAGGCCTCCAGCCCTGAGGAAAAGCTTCTTCCAGCCCCCTAATCTCTCTCTGTCAGCCCCTGGGCACCCCATCCCCACCTGGGCACTCTGGAAAGAATTCTGGGCTCTTCCCCTCTGGCTGGGAATGAATTAAATGCGGGCAGCTGGAGGAAAACAAAATCCTCTCCAAGCAGAGCCAGGGAGAGAAGGGCATCCCTGGACAGTGGGGGCTTGGGGAGTCCCTCAGGCTGTGCGTGTGCCTGCCCCCCACATCCCTGCCTGCATCCTGCACCCCCACGTCCCTGCCTGCCCCCCACATCCCTGCCTGCATCCTGCACCCCCACATCCCTGCCTGCCCCCCACATCCCTGCCTGCATCCCTCCCCTTCTGCCTCCCACATCCCTCCCCTTTCTGCATCCCACATCTCTGCCTGCATCCTGCCCCCTTGCCTGCCCCCCACATCCCTGCCTGCATCCCTCCCCTTCCTGCACCCCACATCCTTTCCTGCACCCCTACATCCCTGCCTGCATCCTGCCCCTCGCATCCCTTCCCGCATCCCTTCCCTCTCTATACCGCTTCACCCCCATACACCTCACTCCCCCCTCTCCCCGGCCCCTGCCCCCATTCTCCATCCCCCATCCTCCCTCCCCTTCCTCCCGCAGCCCCCCCTTCCCCTCCAGCACCTCCCCGGGGCCGGGCCGGGGCGGGCTCAGCTGCCGGGGGGGGGTGAGGGGTGGGCGGCCGCCAGCTCTGCTCCCTTCCCGCTGCAATAAATCGGCTTAGGGCGGCAGCTCGGGCAGGAGCTGGGGCGGGGGGGGGACACACGGAGCCGGGCTGAGCCCCTCACCGTGATGCCCCCCCCGGGTAGGGGGCTGGGGGGGCGGTGAGACCACCCCCCCCATGGGGCTGTGTCCCCCCCCCCGCCGGCATCATGCGGACCATGAACCCCCTGCCCCTCTGGGTGCTGCTCTGGGACCTCCTCCATCTGGCGCTGGGTGAGTGGCACAAAGCCCCCCCGGGGACAAGGGACACCCCCATGGAGACAAGGGACCCTCCCCAAGAGCAGGGGACACCCCCCCAGTGGGCGCTGAGATAACGGGGTGCCCATCTGCACCCCAGGAAACACGCGGAGGTTTTGGGGTTTAAAATCCCCCCGCACCCTCCCGGGGCTCGGGGAGGTGATGGGGGGGGGGGGCAGGCACCCTGTTTGGGGAACCCACGGACGGGACCCTGGGGTTGGAGCCCGGTGTTTGGTACTGGAGTTCCCCCCTCGCCCTGCTTCGGACCCGTTCGTGGCGTGGGGTCCCCCCCATCCTCACCAACGAACTGGGTTTGGAGTCGTTAATGGGGAGGGGGGGCTGGTAAAGGATCTGTTAATTGGAGAGTAATTAATTGGGGAGCAGTTAATAGGGTGGACGTAATGGGCACCTGCTTTGGAGATGGGAATTGGGGGACAGGGTGAGAAGATGGGGGGGGGGGTGTGTGCTCAGATGCCCCCCCTGAGCCAGCATCACCTGGGGGGGACACTCGTGTCCCCTGCCACTCTGTACCCAGGTTCTGCCTGTGTGTGTCCCCCCCCGGCTCAGCTCACTCCATTCGGGGGGGGCTCTGTGCTCTGGGGACCTTCCTGAGTGTTTTTGGGGGGGTCACAGCCCCCAGGGACACCCCAGCCCACCCTCCTCCTTTGGGGTGCCCCAAACCCTCCAGATGGGAAAAGGGAAGCTCCCCAAATCCCCACCATCCTTTCAGGGGGGTTGCAGCCCCCCCCAGCTCTCCCATGACCACCTTGCCTCCCTGCTTTGCCCTGCAGAGGTTTTGGGGTCCCCCCCCCACAGAGAGGACTCCCAGGAGGTGGAAAGGAACGGGGCAGGAAACTTTCCCCTTCCCCGCATCCCGGTGGCTGAGGGGGGAGCCACACAATTTCATTTCCTCTGCATTTAAATGCAATCTTCCTCATTTTTTTTTTATTAATTTTATTTTTCCCCTTTCCTCTCCCCCCCCCTGTGTCCCCCCCCAAAATCTCAAGTGGTCGCTTTTAAACTCTCCCCAGCCAGACCCTGGCTGCTCTCCTTGCTTTGCTGAGCGATGTCTGATGCAGCTTCTTCAGTACCTCCTTTTTTTTTTTTTTTTTTTTCATAAATCATTATTTATTTAACTATTATTATTATTATTATTATTATTATTTATCATGTAGTTCCCCCCCAGCCCCCCCTCGGGGGAGCCTCCATCAGCTGCTGCAGGCTGCGGGGAGGGGGGAGCAGCGGCCGCCGCGCTCTGCGGGGTTTGAGCTCCTGACACAAAGGAACTGATTCTTCCTTTTAGCATCATCTCAAAAAAAAAAAAAAAAAAAAAAAATTAACAAAAAAAAAAATAAAATCACCCCTCTCAGGAGCAGGGATGGGATGAGGTGTAAAGCAGAGCCTGCTTTCCATTTGGCTTCTCCAAAGAGGAACCGTGGAGCAGCTCCCACATCCCTCTCTGCCATCCCCTCCGTGGGATTCAGCTCCTGCCGGGCTGCGGCTGCTCCGAGCATCCCACTGCTCCAGAACCAAACCACATCCCAGCCTGCTTCCCCCATGGATCTCCTCCCCACTGCAATTTTCAGGTCATGGGTGGATCATTTTCAAGGACTGACACATTCCCTCAGCAGAAACTGGCACACAGAATATGCTTTCCTCTTTTTTTCCTAATTTTTATCCTCACGATTGCTCTGCTGCTGCTGATTTAGGAGAGTGGGCGAACTGCTACGGGCAAATCTGGATTTGAAATATGTATTTTTTGGGGGGGGAAGAGGTAAAAGTTATTTTATGATTGGTCTCAAGGAAGCTGTGGTCCTGGGGAGGTTTGTAGGGAGGAGGATCCCGGTGCTTTGGGGGCAGACTGCGTGGGTTTGGACATCCACGAGTCAGGTTTTGGCTCTTAACACCATGCTGGGACTTTGCTGCTCTCCCATCTCCTGCTTTAAGCACCTCTCCTCCCTTGGCAGAGAAACCCTGTCCCAAAAAACCACTTTGCTCTCTGCTTTTTTCAGCAAACAGCTAAAAAATAATTGCAAAAAAATACCCCAAAACTTCTGGATTTGGGGGTGGAATTGTTCCCCTGTGGGTGCTCAGGGCAGAAGGAGGCTGCAGAGGCTGAGTCCTGCTCCCGGAATGTGGTGGGCAGATGGCTTTTCCGTGGCTGATGGCACCTTGGCTGGAGCTGCCAAGGGGGGGGGTGGTGAGGGGGGGGATTTGTCTGTCCTCCCCCATCCCGGACTCAGCAGGATCCAGACACATTTCTTGGGAAGATGTTGAGAGAGGGGGCTTGTTCCCACCACACCAACTCCTCTTTATGTGCCCTTGGAGTTGGCTCTATGTCCTCAAAGCTGTTTTGGGGTTTGGTTTTTTTTTTTGGGGGGGGGGGGGGTGTGGAATCTTCCTTATTTTTATTGTCACTTCACACGGTGCCGGCTCTGTGGGCAGCTGCCCCGGCCAGGAGGAGCAACAAGGTCCTGATTTCCTGATTCCAGCACTGGAGGAGAATGTGGGGTGATCCATCAGAAGCCCTTTCCATCCCACAAAGCATCTTCACCTTTCTGGGACCTTTTTTGGGGCTTTCCATCCACCTCTTCCCAGCGAACCCCCCTTTTATATCCCTCCTCGCTGTGCCGTAGGTTGGGTGGATCCTTCCCGCTGCCTCCTGCATCCTTTTGGGAAATGTCACCCCTTGTAATCCAGCTTTTTTCCTTCTAACAAGCTTCATCATCTCCCTTCTTGGCCAGAAAAAGCTGCCTGGGGCAAGGCTAAGTGGGTTATGGAACTGTCAAGATGAAAAAAACAAAAAAAAACCCAAAACAGGGCACGGGGAGGGGGCGAGCAGCTGGAGGATGGAACAGGGATGGATGGAGCATGGATAAGGATGGAGATGGGGTCCCAGGGTCCCCCCTTCTTTCTCCCCTCTGGTTTTTGGAAGCCTCAGCTGTGAGCCAGGTGATGGTTTTTTTTTCTTGGCACAGCCAAAATCTGGGGCAGGCTGGCACTCAGATTGGAGCTTGGAATGGGTTCCTGTCCAAGCTTTGGGGGGGGTTGTTTCTCTGGCTGTGTAAAATCAGAGCTGGGCTGTGCAGACACACACGGGAGGGTTCAAGATGTTGAGTTTTGATCCCGGTGAGGTGCTTATCCACTCCTTATCCCAGCAGTTTGCCTCCAGTGCTGGGGGAAAAAGGGAAAAATCCAAGTGTAAGTTGTGATTTGAAGCTGCTCACGGGGTTTCTGGGCTTTGCCTCAAAAAATATCAGGATATCCTCTTCTCTAAGCCATCAAACAGCTTGGAAAAAAAAAAAAAAAAAAATCCCTTGACGCTTTCTTATCAGCAAGCTGAATTTCTTCCCACTCTTCATTCTCAGGGACTTCCCCGAGGCTCTTCCTTTCTTTTTTTGCCCCCCTTGCACGCAGCTCTCCTCCTCACAAGCCTGGATAAAGCTGTTTTTTCTCCTTCTCGGAGGAAAATAAGGACGTGTGGCTTTATCCAGCATGATGGGAGCCACCTGCTTCTGTCTCTGCTGAGCTCTCCTATAAAAGAGAGGTGGTTTTTCTTTTTTTTTTTGGTGGGAGTTTGCGTTCTGGGGAGGGACGAGGGGAAAGGAGGAGCATCCTCTGTGCCACGTGGGAGCAAAACCTGCTTTAATTCACCTGGAAAACCAGCCCACGCTCCCTCCATCCTTTTCTACTCCTGCTTTTTCCCTGACAAATCTTGCATTCAGCTCAGGGTAGTCTCTCTCTTTTTTTTTTTTTTTTTTTTTTTTAATAATCCTTTCCTACTATTTCTGTGAATTCTGCCTATCCCCAAAGCCTGCCCTCTGCTCCCTGGGTAAATCCAGGACACGAAGCCCCTTCTGAAAATCCTCCCTCTCTGGTGTTAATTGTCCTTCTCCAATTAGCCCAATTTTTCCCTCTTCCCGCCAGCTGTGGTTTTTGCAGTGGTTCAGAGCTGACACTTTGAATCCAGAGCTCTTCAAAGGAGCCTGAGGGCACTCGAGGATCTTTCCAGGATCTTTCTCTCGCCTTGAACCTTTCCCAACAAATCAGCAGCTTTTGGGATGTGAAGATACTTCGGGCTTCCTCTCCCCCAGGGAAACTCCTGAGTTGAATCCTGCTGGTTCCTGAGCATTCCTGAAGCTCCCCTCAACTGTCAAAGCTCAGTTTTGGGGCATTTCCCCCCCCCAAAAAAAAATTTCCCTTGTTGCAACAGGTATCCCTTGGTATGGATAGCAACTCCCCCCCCTCAAAAAAACCCCAATCCTTTGTGCTGGGGTTGGGGATGTGGCTCCTCTCTGCTCCTGGGGTTGCTTTTGGGAGCCTTGAGCAGCACTCAGAGAGCCACGTGCTGTGTGGGAAGTGCCACATGCAGGGTGCTGGGTGCCACATGCAGGGTGCTGGGTGCCACATGCAGGGTGCTGGGTGCTGCATGCAGGGTGCTGGGTGCCACATGCCACATGCAGGTGTGTGCTGACTGCAAGGTGCTACTGCTGGGCAGTCACAGCATGGGGTGGGTTGGAAGGGACCTTCATACCTGGGTGCTGCATGCAGTGACCCGTGTGCTGGGTGCCATGTGCTAAATGCAGGGTGCTCCGTGCTA
Source organism: Heliangelus exortis (assembly GCF_036169615.1). Lineage (NCBI taxonomy): Eukaryota > Metazoa > Chordata > Aves > Apodiformes > Trochilidae > Heliangelus > Heliangelus exortis. The sequence continues at coordinate 2,881,691 of NC_092444.1, forward strand.
TATCATGAGTTGGGTTGGGAGGGACAAAATGCATGCAAAATGCAGACTGTTCCATGCAGTAAGCTGTGTGCTCAGTGCAAGGTGCCAAATGCAGGGTGCTGCATGCTGGAGCACGGAACCACAGCATGATTTGGGTTGGAAGGGACCTTAATCCACACTGAATGCCACCCTGGGCTGCAGGCAAGGGGCTGCCCCGTGCACCCAGTCTGCCAAAGGCAAGGTGCCCCATGCTAAATGCAAAGTGCCTGCTCTAAGCCCTGCTTTGCATGCTCTGTGTTAAATGCAAGGTGCTGCAGGCTCTCTGCTGCATGCTGGGTGCAATGTGCTGGGTGCAAGGGGCTAAATCCCAGCTGCCACACGCTGGGTGCTGTAGGGTGGGTGCTAACTGCAGGGTGCTGCGTGATGGGTGCTGAATTCTGTCCCCATCCCAGCCCTCCTCCTGCCTGTCCTGGGGCAAGGGCTGCCCTGGTGTTGCTTCCAGGTTCCAGCACCAGCAAAAAACAGCTCAGCCCCTGCTCCCAGGGTTTTTTTTCTGGAGCATCCAGACGTGACCTTCCTCATGTTCTCACCAGCCTCCTCTTCTCCTGGAGATGTTTCCAGGCTTCACGTGCCCCGCCTGTCTTTTTGTCCATGGTTGTCAGTGCAGAAATGGGTGTTTGTGTCAGGAAATCCTTGTCTGGGAACGCTTGACTGGCTCTTGCCTTGCTCCTTTCACCAAGTGCTTGATGATCTGTGGATGAAAAGCTCTCCCTGCTTTGGTAAGAGCAGGTTTCACCTAATCCAGATCTGCTGGGGAATGAGGGGGGCAGGGATCCCGCTAAGGGTCCTGCAGGAGGGAGGAGAGGAAAAACCTTCCAGGGAGGTGGGATGGAGCTGGAACATCACCCTGGCAGGGTTGGAGGTGGCCAGGATGGGGATGGAGCTGAGTGCTCCCCCTGGCAGGTGACCAGGACCTGCCTGGGACCATGCTCAGGGAGAAGGAAGAATTCCACCCCTGGCACCCACTGGTGCTGGGATTTCCTTGGTGCTCAGGGTTATTTTTAAGAGCAAACCTTGATGCTAAGCCAGGCTCTGCTCAGCAATCCCAAAGAGCACCAGCACCCCCCGGGTCCCTCTTTTTGGAGACAGGAGGTGCAAACTCTCCCTTTGCAAACTTCCTGGCTGGTGGATGCTGCAGGGAGGAGCAGAGCAGGGATGCAGCAGCTGAGGGGCTGCTTTGTCCCCGTGCCAGGCTGCTCTCTTTGCCCTTTTGTTTGCTTTCTGCTGCACTCAGAGTACTGATGGGTTTGGTTTTAACTGCTGCCTGGTGCTCCCATTATCTCTCCCCCAGCATTATCTCCATCCCACTTTTTCCCTTTTGCCTTCTGAAAATAAACCCTCCATCACCGGGTTTGTTTCCCAGCCTTTGGGGACTGGGTTTTCTGGCCAGTGCCAAGGGGAGGTGGGCTTAGAGCAAAGTACGGGGACAACAACCCACTGCTGGGTTCTCCCCGTGGAGTTTAAAGGTAAAATTCAATTTGTTGGGGTCTCCAGAACCGTTTGGACCAAGGGAAGGTCCTGAGGATCCCGACAGCCCCAGCAGTTTGGAGCAGGGAAGAAGAGGTTTCCATGGCTGAACTGAAAGCAGGGTGCCCATGGTGGCTGCCCCATCCCTGGCACTGTTGGAGGTTGGATGGGGCTTGGAGCACCCCGGGCTGTGGGAGGTGTCCCTGCCCATGGCAGGGGGGTTGGAACTGGGTGGGCTTCATGGTCCTTTCCATCCCAATACCATTCTATGCTGAATCCACAGCAGAACTTTGCCTGGTGGAGACCACCCAGGGTGGAATTTGGGCTGCTGGATTCACAGGGGTTTAACTCTTGGCTCCGAGAAGATTTGGGGAACATCAGGAAAACCCATTTCCCAGCAGAGGGATGTCCCAGCCGGATGGAAGGGGGCTGTGGAGGTGGAAATGAAGCATCCTTGAGTCCTTCCCAACCTCCAGACCACAGACTTTGTCTTTTCTGGTGCTGGGAGCAGTGTCTCCATCTACAAAATGCTCTTAATTAGACCACTGGGTGTCTCAAAGGCTCTACAAAAGGGAGCAGGGGTGGCAGGGATTTAGTTCCTCTTCTGCCCAAACCTGGGGATAATTTCCAATTTATATAATGCCTCCAACAATTTCCTTTGGAGAGAAGGGCAAAGGGGATTAGCAGTGGTTGTTGCAGCCCTGCTCCACCTCCTGTGCTCACAGATAAATCTTTGATGCTTCATCCTAACTGGCCAGGAGAGGGAAAACAGGAGCTGGAGACCCCTCTGCTGGGATTCTTCTGCTTTGCAAATGTTATTTACCCTCATTTATTTCCATACAAGGGGATCTGCAGCAATGAGGACGGGCTGGAGCAAAGCAGAGGTGCTCTGTGATGGGGGTTTGGTTCTCCTGTGGTGTGCAAAGTGTTGGGTGGGATGCAGGGTGATGGGAAGGACACCTGGATTCACTCCTAGGTGGAATACCATCCATGGAAAGGCCTTTTTGGAGATGGGTTTCACGGAGAAGCCTGGACTTGCTGGTAGCAATGATGCTTTTGATGTGGCTGGGGTGGAGAAGGAGGTTTGGATGACCAAGTGTTTCAGGTTTCCATCCCAGCTTTGCATCTCTGGAGAACAGGATTCAAAGTGGCTTTAAGTCACTCTTAGGAAGATTTCCAGCCTGAATTCAGGTAATCCTGTGATGTACCATGATACGAGATACCTCTTCTGCTCCATCAAGCATCTTCCTCCCATTTTGAAGCCCAGAAAAGCCCGTTTTTCTCCAGATTTACCTTCTGAAAAAAGCTGGGAGAAGATGGGCACAGGCTTTGCCATCCCACCCCCGTGCTTCACTTGCAGCTCTGAGAGCCTCCCACGAGCCAGGGGTTGAATTTGCCTGGGTTTCTTCCTTCTTTTCTCCTCAAGATGTAGCTGCCAAGTAGCACTGCAGAAGGATCTGGTGACTCAGAGTGGGGTGGGAGGATTTGGACAGCTTCGCCTTGCCTGGTACCCCAGAATATATCCACAGAGTTCTGGGGAGAGGGGGTTTCTCCAGGAGGGATGAGTAACAAACCAGATCTGCTGATGGAGCAGCACCATATGATGAGGAGATGTTGCTCCAGAAATACACAAAAGATGCATCACCAGGAGGAGCAGGGGTTGGGTGATGACCCTGCTCCAGGTAGAGCATCACTCGTGGAGAAAAACCTCCAGTGCTTCATCCCCACTCGAAGCAGCTTCCCCTGGGCACCCATGAGTTGGTTCTTTTTAGGTTAAAATCGTGTGTGATTGGGTTATTACATCTGTTCTGTTTGTTTGCTTGGTTTTTTTTTTGCTTCTCTGCTTTGTGAGCAGTTGATGGGTGCAGAGTTGGAGGTTGTTGGTTGCCCTCCTGATGGGGAGGGAATTTCTGCCTCCATCCTTGCAGCAGCACAGAGCCCTGGGCCCAGATAAACCCTGCTGCTCCTCAAAATATCTCTGGTTTTCTAGAGCAGGGAGCCACATCTGGGCGACTTCCTGGTGGGCAACGAGTTGGAAAAAGGGGGAAGAATTGGATGTCAGGGCTGCTGGAGCCTCTGGGCTTGTTTGTAGGGGCCATTCTCCTCCTCCTCCTCCTGACCTGCTAAGAGCTTCCCACTGCCAGAAACCAACCCGGTTCTTTCCAACTGAAAGGGCTTTATTTAAACAATGTTATCTCGCTGGCAAAGGGAGAGAGAGCATCTTGAATGGTTATATTTAGTGCTGGGTGGAGGACAAAGCAGATGCAGAGAGATTTGGAACGTGGGAATGTTAATCATTTATGCCACACCGCCTCTGAGCTGGGGATATATTTATATATTTTTATACATATATATATAGATATATACATGCAACACACACGTGCTCAGAGGGGTACTCACTGAGGATGAGGATGGGAGCTGGAAAATCCCTGCTTGCTTTGCATTTTGACATTTTTTGCTCATCCTGGCTCCGGGGATCCCCTCCCCAATACCTCTCCTGCCTCTTTCTCCTCTCCCCCCCCCCCCAAAAGAAACAAAAACATTAAAAAATGGGATGGGAATGGGAAAGAGAGGTCTTAGGGCTTGCAAAAGGGGTTTTTCACAAGCCCAGCAGTGCTCTCCCTGCCAGCGAGCAGGGAGAAAAACCTCCCCCATTACCCAGCTTCTCCAGCCCAGCCTCACGGGAGCACTGAATTAAAGGAAATATTTTATGATCCTACGCTTCGTTATGTTTTATTAAAAGCAGAGCATCAGCTTCCCCTGCCACATTCATCAGATCAGAGCCTCTGCTGGGTTGTGGGTTTTGGTTTTGGGGTTTTTTTCCCTTTTCCCCACTCCCTCCCTGCCTCCCAAGCTCTCGCTGCTCTTGTGCCCAAAGCATCCCCCACCTTGGTTTGGCTGGTCCAGGGTCTCTTGGCAGAGGAGGAAAATAGGAAATGGGGGTAGAAAAAAAAAAAATACAGCTTGTTGGTTTATTTCAAGGTGCTCCAGGGCCACATGGGTCTGGGAGGTGTGGAGCTGTGCTGCGGAAATAGGTGATGGAGGCAGGGAAGTGGAGTCCTGGGGAGATAACACCCTGTGGGGGGATTTGAGTCCTGGATGGAGCTGAGCCCAACCCTGTGAAAAGTCTCCCCTCATTTTCCACCTTTGCTCCAGCCCAGGGTGATAAAGCCCAGGGTGGGAGGACCTCCAAGGTGTCACCATTTTGGGGGAAACCCCCCAAAATGCCAGCATCCCCCCTGAAGAGGTGAAGTAAGCAGTAGGGCTGGGAATTTGCTCTATCAGCTTTCAGGATCAGCAGTGAAAACCAGCCAGATATGGATAGCCAGGCAGATCTGGAAGCACTTGGGAGATAAAAAGGTATTAATTAGCAGTTATTTCTCAATGGTGCAGAGATGGGCAGGGATTAAGGTACCAGCCATGTGCATCCTCTTGGTGAGAGCTTTGAGGGGATGGTAAATCAGCCTTATGAATCAGTGCTGGAAGAGGGAGATATGTTTTAATCTTATTAACAGGGCAGCATTACCCAGGGAGCAAAGGGATTATTAAACACGGAGCATAAATGAGGAAGAGGAGGGGAGCTCTGAATTAGCAGTTCTGCTTGGGAGAGCAGGTGGAGGAAAGGTAACCTGTTCCACCAGCCCCTCCAGCCCTCTGTGCTTCCATCTGTTCCTTCCTTCATCCCTCTCTCTATCCCTCCTTCTCTTCCATCATCCCTCCATCCCTTCCACCATCCCTCTGTTCTTCCATCTCTGCCTTCATCCCTCTCTTTACCCCTTCCTCACTTCCATCATCCCTCCATCCATCCCATCATCCCTCTGTTCTTCCATCTATGCCTTCCTTCATCCCTCCCTCTCTCTCTATCCTCTGTCTCTTTTATCTGTTCTTCCATCCACCCCCTCCTTCTGTTCTCCATCCTTCCCTCTATTTCCTCAGCCATCCCTTCCTTCCTTTTTCCATCCATCCCTTCCTCCATCCCTCCCTCTGTCACGCCTTCTATCCCTCTCCCCATCCCTCTGGCCCTCCCTCCATCCCATACCCCACAAGTAGAAGCCCCCAGCTGCCTCCAGAGCAGTCCTGGGAGGGGTTCCCAGCCTTGGAGGACCGGACCAGGGTGGCTTTGGTTTCCTCTTAGCACTCAGCTCAGCAAAGGATGGTGCTGAGTGGCTGCCCCAGGCTCCCTTGAAGTCATTTTTGGGCTAAAAAGCTCATTTGTTTAACTGAGGAAGGGAAAATCTGGGGCAGGAGGGAGGAGGCTTTCTCAAAGCTGGTGCAGGGTGGGGTTGGGGGGAGCATCTCCCACCAGCTGCACCCCAAGCTCCCCAAATCCATTGGCTTTTGCCCATGGGATGGGAACAATATTGGGGTGTGATGGGTTTAGAGGAATCTGCCTTAAAGATCTCGGGGGTGTGTGTGCTCCAACAGCTGTGCTGCAGGCACTCAGCCCCTATTTGCATATTTGCATACATGCAAATGAAGAGCATGATCTCCATTTTTAAAAATGGGGCATCTGAGACCTTGGTTGACCCGGGCACATTTTGGGCTTTATTTTGGCCCTGGCACCTTGCCAGGTGGGGTGGGTGAGGCCAAGCTGAGGTGAGGCCAAGAGGTGTCATCCAAACCATTGCTCCAAGGCAGGGATGCCACTGGGATTTGAGGGAAATTCAGCTCTGCCTGACTCAGATTCCCTCCTCTCTCGGGCCTGGACATCATTTAGGACTCTGAAAATCCCAAAAAAGCGCCGGGGATGGTCAAATCCTTAAACAACATCTAAAGGGGATAAGGGAAGAAGTCTGATGAGCCATGTAATGATGACAAACCTCCTCCCCTTCCAAAAAAAACAAAACCCCAAACCCAGTGACCCACAGCAGGTCATGGCCACCAATTTGGGCAGCTCTAAAGGGCACCGGATGCTTCAGTGCTGCTCTTGAAGCATTAAATTTAAAGGCAGTATCAGGAGGGTGAAGCGATGCAGCCATAAAATATACTTTCCCCCCCCCCCAGCATCATTAGGAGATGGAGGCTTGGGGCTTTACGGCGGTGTAGGGGGAAGAGAAATTATAAATAAAACTTTACTGTGGAATAAATGCTGCTAAAGATACTTCACGTCTGCAGGAGAGGAATATTCCATCTGTGATTTATGCATGTGGCTCCCCAGCCTGTGCAGGTTGGGGAGGGAGTGCTGGGAGCAGCTAATAAAACACAATATATCCAAAAAGATTCATCAGTGCAGGCAGCACAACCCTGCTGGGGTAGTGGGAGGGTGAGACCCCTCCTCTGCTTCCTGGTTTGCTCTTTTTTTTTTTATTTTGGGAGGTGTTGTGTGGAAGTTGGGATCGGGTGGGTGTTTCCCAAGGGTCTTTCTTCATGCGTGTAGGAAAATGGTCATCTAGGGATAACCTCGGACTTCAGCAATGGCAGGGGGTGTGTAAAATATTACCCAAATGGAAGATATTTCCCAGTTATGACAGAAAGGTGCCCCCCAAAATCCTACTGCTCCCAGTTGTCCAGTGCCTGTTGCTTCCCCCTAAACCTCCTTTTTCTCATGTTTTCCCCCAAATTTTCCACCACCTCTTTTTTTGCAGTTGTTGGGTTTGGCTTCAGCTGTGCCTCGTGGCTCTTGGGGTGGGCAGGATGAGGCTTCATGGCTTCAGGATTTACACCTCCCACGTTGGGTCTCTGAGTTTCCCCTCTGGGAAATCACCTGATTTTTAAGCTGATGGATCCATCAGGCATCTAAATAACGCTTCCAAGGTCATCCTGGGTGTTTGTAGCAGTCCATGGGCTGGCTCCAGCTGAAAGCTCTGCTTCATTGGCCTCACAGCCTCCCTCTTTTTACTGGAATGAGTGATTTCCTGAGGATTTTGGTCAAACGCCTCGCCGGAGCTGTAGTACAAGCACTGAGTTAGTGCCGCGAGTCAGAGGAGCTGAGTTAGGCAGAGGCTCCCTCATCTTGTGCTCCAGTGAGCTGGAAAAGCCATCCCGAGGAGCCTGGGCTTCAGAAAAGGCATAAGAAGGATGTGCAGGTGGGGTTTGTTTCAGTCCCAGCCCTGGAGCTGATGGGGATGGCTCCATCTCCTGGGATCTGTTTGTTGGGACACAGCGAAGCTGCGGTGCTCCCAGCTCTGAGCTGCAACCTGGAGAGGGACAGGGCTGGGGCTGGAGGAGCTGCTAAAGGGGAAGGTGGGAATGTGGGAATTGTTGTATTCATCTGGTTGGAAAAGCCCTCTAAGGTCATTGAGTGCAACTGTTCCCCCAGCACCACCCAGCCCACCCCTGCCCCATGTCCCTCATCCCCACATCTCTGGGGCTCTGAAACCCCTCCAGGGATGATGGGGACTCCAGCCCTGCCCTGGGCAGCCTGGGCCAGGCCCTGACAACCCTTTCCAGGGAGAAATTCTTCCCCAGCTCCAACCTAAACCTCCCCTGGCACAACTTGAGTTGTGCCAAAAGTTCCTCTTGTCCCATCCCTTGTTCCCTGGGAGCAGAGCCCGACCCCCCCTGGCTCCAACCTCCTCTCAGGGGGTTGCAGAGAGCCAGAAGGTCTCCCCTCAGCCTCCTCTGCTCCAGGATCAGCACCCACAGGGCCCTCAGATGCTCCTCACAACTTCTCCAGACCCCTCTCCTTGCTCTCCAGCCACTTTTCCAGCTCCATTCCCTTCTCTGGACACTCTTCATCCCCTCAATGTCCTTCTGGCCCAGAACTGACCCCAGGATTTGAGGTTCTCCAGCCCCTTCTCCATGCTCTCCAGACTTTGTCACCGAATGCCTGAGGTTGGAAGGGACCTCAGGGATCATTTATTCCAACCTCCCCACCATGGCCAGAGACACTTCTCAGCCCCACAAGGTTGCTCAACTTCTCCAGCCCTTTCTCCATCTTCTCCAGACCCTTCTCCATGCTCTCCAGCCCCTTCCCCAGCTCCATTCCCTTCTCTGGACACTCTCCAGCCCCTCAATCTCCTTCTGCTCCTGAGGGGCCCAGAACTGACCCCGGTGCAGCCTCCCCAGTGCCCAGCACAGGGACCATCCCTGCCCTGCTCCTGCTGGCCACAGTCAGGATGCTGGTGGGAGGAGGAGGAGGTGGAGAAGGGGCAGGAAAAGGGCCTTGGAGAGGTGGAAGGAGACACTGCAGCATCCCGAGGCTCCCTTGACCTGAATCACGTTTTGCGTTTTCCTACCCAAATTGGCCCCAAATCTGCCTTTTTGTGTCTGAGACCATTTACTGTGCTGAGCTTCTGCTGATGTGCACGGGAACCCCGCCGAGCCCAGCATTTGGAACAGGTTTTTAGCCCAGCATGATCCATTTTGAGCCTCGCTTCCTCGTTTCTCTCCAGCCTCTGGTGTGGCTGCACCACGCCAGGCCTGTGCTATTGCCTCTGCTAGAGAAGAGCCAATCTCTACCCTTAAGAGTATAAAAAGGACTCTTGTGTTTGTAATGAGGACAAAAACGGCCTAAAAATGGATTTTTTTTTTTCCTAAAATACACTGACACAACTCTCTGGGAAGCCCTTACGTGGTTGCTCGGTGTCGATGATGCTCCCTGGGATGCTGAGATGGCCACAAACAAGGGGTGCTGGCTACCATGGCACAAGATTAGACACTATTTAATATTTTTTAATGAGTAGGATAGTTTGGGGGTGGGTTTTTTTATGAGAAACGTAGGATTTAAGAAGAAAAGCAAAGCTGTGGGCAGTGCTCAAATGTCCCCTCTTGACTGGGGTTTGGCAGCAGCATTTGAGCCACCAAATCCCAGAATGTCAGGGGTTGGAAGGGACCTCTGAGGATGGAGTCCGACCCCCTTGCAGAGCAGGACCAAAATTAGGGCAGGTCACCCACAGGTGCACCCAGAATTGTTTGGGTTTAGGGTTTTTTTGCATTCTGCACCTCCAGAAACAAAGCAAAACAAACGTGGGTTGGAGACATAGTGCTAAAACCTGACCAGGAAAGCTTTGTCCTTTTGTAGTTTTGACACATTTTGATCACAAAATCCTAACTGAAGCAGCCCCCTGAGGACCTGCCTGTCGCCAGCAGCCCCCATGAAGTGGTTTTCTCAGTTAATCTTGATTTAAAAGAGGTCAAAAGGCCAAAGCAGCTGGGCTGGATCGATGTATTGATTAAAATCCTGCATTTCCATTACAAAGAGCTAACAAGACAGGAGGCTCTGGCAGGTTTTATGCTCCTGTTTCATCATGTTTAGGTAGGAAAAAAAAAAAAGATGCAAATCCTGTTCTATCCATCCTCCCTATCCATCCTGTGCATCTCCTCCATAGCTTTGCAATACGTGAGGATTCCAGGGGCTGCTTTGGTCCTGCAACCCCCAGCAAGAATAATCAGAGGTACAGCTGCAGAGTTTTTCCTCCCACTTATGCAAATGGAGGGAGGTAAGAGGTGCCTAATGAAATGTTTGTCCTTTCCTACAACCGGGGTGTAAAGGAAAATGAATTTTAATTACTGGCTCCTAATTGTTTGGTTGGCCTGTTAATATCCTATTTACAGAGTTTATTAATACAGTTTTGCTCCCTGCCAGCAGGGCTCTTCCTCGCAGCAGGGGATGCTTGTTTCTTGGTTTTAGTTGGTGAAACAGCCATGGGTTTGCAGAAAAAAATAAAACAACAAAAAAATCCAGCCCAATTTTTGAGTGGGTAGAGGTGGGTTAGGGGATGCTCAGCCCTGCTGTTGGTTTTCTCTAAAGATGAGCTGGAGATCCAAGGAAAACTCCAGCAGTTCATACCTTTGGAAACACAAGTGGATTCCCCCCACCCTGATTGTTTGGGGTTTTTTCCCCTTTGCAGAAGGATATTCTGCTTTGGAAGGGGGATGCTGACTCCATCTGTCACATCCCATCCCACTCCCTGGCTTCAGACCTGTGTTAAGATACTTATTCCTCAGTTAATTTCTTTCTTTATTTAAAAATAAATAGTGCAGCAGCTTTCCAAGAGGAGAAGCTCAAGATTCAGCAGAATTTAGCTGAATTGGGACAGCTGTGAATCCTTTGCCAGTTCATGCCCCTTGCAGCCCTCCTGGGTTCCAGCAAGGAGAGGCAGCAGCACATTATAATTGGAAATGGTCCTGGAATATCATAAATAAAGCATTGGTGGAGCTGTGGAAGTATTTGCTCTGCTCACAGGACCGGGAGCAACTGCTGGTGTTTAATCTTTAATGAACAAGATGTTGCAAAGTGCTTGGAGTCAAAGTGAGTTTGCTGGATGCTCCTCGGCCCCAGTGGGTGACATTCCTGTCCCCAGGGCTTCACACAGGGTCCGGAATCCTTCCCACCCCGGGGATGCCCTCTCTGTTATCTTCTTGAGTTAGGGATGGGGAGCAGGATCTCTCCTTGGGTTTTTTTGGGGGGTTGGAGTAGGGGGTGATTTGCAATCCTTTAGTATCCTCGCAAGGCTCTTGCAAGGGGCAAAGTGCCTCCTCCTGGCTTAAATCCTGGGAAATGCTGCAAATCAGCCCTGCAGTGATGAAGGGGGGGTCCTGGTCCCCTTTTTTTCCCCCCCTCCTCCCTCCTTGTATTTGCACCCCAAAAAAACCTCCCTGGCTTGGAGCAGCGTTGGGAGGCGGTGGAGGAATTGCTGTGAATTATTCATGAGCCCCTCTAATCATGGGCTGATTAAAATGATGATGTGTTAATATTATCTCTCCCCGTCGCCTCTGCTGCAGGGGACGTGCCAGCACCTGAAGGATGGGGGGGGGACACACGGTGGGGACAGATGGGACAGCTGTGTCCCCACATGTCCGCTCTCCTCTGGTTCCATCCCACTGCATCCCTGGAAATGCAGAGTGGGGAGAGCCTGAATCCTGGGGATGTGTCCCAGAGCCCAACAGGTCTGAGTTTAGCATTTCTGGGAAGTGTTGGTGGGTATTAATAAAGTAACAATTAATTTAGATGTAGCTTAAAAAAAAATAATATATATATATCTATATATCAGGCAGCTAGGGAAGCTGTGGAGGGGTTGCTTGGTGGTGCTGGGACACACCAAAAGGTTCCATCACCCCAAGGTGTTCAAGGGCACCCAGGGGTGCTGTGGTGGGTTCCTGGCCACCCAGCTGGCTGCTCTCCTGCTCCCCATCAAGAGGACAGGGAGGACCTCAGCCTTTTTTAGGAGGTTCAGCTACACATGCCACATTCCACAAGATTTCCAGAGTCTACAGGAAAGGCTGGAGCAGCTCTGGAGCCAGGGGGAGAGATTTGGGGGTGTTGAGGCTGGAGAAGAGAAGGCTGCAATGGGGAGACCTTAGAGCACCTTCCAGTGCCTGAAGGGGCTCCAGGAAAGCTGGGGAGGGACTTGGGACAAGGGCCTGGAGGGATGGGATGAGGGGGAATGGCTTGGAACTGGGAGAGAGAGAGGAGATTGAGGTTGGAGATGGGGAAGAAATTGTTTGGGGTGAGGGTGCTGAGCCCCTGGCCCAGGTTTCCCAGAGAAGCTGTGGCTGCCCCATCCCTGGCAGTGCTGAAGGTTGGATGGGGCTTGGAGCACCCTGGGCTGGGGGAGGTGTCCCTGACCATGGCAGGAGGGATACTGGGGGGGCCTTAAGGTCCCTCCCAACCCAACCAGTTCCCCAGTTTCCTGATTCCATGGGCTGATTGGCTGCTCTCAGGTGCCAAAATCCCCGAGGGGCTGCTCAAGGAGGGCAGGAAGGAGGCTGAGGAGAAGCCTTCAGCCCTATCCTCTGCTTGCAGGGCCGGGGTGAACCCTTCCTCCTCCCTCACAGCTCTTTTGTAATTGAAAGCGCTGAGCATGTTACAATGTGCTCCTTTTATTAATGTGTCACTCCTGATTTAAAAGGACATTTCATTTATATTTCCCTTCCCCCTCCCTCCTTTTTTTTTTTCCCTTTTTTTTTTTTTTTTTCCCCTTCCTTAAACTGGATGGCGCACGAATTCCCACTGCTTGCCAGCAAAAATACTCTCTTCTCCCCAGGGATGCCATCTAATCAGAGAGCTGAATTTCCATAGGTCAGAATCTAATCAGAGGGTGGCCTGGCACAGCTTTCACCATGAAATATATCTTATTTAAAAAGAGCAAAAGGGAAGGAGGAGAGCTTTGGGGTTCAGAGCTGCCTTTGGGATGGGTTTGGTGTTGCTGATGGAGAGGATGAGGGAGGGTTTGTCCCTCCTTTGGAGGGACAAAGTTGGTGCTCAGCCCTCTGTAAATACCTTAACATTCAACCATATTTGTCACTGCTGGTTTCTTCTCCCCCCTGAATCCAAACAGGGGACCAAAGCAGGGACTTTGAGGAGCAGTGACACATCCCCACTGTTGGAAAGCAAAGGGAAAGGGTGGGGGATGAGGGAACATTCACACATCAGCGTAACAACACAGCAGGTTTTAGACGGCTCCATCTGGATTCTTGCTTTGTTTTTTGGCATCTGGCTTTATTTTCTCTGCTTTCCCCCCTCCCTTACACACATCCTTGGCATTTTGGGGACTTGCTCCTCTGGGAATCGTGCATCTGTTTCTCTCTGCTCTCCCTTTCACTCTTTCCCTTCCTTTTGCTCATCTTCTGGGGTGGTTTTCCTCTGAATTTGGGCAGCTGATGCTCTCCAGGGAGGTGGGTTTTCACCTTCCGTTCCAGGCATCCCTGGGGCTCCAGAACCAGCCCACTGTGTGGTCCCACCCCCTGTCACTGGTCCAATAAATGATGGAGGTCCAGAGCCTCAGCTTTTCCATGCAGGACCTGATTTCCTGATCTCCTTCTCCTGAAGAAGTGTAGGTGCATCCCATGACTGGATATCTTTAAGGACCATTACTGCCATTCAGGACCATTACTGGGCATAGAGGTTGGAGCTGGTGGTGGGCTCCTATCTCAAAGGGGGCTTGCAGCAAACCCCATTTTGGCTGTTTTTGAGCAGCTGCAAATTTGGGATGTGTCCCCAGGTGATTTGCTTGGAGAAAACTTGTCCCAAGGCATCTCCTGCATGGGGGCAGAGGTGTGTTGCTGGAAGGTGGCTGGTTTGGAATTGACCATCAGGAGATGATCTAAACACCACCAAAAGGCAGGACTTGGGATGTTCAGGGGCTGAAATGCAGTTCCATGGGAAGAGGGTTGGAAAACCATCTGGAGATGCTGTGGTTATGAGCTGGAAACTCCTGTACCTCAATAACTCGTGGGCATGGGAGAAAAATGCAACATTAACCCTGTCAGTGTCACCTGTTGGATTATTTAAGTGCCTGGGGAGAGGTGGGAGGTGGAATCCCACCCAGCAGCTCCCACAGCATGGGATGATGTTGTGACACCTGTGGTGGCTCTGTCCCTGCTGTGAATCCATCCCGTGGGCAGATGCCACCACCCTGCCAAACACTTGCTTATCCCTTTCTTTCCTGCCTGTTGCTCAGCTCATTTTCAGAAGGGTCAAAAGCAAAGTGTGGGGGTTAACAGGGGCAGAGAACTCACCTGACCTTCCTCTCATCCCTCTTCCTCCTCCTCCTTCCTCTCCCATCCTTTGCTTCTCAAGATCCCAGAGTCATTAAGGCTGGAAAAGACCTTCAGCATCATCGAGTTCAAGCGTTAGATCTGCAGGCTCCAAATTGGAGGGGACCAGGTGCTGTCTCAGCAGCCACTGGGAATTAATCCCGGCTTTAACATGCTAAAATAAACCTTGTCCAGGCCAGGAGGGAAGCTGGAAAGAAGCCAGCCCTGAATGAGCATGGTTGGACCCACCAGCAAGGAGAGTAGCATCAAATTGGGGTTGCAGTATTCAACCCCTTACATTAATGCAGCTGCTTGGGCATTAAAAGCAGCCTTCAGTTTAGCCTCCACCTCATTCCCCCTCTATGCATAGCCCCCAAAATACCCCCCCCCTTTTTTTTTTTTTTTGCAATTTCCATGCAAAAGAAGGAAGATTTTTTTTTTCCTGTGTTTGCAGCCCCCCAGGAAAAAAAAAAAAAGCAGCACAAAGAGGGTTTCTTCAATCTTACAGCCCCATGCTCAGTATGCTGGACCACACTGCCTGGCTGTGGCAGCAGCACGTGTGTGTGTGTGCTCTCCCACAGGTCAGGCCTGAGATTGGGAGCAAAAAAAAAACCCCTGACAACTTGTTTTACAAGGGGTGGGAGCCTTGACTCAGTGCCTGGATAAAATCCCCCTCCCCTCTTGCAGGAAGTTTCTGCAGCCCTCCTTTCAATCCTGCTCCCATTTGCCAGGGGGTGGAGAGGTTTTTCTGTGTTGTTTTCCCACCAGATGCAAGCAATGATTTTAAAAAAAAAATATATCACCCAATAAATCAAAATCAGGATTTTTGCAGTGCCTTCGGGGTTGTTTTGGGGTGGGCTGGCTGGAGACAGGGTCAAATGGGTGCAGTCAGGGCACGGATGCTAAAGGGAGGCTCAGCTTTGCCCAGCTGTCAGTCTGGTATCCTCCAGGAGCCAGAGGAAAGAGAGGAAAATAAAATAGCAATACAGCCACCCTGACCCTGGCTGCTCCCTGCTCCCACAAGAGTTTTGCAGCAAATTGAGGGGAAACGGGGAGAAGAAATGGTCAGACAGAGCCACCCGTGCTCTGGTTTTCTCTCTGTTCCAAGGACAAATCCCACATCCAGTCATGGAGGAGATGGGGGAGACACAGGGCAAGGCTGGGCTGTAGAGGCACAGGTTGGGTGTTGCACATCCTCGCAGGGAGCTTCTGGACCCCTTCCTCTGAGAAATGAGTAATTTAAAGGGATTTAAAGCAAGCCCAGAGTGGAGGAACTGGGTCTGCAGTGGGGAGACAAGTGCCATGGGGCAGATGGTGGTGCTGGCAAAGTCACAGCCGAGATCTTGGTAGAAAGTTTGAGCTTCAGTTTGCAAACACCAAGCACAACCTGGGAGGAGAAGAGATGGAGAAGAGCCCTGAGGTGAAGGACTTGGGGGGTGTTGGGTGAGGAGAAGCTCAGCATGAGCTGCAAGGTGTGCTGGCAGCCCAGAAACCTCCCCTGTCCTGGGCTGTGTCACCAGCAGTGAGCAGCAGGGACAGGGAGGGGACTGTCCCCCTCTGCTCTGCTCTGGGGAGACCCAACTGCAGTGCTGGGTCCAGTTCTGGGGTTCCCATCAGCAGAGGGACACGGAGCTGGAGAGAGTCCAGGGGAGGCCCTGGAGCTGCTGGGAGGGCTGGAGCAGCTCTGCTCTGGAGCCAGGCTGAGAGAGTTGGGGGTGTTGAGGCTGGAGAAGAGAAGGCTGCAATGGGGAGACCTTAGAGCACCTTCCAGTGCCTGAAGGGGCTCCAGGAAAGCTGGGGAGGGACTTGGGACAAGGGCCTGGAGGGATGGGGTGAGGGGGAATGGCTTGGAACTGGGAGAGAGAGGGGAGATTGAGGTTGGAGATGGGGAAGAAATTGTTTGGGGTGAGGGTGCTGAGCCCCTGGCCCAGGTTTCCCAGAGAAGCTGTGGCTGCCCCATCCCTGGCAGTGCTGAAGGTTGGATGGGGCTTGGAGCAATGGGGTCATTTGGGTGAACATGGGGAGTTCTGCAAAGTGGGGGAGAAAAGCAGCAGAATGGTCAGTCCTTGTCTTTTCGTGCCAGAAGCTGGTAAATAAAGTCAGTCAGGATTTTCCCCAGCTGATGTTTGTTTAGTTTGGTTTTGGAACATTGAGTGCAGCCAAAATTCATCCCTCCTAGGGGGCAAGATGCCACAGTGATGAATTTGCCTGTGCTTTACCCTTCTGTGGGATGGAGCTGGTGTTTGCTGCTCATGGCAGTGCTATCAACCCCATCAAACCATTTCAGAATAATCTTTTGACCCCCTGCTCCATCTCTCTGGCAACTCACATCTTTTTTTTTTCTTTCTTTCCTCCACTTCTCAACTTTTCCAGCCTACCTGACAGTCAGCATCGAGCCACTGCCACCCGTGGTGGTTGGAGACGCCGTCACCTTGAAATGCAACTTCAAGACTGATGGGAAGATGAGAGAAATTGTCTGGTACAAGGTGAGCACCACCTATGGCTCTTCCTGCCCTCGGGGGATGGGACACAAAGTCACCAGGTGGCTTTGCTCCTGGAGAACAGAAGGTGGAGGCTGAATGGTGGAGGGAAAGGCAGAGGTGGCTCTGGCTGAGGGGGATATGGAGGGGGTGAAGCAGAGAGGCAGGCAGGCCCTGGAAAAGCTGGCAGGGGGAGAGCTGTCAAATGGCTTTGAGTTCATCCTGAGGGCTCTGTGAGGCTTTTTCCAGGAATTTTTTTTTTTCTGTGTGGGTCTGGGATTGGCAGGATGGGTTTACTGCTGGAGGCTGTGTCCCAAGGGTGCCAGGTCCTAGAATCCTACAAAAAATATTTTCATGTTCATAGAGTCACAGAATGGGTTGGGTTGGAAGGCACCTTAAAGCTCATCCAGTTCCAACCCCCTGCCCTGCCAGAGGGCAGGGACACCTTCCACGAGATCAGGTGGCAGGTGTCCCACATTGGGGGACAATGTTGGGTGTCAAACGCTGCAAACAAACAAACAAACAAAAAAATAGTGGGTTTTGTGCTGTGAGGGAAATTCTGCAAAATTGAGTGTGCTTGGGGCTTGGGAGGCAGTAGTGGGCTTTTCAGGAGAGGAGCCTCTCCCAAAAACTTTCCCCTTCCCATCCCTCACCCCCAGATTCCCAGGGATGTGGGAATTTGCTTTGGGGAGGGGGTTTGGAGGCTGAAGCTTTCCCCCCCAGACACCAGCATCATTCCCATCTGCCCTGAGCCTGGACTCAGTCTCTGTGTTACCAGTCCAGAGTGAGATTTTTGTTTTCCTCCAGGGAATTTGTGCCAAACACAAACAACACACACACACAGGTGGTTTGATCAGAGGAAACTCCAAAGTTTTGCATGACAGGGGAAAAAGAAAAAATCTCAGCTCTTTGCTTGCAGAGGAGGCAAAGAAAAAGCTAATTTGGGGCTGGTGGCCTCTGATGAAGCAGCCACCCTTTGCTATGTGATTTTTTTTCCTTGGGTTTACCATCTTGTTTCTGCTCCCTGAACAAGGAGCATCTCTGCCTTAGAGCTCTCTATAAAGGTTTATAAATAAGAGAAGGTGCTCTCTGGACTGATGGATACTCAGTCACTGGAGCATGGTGCATGCACAGGAGTATTTCTATCAAGTCCTGGCTATAAATATGTGTGTTTAGGCGTGGAGAGGATTCCAACAGAGAAATACCAGAATCCAACCCCAAATTTATCCCGAATCATAACTTGCAGCTTGGCTCCGTCTCCCCCTTATTTTTGGAGGAGGCTTCCTGCACCCTGCTCCTTCTGCTGGTTCTGCCATCCCCAGCGGGTTTTTTCCTTCCCTTTTCCACTCAGTAATATTGGATTAACCCACTTTCTCCTGAGCAGGGGCTGGATTTGCATAATCCCCCCAGCATGGAGGGATGCTGGGGGCAGCCGAGCAAATTCTGCTTGGAGAAACCAGGGAGGGGGGGAAAAAAAATTAACCCAGCTTTTATTTTTATCACCACAAATCTCCTTTTCTTCTAGGTTTATACCCCCTTCCCTTTTTCTCCTTTCCCAGGGATTTTCCCTCATTCAGAAAGCTGGGGGATTTGGAGAGGCTGCAAAGGAGCCCGTGGGTAAGGGACAGTGAGCAAGGTGACAGCAAGGGACAGTGTTTTCCTTGGAGAAGGAGGCCCTTCCACCCATTCTGGGGTACTAAGAATCATTGAATTGTTTTGTTTGGTAAAGACCTTTGAGCTCATCACATCCAACCACTAATGGTCCAGCTCAGAGCCTCGAGGAGACCTGGGATGAGCAAAAGTGCTTTTTGATGGCAGAAACAAGACCATGCACCATCTGTGGAGGTGTTAATTAATATCGTTCATCTCCAGAAGGTGTGATCTGCCTGAGAACATGTGCAAACACGGGCTCCAACCCCTTTGAATGTTGGGTGAGAGCCCAAGAAAACCTTTCCAGGAGCAGAGGAAGCTTGTGGCATCCTTGCAAATGAGTTTGTAAGGAGTCTGGGCAGACACGGAGCTGTCACAGCGTTTGCTGGCTCCATCCCAGGGGCTGTGCAGGTGACTTGATGAGTCTGGGCAGTGCCACATTGCACTGGGAGGGAGAAAATTACTTTTTGCAGCAGTGCAGAGCGGGGGAAAAATAATATATATATAAAATAATAATAATAATAAGACAGAAGTGGGAGAGGGAGGGCAAATCCTCCGGGTGTCTGTCATGGCTCTGTGCAGACAGCTGGCAGGAGAGGCAGGCAGCAGGCACACACGGCCAGCAGCATGGATGAGATGAGAGGAATTGCTAAAAAGGGGGGGTTTGCAGGTTTCTGGGAGCAGGTGAGGCTGGGCAGGGCTCCCCAGAGAGAGTGGGGTTTCCACCCAGACCATCCTACTGCCTGCCAGGGGCTGGGGGGGAGTCCATGGGGCTGGGGGTCACTCAGCCCCCCTTAGGTGGGGTTTGGTGCTCAGGGTGATGAGCTACAAAGGGAAGAACAGAACTGGGGCTTGTGTGTCTGCACCCACGGTGTGGGAACTGCTCCCCATAGCACCCATGGTGTGTGGACATTGCCCCCTGGAGCACCCACCAGACATCAGCATTTCCCATGGCAGCACCCATACATGAGCCCTTCTCTCCACAGCACCCATCACCATGGCTTTTGAGGACATGGGGGTGTACACCATGACCCCGTGGGTCCCTCCACCCTTCTGCAGCCCCTCTCCCCAGCCTCCCCCCAGCACCAGCTCCTGGCTTGGATTACAAAGCTTCATCCAGGGGCTCGTGGGGTTGTTCCCCACCCCCCAGCAAATCCCCAGAGCTCCTAAGCCATCAGCATGGCAGGCAGGCAGTGATGGGTCACAGATGTTGGCAGCTCCACTTGAAGCCACTTGATGGATGGTGACAAAGCACCATCCCCACAGGAGCTGCCACTGCCACCACCTATTAGGAGCAATGAGATGCTGTGGCCCCAGTGGTGTCCCCTGAGGTGGCTCCAGGGCTGGTGACAGTGATAAAGTCATTCACAGCTCCAGGGAAGGAGAGGGGGTGAAGAGGACCTGATGGGTTGGGGCTGTCACAAAGCCAGCACTGGGAGAGCCCAGAACCGATGGGAATTTTGGGAATGCTTCTTTGGGAATGCTGGGGAGGAGCAGGGTGGGAGGCACCAGGATGGTTTCACCTCTGGTTCCTGGAAAACATCTCCCAGAACTTCAGAACCCAAATTTCCAAGCCACCCCCATTTGTGGTGAGTTGTGCTTTGGATATAGAAACCTTTAGGGAAAAAAAATCTTTTGGGACTTTTATGGCTGCAGAGAAATTATCTAAAATATTGCAGCTCCCAACCCAAAGCTGCTGATGGAGAGATCTTGGGTTGGGAGCTGCAGGAGGTCGGCCTGGTGCCATTTATCTCCCCACTGGCTGGGTCAGCTCTGTGCATGGGTGATGATAATATAAATGTCAGAGTGGGGAATGAGAGGAATTCCTCATGCTCTGGAGGAGAGAAGATGAAAAGTGGCAGCAGAATTCACTGAGTTCTCTATTACTGCTGGATGAGGGCATCATCGGGGAGGCTGCAAGAAACCCAGCAGCTCCACCCCAAATCCTCAAATCTCAGAGTGTTTGGGTTGCAGGGACCTTAAAGCCCCCCCAGTGCCCCCCCTGCCATGGTCAGGGACACCTCCCCCAGCCCAGGGTGCTCCAAGCCCCATCCAACCTTCAGCACTGCCAGGGATGGGGCAGCCACAGCTTCTCTGGGAAACCTGGGCCAGGGGCTCAGCACCCTCACCCCAAACAATTTCTTCCCCATCTCCAACCTCAATCTCCCCTCTCTCTCCCAGTTCCAAGCCATTCCCCCTCACCCCATCCCTCCAGGCCCTTGTCCCAAGTCCCTCCCCAGCTTTCCTGGAGCCCCTTCAGGCACTGGAAGGTGCTCTAAGGTCTCCCCATTGCAGCCTTCTCTTCTCCAGCCTCAACACCCCCAAATCTCTCAGCCTGGCTCCAGAGCTGCTCCAGCCTTTCCTGTAGACTCTGTATATTCTACTCCTGTAGAATCTGGAAATCCCATCCCTCCAGGCCCTTGTCCAAAGGAGAAATTGGATGTGTCCTTGGAAACTTCTCCTTGTTCCCAAGGCTGGAGATTTACAGCTCCCATTTCCTCATCCTGTGTCTGTCCCAGCGTGGGTTTTCTTTGCCATGAAAAGCCTCAGTGAATCGATTTGAGGAGGTGGTTTTATTTTCCTTCTTTCCCTTTTTTTTTTTTTTTTTTCCATTAAAATAGAAAAAAAAATTAAAAAATAGAAAATTCTTGGAAGCCAAGTTGAGTTTTGCCCAAGGGGGAGAAATGTTGGTTGGGCAGTGGGGTCTCCTCTCAGGAAATGCAGGTTTGGGGGGATTAATCCCCCCAAATTCACTTCTTCTAGCCCTGGCTTTTTTTTTAAAAAAGACTATTTTATCCCTCTGGTGGATCAATATGAGCTGTTCTAGCCCCAGAAAGTGCCTCTACCACCTGCATCACTTTTATTTGCCTTTTTCTCCTTAATTTTCTACTAAATCTTGTTCCTCACAAGAGAGAAGGGAAAGCTGAAGATCTGGGGGGGGGGAACAGGGAAGAAATGAGTCCTGCCAGGGCCTGAAAAGAGCCTTTTTCCACTTAAAAAATACCACTTGGACTTACAAGCTGGAGATGGGAGTTGGTGACACAGTAACAGGGTGGAAATGGCCAGGTTGGGCTTTTCATCTCAGCTGATTTGTAATAAAGAAACTGAGTTTGTTGAGCTCTTGATAGAAATGGGGCAAATAAATGTAATAAAGGTATTAATGTGTTAAAAATAAAAATGTGGTTAAAGTGAAAACGTGTTTGGAAAGCAAAAGAATGGGCAGAAATTCAAAGTGGGTTAAAATTCCACCAGGTTTAAAATTCCAAGGATATGAGACATCTAAAATAGGTTTACAATAAAAATAGACTGCAAAATCTTTCAGACATTTCCAAACTAGGTGCAAAGCTGCTGGTGCATCCCACAAGTGAGTGTCAGTTTCTATAGATGAGTTGGTTTTTGGGTTTTTTTTTTTGCAGGTGACTGATGGTGGCACCATCAAGCAGAAGATCTTCACCTTTGATGCCATGTTCAACACCAATTTCTCCCACATGGAGAATTATAGGAAGAGGGAGGACCTGGTCTACCAGTCCACCGTGCGGTAAGTCCCCCCCAGGCTGTCTCCTTTGACAAGCCAGCTGCTTTTTGGGGATTTCCCCCCATTTTGGAGCAGTTCAGGGCAATCCTGGGTGTGTTGGGAGGGATTTGTTGGGTTGCAAAGAAATAAATTGGCTTTTAATGTGCTGTCAGCAAGGAGCTGAGGTTTGGCCCTCTGCTTGGCCCATGGGAGAAGGGGAGATTTCCAGGGGGAAGAATGGGAGGAGAAAAAGGAGGTTTGGGAAAAATAACAAATGAAATGAAATGAAATAAATAAAATAAAATGAAGTAACATAAGTCACAGCTTGATGGGGTGCTGAGACATCTCACATAAAAAATAATATTAGAAGGGCTGGACCAGATGATCCTCGAGGCTGACATTCTAGGATTCTGATTCTAGGAAAATGAAATGAAATGAAATAAAATAAAATCAATAAAATAAAAATCAGGAAAATAAAATACAGCAAAATAAAATTATTGTACATATATATCTAAATATAGCTATATATAATAATAATAATAAAATATATAATAACCAGGCATCTTGGAAGCTTGTCTTTACTTTTCCTCCAAGTGCCAAATCACTCGTGGGTTCCACAGCTTTGTTACTAATTACACCCTTGCTTTATTGCCAGTGTTAGAAAAACAAAACTGGAGCCTGCAGAAAATACCTGGGGAGGACATAATTCATGGCAAAAAGGCTGGGTGATGGATTTATTCTTCAGTGTAATTTTTTTTTTTTTGCCTTTGTTTCCTTTTTAAATTAGAATTTGCTGATGGGATTTCAAAGCTCGGGTTTGGTTTTTTTTTCCCAGATTGGGGTAATAAAACATTCTGGGGGAGGAAGGGAAAGTCAGACATCTCCTCCAGGTGGGTTGGACAGGGCTCAGTGTGGGTCAGTGTGTAGGGATTGAGATTCCTCCTAATCCTTTGGAATTGGAATTTTTTAAATTTTTTGCTGGTTTATTCTTTGGTTTGTCCTAAGAGCAGGTGTGTTTGATGGCTGTGGGGGAAGGAATGGGAGTAGGAGGAAAGAAAGTAGGAAAATGGGGATGGGAGATGATTGGGATGCTCAGGAGATGCTTAGCGGATGCTCAGAGCTTGCTCAGGGAATGCTCAGGAGGAAGAGGAGATGCTCAGGAGTTTAGGGGTTGCACAGAAGCTGGAGACATTCAGGGATTGCTCAGGGGATGCTCAGGAGAATCTGGAGGTTCTCAGAGGTTGCTTAGGGGATACTCAAGGTGGGGGTGCTGAGGGAATGCTCAGAAGGGACAGGGATTGTTTGGGGAATGTTCAGATGTTCAGGGGGTACTGAGGGGATGGTCAGGTGCTGGTCTGGAGGCTGTTTAGGAGATGTTTATGGAATGCTTGGAAGATGTTTGGGATGCTCAGGAGGATGCTCAGGAGAGTGAGAAGATGTTCAGGGGATGCTGGGGAGGATGCATATGTGATGGTCTGGGAAGTCAGGAGACACTACTCAGGGGTTGCTCGGGACATGTTCAGAGGCTGCTTGGGGGAGTGCTTATGAGATGCTCAGGGTTGCTCAGAGGAGAGTCAGGGGATGCTCAGAAGATGCTCAGGAGGAGGAAGGGATGCTCTGAGGCTGCTTGGAGGCTGCTCAGGAAGGTCAGGAGCTGCTCGGAGGCTGTTCCACTCCTTGGGTTTTGTTTCCCCCTGTAGCCCAGGCTCCGCTCCGCTGCGCGCTGGGATGTCGTACAAATTCCTGACACGGCTGATTATTGTTTGGAGGATGTTTCTGGCAGCTTCCTGAAGGGATTACACATTCCCTAACTCAACAACCTCGCTCTCCTGCCATCAATCCAGCTCTTTTCCTCCCCGCTGGCTTTCACCAGTGCTCCTCTAACTGGGAGCACTGGGAAAATGGGGAATTAAACCAGATTAAAACACTGGACAACCATGAGCATTCCCTGAGCAAGGGATGAGGCCATTACACTGCCCCGGCAAAGTGAAGCAGCTGTTTTTTTTTTGGCTCAAGATCCTATTTTTCTTGTTTGTTTGGTTTTTTTTTTCCCCCTCCCTTTCCCTGCTTATTGTAGAACTAATAGAATTTGGGAGCAGAAAATTTCACAGCCCCAGGACCCAGCACTTAAAAGCCTCAGGAACAGTGGGCGCGGTGCCGGCAAATCCTCCGTGGAGCCGAGGGTGCTGGTGGTAAAAACTCTTTTCATGCTCTTGTTCCACAGAGGAATACAACACCACGCCTGAGGAGGTGATTCTCAGAGGGTATGAAAACAGGGCTTTTCTGAATTGTTGCCTTGATGTTAGGGTTTTTTGAGGGTTTTGATTTATTTTTTAGGGGGGTTCCAGCCTTATTTCAGGCTGCGGGGCAGCGCGACACCGTTGGGAAGCTTTTCACCGTGGGTCAATCCCTCCTCGACCATTTCCCCTCAAGCTTTTCTCTCCTTTTCATTTTACCCTTCTGGATTTCCAGGCACTGGCTACATCTTTTTTTTTTTTTTTTTTTTTTCCTTCCTTCCCCTTTTTTTTTGAAATCTTTTCCAAGGCTCCAGCACGTCGGTGCCGTCCCGAGGAGCGGCTCTTATCTGAGCGGCACAGAGGGCTCTGCCGCCTCTTTTCAGACCGCCTTTGAACGCCGCCTGCTCAGATGTGAAGAGCAAAGCTGGGAGATATCCAACCCTCACTTTTTTTTTTCCTTTTCCTGATTAAAAACCTACCCTCGTCAAGGAAGACGCTGCTGTATGAATATCTATAGGGTTGGGGTTTTTTTTTTTGCTTCATTTCCAACATGCTTAGAGGACGCAAAGGACACGACAGGCGGTGGTTGGGCTTTGTAGAGCTGGGAAGCCCCCTTCTCCTCTCCTCTCCTCTCCTCTCCTCTCCTCTCCTCTCCTCTCCTCTCCTCTCCTCTCCTCTCCTCTCCTCTCCTCTCCTCTCCTCTCCTCTCCTCTCCTCTCCTCTCCTCTCCTCTCCTCTCCTCTCCTCTCTCCTCTTCTCTCCTCTCCTCTCCTCTCCTCTCCTCTCCTCTCCTCTCCTCTCCTCTCCTCTCCTCTCCTCTCCTCTCCTCTCCTCTCCTTTCCTCACCCCTCTGGAGTTGTCAGGACTGGTAAACTCCATCCCCCAGCTCCCAGCTCCCACCTTGGCAGTTATGAAGAGTTTATTGATCCCCATCTGGGACTTGATGTCCCAGAGAACACCTGGGGAGGGATGGAGGGGGGAGGAAGTTGTGAGCCCTGTTTCTCCCTCTCCCCCCAGCCTCCCCGAGGTTCGGATTTCAGACAACGGTCCCTACGAGTGTCACGTGGGGATTTATGACCGAGCCACGCGGGAGAAAGTGGTCCTGGCCTCTGGGAGTGTGTTCCTCAACGTGATGGGTGAGTGCAGCCCCTTGCTGCAGGGGGGTGGAGGGGAAGGAGCTGCGGGGTCTCAGGGCGGGGGACAACAGGGATTTGGCTGATTTTGTATCCCCTGGGGTAGGGATGAGGATGGAGATGTGGTGGGATGGAGATGGTGATGGAAATGGGGATGAGATGGTGACAGAGATGGGGATGGGGATGGAGAAAGGGTGAGATGCAGATTGTGAGGGAGATGGGGATGGGGACGTGTTGGGAATAGGGATGTGGTGGGAATGGGGATGGAGATGGAAGTGGGAATGGAGATGGGGACAGAGATGAGGATGTGGACAGGGATGGAGATGGAGGCAGAGATGACGATGAGGATGGAGACAAGGATAATCCTGGGGGCAGGAAGGGGACTGAGGATAGGGATGGCAGTGGGTGGGTGTTGAGGACAATGTGCTAAGCCCCTGGCTCTGCTCCCTGGCAGCTCCTCCAACATCCATCTCGGTGCTCGCCGCTGACACACCGGCGCCCTTCAGCCGCTACCAGGCACAGAACTTCACCCTGGTGTGTGTGGTCTCTGGTGGCAAACCCGCCCCACTGGTGAGCCCCCGGCCTCTTCAGCTCGCAGCTCTCAAATACGTGAAGCCAGCATTAAAAACTCTTATCTAGTAAAAAATGTGTAATATACATACTCTGCTTTCGGAGACAAAAACAAGCCAAAGAGCTGCCTGCCACCCAAACCTTGCCTTGTGGCATCTTCCCACTGAGACCTCGGGAAGAAGCTCTCTGCAGAGGGTGGTGGCCATCCCCACAGGCCTCACTGTCCCTTTTGTCCCCACCCAGGTGTACTTCAAGCGGGACGGAGAACCCATCGAGGCCACCCCGCTCCCGGAGCCGCCGGCCGGCGCCGGGAACTGGGCCCCCCGGAACCTCCTTCACCGTGACCTGGATGACACCAAGGTGCCAAAATCCCTGGCGGGCGAGGGGGAAGCAGGAGGCGGACGACAGCCTTGGGCCACAGCAGAGCCTCCACGGGGACTGGCAGCTGAGCGGGATCCCGTCACCGAGATCATCCCCGAGACGGTGGTGAGCCGGGAATTCCCACGCTGGGTCCACGTGGCTGAGCCCATCTACTACTTCCGGCACACCCACGCGCCTGTCAGCGATGGGACAGTGGAGGCGAGGGCCACCCTCACCTGGACCCTCAACCCCCAAATTGACAACGAGGCCCTCTTCAGCTGTGAGGTCAAGCACCCGGCACTCTCCATGCCCATGCAGTCCGAGGTGACGCTCGGTAAGAGTGGCCACCACAGCTCGGGGGTTGTTTTTGGGATTGGTTTGGGGGTTTTTGGCTTTTTATTTTGCATTTTTGGGGAGATTTTGCTGGGTGGGGAGGTGGGTGTTAAAGCTGGGGGTTAGGGCTCTGCCGGCGGATGTGGTGTTTGGTGGGACTTTGCTGGGGTTTCTGCAGGACAGGTGAGGAAGTTGGTAGCCCAGTAATGGTGCCTCCTGTGGGGTGTCACTCTGGAACCTCCTCTGGACAGAGGTGATGTTGGGAGGGAGACACACACCTTTGTCCTATGCTGATGTCACCTCTGACCATCTATACTCAGGACCCATGTTTGCCATCCCCACTCAACTCATCCTCATGCCCCTACACAGAGGCACCTGTGGGGCTGATGAGGCCCCAGCTGTGATAGAGTCGTGGGATTGAGGCCAGGGCTGCTCCCCTTGGATCCCAGCATGCCCAGGACCCTAGAAGAGCAGAAGCTCCCCTAATCACTTTGGGAGCTGTTCAACAGAGTAGTTAATGAGGCCACTCACTTCTGCCCCACTTTGGTAGGTCATCTTGACCCCAGATAATGCTGGGGCTCCCCTACCTGGCTCCCTGTCAGAGGAGGCTGAGCTCTCCACTGGGTTGCCCCAGCTTTGGAGCACCCTCCTGGGTTGGCTGCTCCATCCTTCCTCCCCTCCAGCTGGGTGGAGAGGACTGGGGGCTGTGTTTCTGCCAAGTGAGGCACTTTGCTCACTGCATCAGCAGGGATGGACCATCTCCTGGAGAGCATCACCTCCCTGGCTTCCCACCCCTTTTTGGCACAGGCTTCAGTGTGCACAAGCCTCTCCCTGCTGCTGCTCCATCTCTTTTCATTCAGCTCATCAACCACCTCAATTAGTGGGAGGTTGGTGGCAATGAGGAGGTCAACTGGAGATTGGCAGTCAACAAGGAGGGCAGCAGCTCTCCAGCTAATAGCTGCTCCTCCATTATTTGCTCCTCCCCACTGAGCAATTGAGCTCTTTCCCAGCATACAACTGGCCAAAAAACAACCTCAGTCCCACGTTCTCCCACCTTCATTAGGAGATGTGTCCTTCACCACTGATGCCTCCCATTACAGTCATCTATCAATCTTGCAGTCTTCTTGTTCTTTTGCCTGCTGGCTCCTTGCTGACCTGTCTATCAATCATTTAGACATCTGTCAGCCTGTCCATCAATCACCCAACCACCAGCTCCCCCCTGGCTGGCACAAGTCATGCCAATCCCTCCCCACGATCATTAGGAACCATAATTAAGCCCAGCCAAAGGCACCCACCAGCAGCAGGAGGCCCTCATTCACCTGATGTCCCTTGTTGTCCCCTTGCAGTTGCTCCCAAGGGCCCAAAGATCACCATGACCCCAACGAGAGCTCGCGTCGGAGACACCGTGCGGATCTTGGTGCAGGGCTTCCAGGTCAGTGTCCCTGCCTGTCCCCATCACCGTGGGGCAGTGCCACACCAATGGGCAGCTCTGCATCCACCCCAGCACTTGGTGTTGGTTGGGTTGGTGGCCTTGGGTTGCATCTCAGGCCCTACATCCCTGCAGCCCTGGGCACGGTGGCTGTAGCCTGTCCTCGCTCTGAGGGGACATCTCACCTCTCCCCATCTCCTGGCAGAACGAAGTCTTCCCTGAGCCCCTCTTCACCTGGACACGGGTGGGGAGCCGGCTCCTCGATGGCAGTGCTGAGCACGATGGCAAAGAGCTGGTTCTGGAGAGGGTACCAGCTGAGCTCAATGGGTCCATGTACCGCTGCACCGCCCAGAACCCCCTGGGCTCCACCGACACCCACACCCGGCTCATCGTTTTTGGTATGGTGGCACCATCAGGGTCACCCCACCCTCCAGAAAACCTCACTCGTCTTCCACCCCCTCCCCACTCAAACCATCTCACTGGTATTTCTTTCCCTTTAGAAAACCCAAATATTCCCAGAGGAACAGAGGACTCCAATGGTGAGTAGTGGTGCCACTGGTATTTCCACTCGAAACCCCCAGGGAGAGAAGGACCATGCAGAGAACACCTCTCCTTGGATGGCCCAAGCCCCTCCACACCTCTCCTGGCATGGTGACCCCAGGCCCTTGGCAGCAGGGATGTCCCTGAACTAAAAGAGGCCCTGAGGATGCTCCCTGCAGCATCCCTGTCCTGCAAGTTTAGGTTCTGCCACTTCCATATTTTAGGAGGAGGATCCCCCCCCCCAAAAAAAACAGGTGGTGACCCCATCCTGCTTTGAATCCAAGTATTAAAATGCATTTCCTGACCTCCCCATCCCTTTTCTCCTCCTGCTTAGGTTCACTTTCCAGCCACCTCAGCTTCAGACTAGTTTTGGCACTCACCCTAACAGTGATCCTGGAGCTAACGTGAAGCTTCGCCTGCCTCTTCCTCCTCCTCCTCTTCCTCTATACAGCCCCACCTGGCATCCCCACCTCTGTCAATTGGTTCTTCTGCTCTCTCTTATTTTTATTTTTTTTTCTATACTATTTACAGTCTCGGTCTCTTTCTGTCTGTGTCTTGGCTTCCTCAGACAATTTAATTAAAAGGAAAAAAAGGAAAAATCTCCCCCTTGTAGAAGGTGTTGCTTAATTTTTTGCCTTGTGCTGGGGCACCCCAGAATCATTTTTGGGGTACCCAGAGGCTTTGCAAAAGACTCTGGGCTGGTGACCCTTCTGGATTTCCCCTGGAAAAATCCACTGGCACCCACTGCACCGAGCTGCCCCGGGTCTCAGCTCCCAAGGTAGGGACCTGCACACACATCCCCAGCACCAGGGGTACACTGGGGACAAGTCCTACAGGTGGATGGTGGCACTGGGAGCCTGAAAGCCACGGATGAGTGGCCTGACACCCCGGGACTTTGGGTGGGATAAATCAGCTTTGCTGGAAGATGGGAGCCCTCACAGCACTTGTCCCAGCCTGGATGGTCGATCTCTAGTGACAAGCAGCTCCCAACCCAAAATGTCAGCACTCACACATGAGCAGGCAGCACACATGTCCCATCCGTGCCCTCCTCCCCATCCCTCTTGGCTAATTGTTGCCATGGAAACGGATAACGATGTGGCCAGGTCAGATTCTGGCTGTTCCTATGGTATCCCAGGACCACCAGGCACATCCTGCTACACTGGGAATCCTCCTCTGTACAAAAAACCCCAATCCTGCCCGGTGCTGGGGGATCTCCCCAGCTGCTTTCCCTCCCTGTGGTGCCCCAAGAGCATCCTGCTCTGGTCCAGGATCCCTGGGGAGCAGATGCAGATAGAGAGGAGCCTAAGGATGGAGCATTCCCCCCTCCTTTTCCTCCAGGAGCTTTTAATCCTAGAGGATTAACCAGCAGCTTCAGCTTTCCAAAGCCCTGGACGAGTGCTAAGCATTATTATTACTATTATGATTAATTAATATTAAGCAGATTCAGTCCCTACCATGCTGGGCTGCCAACCTCCCTGCCAGCCATTTCCCAGCCTCCCAGGAGCCTAAGGAATAAGCTGTGGCTCAGACTTGCTTCCCAGACACAATAATTTGGAAGGACAGACAAGGGCTGGCTGGGATGGAGCAGGAACATCCCAAAGCAGAAGCATCCAAGCACCCAGACCCCTTTAAACCTGCTCCCTCCCCAGCTGCTTTCACACCTCCCCGAGTGAGAAGGGAATCTTCAGTTTTTAGGAGAACCCCTTCATTTTAGAAGAACCTTTATTTTTTTAGAAGAACTTCTGGCTTTTAGCAGAGTATTGTTTTAGACACTTGTCAATGACTCAGTTTACCCCCATACAACTGAGCAGGCAGGAGAGCTCCCAGCACCAATGCTTCTGACCCTCCTGGACTGGAGATGCTCCAGGGGACTCATCCCAATGTGATTAAAGAACCATTAGACCTCCTGCTTGGAAAATGGGGATTTACAGAGGCCCAAACCTCCATTTAAATGCAAATGTGGTGATTTTAGCCCAGAGCCATGGAAATGAAGAGCATTAGACAGGCAGCACCATCATCCACCAGCTCTGCTTGGTGCCCTCTCCAGAGTCACCTCCCCATCCAGCTGCTAGAAGAGCAGTGGGCTCGGAGGTTCTGCACATCCCAAATCCACCCCTCTGTGGGATGCTCAGATCTTTCCCTGGTGATGGATCAAGCAATAGGATGGGACCTTCTCAACACCACCACCAAAAGGGATGGCCATGGGGACACTGGAATCACTCCTCATTTTGGGCAGAGATGCTGCCTACTTCCCTAACATCCCCCCCAGGGTGAGGACCATGGAGAGATGTCACCCCAAATCAGAGACCCAAAACAAACCTCCCACACCAGCCTGGACCTTGCCTTCACCTCCTGCCCTTCTCCTTCACCAGCTTCCCCTTTCCTGCAAGTAATTCCAGAGGACACCAATTAAACCTCTGCCTCCCCCCCTTGGTTGAGGCCCTGGCAGTGAATAATGTAGGACGCTGGAGGTGGAAAAAAACTGCTTGGGGTGTTTTATTATTGATGAGAGATGACAGATCGGGTGCTGACAACCTGCCGAAGCGATCTGATTAGCTGGTAAAAAATTAATCAGGCTTCTGAGGGCTGACACCAGCTGAAAACCCCCCAGGAGCAGCGTTATCAATGGTCCCTAATTTCAGGGGACTTTGAAAAAGGTTTTAGGAAAATTGGGACAAGGCAATTACATTCAATTAGAGTCACAAGTGCTGAGACGTCACCGCTGCTGGGAGACGCCGGGGCCGCTCTGGTCCTCCTTCCTGTGGATAAAGTGACAGTTTTGTGCTAGAGCTGCAGTTTAGCTCCTGGGATTCTCCTTCCCAACATCATCCCTCGCAGCTCCAGCTTGGCTGCTGGGTTCTGGGGTCCCCATCCTGCCGGTTGGGAAGGCAAAGGCACCCGGAGCACGGTAGCCCCCAAAAAATGTCCTCACCTCCCCCTGTGCTCAAGGTCCACAAAATCCCACTGGTGATGTGGAGAACTGCAGCCCAACCCCCTGTCTCTCAAGGGTGGGACTTCTCTGACCCCCACACCAGCCCTTTGGGGTGTTAGGGTGGGGGGAACAAACCCAGGGCGGAGGGAACAAACCATCTGGCTTGATGGCACTGGGAATGCTGGTGGAAGCACCAGTGGGGTTTTTGATTCTCTTGCCTCCCCCAGCTCATCACCAGACACCATGGTTGAGTTCACAAGGCCACCAAACACATGCATAATTCATCCTTCCCAGCTCACAACCACGAGGATCCCTGCAGATACACCTGAGGAATAAAAAAACCCCAACAAATAGAGCAGTGAGAGATGGAGAGCCCCAAGGCCGTGGCCTCCTGTGGGTGGTCAGACCCTCAGCTCATAACGTGCCCAACCTCGACACACGTCCCCTCACCCCAGCTCCAACCCTGGCTTTGGGACCCTCCACATCTGCAGGCAGGGGGGATACACTTTTCCCCAAGCTTTGGCCAAACCACGCCCTTCTCCACTGCTGGATTTTGAGTGCCCACGTCCAAGAGGATGGAGAGGAGCGACTGCCTGGGGTTTGCCTCATGTTTTGGCCCAAGCTTGAGATGCAACTGAGCAGGATGCAGCAGCCCAGCTCTGATTCTGAGTGACCTCATTCCCACACTGCTCCCAGACAAGGTGACAACTTCCCAAACACCCCCCTGTAGCTGCTGGTGTGCTCTGCCTGTTGACAGCAGGGTTGTGCACAGCTGGTGTGGGGCAGGCACCCTGAGGAGGTTCAGCTGCTCAGCCCATCCCAAAAGGCAGCACCAGAGATCACAGGGTGGCTGCAGGAGATCAGCTGCAGCACGGGGGTTGGTTTGGGAGACACTGGGAATGACCTCAGGAGCACCCACCACCTCTTGGAGAGCCACAGCAAGACCTCATCCCACCACAGACCCATCAGATCAGGCCCCATCACACCCACACCTCCTACAAGGAGCAGTTTGAGCTTCTCCTGGCCTCATTTCTCCAGCAAATCTCACCGGATCGAGCCCAGACTAGCGGGGATTGAGTCCCTGCACACAAAAAGGAGCAGCCACCACCCCCACCCACTTTTTTGTTCCTTCTGTGACTCCTCATGGGGCCTCTGTTCTTTATGAGTCTCTCAGCACACAAGACATTCCCCTGGGGGGAACAGGAAATTAACTTTCTCCCTTTGAATTCAGCTGGGGCTGTGGGGGGATGCCAGGCTCCAGACCCCCTCCTCTCCCCCCACCATCATCCAGATGTGGGGTCCTGGCTGCCTTGGAGACAAAAGGGACAAGAAACCCTCTAAATCTCTGAAATTCCGAGCAGAACCAGAGCCATCACCAGAGTCCCGCCAGGGGGAGAAAGAAGCAAGTGCAACACTTCTCTGCCTCAGTTTCCCCACAATCAGCAGCGTGTGGCTTTCAAGCATGGTTGCCTTCCACCTCTCCCATCCCAAATTCCTTTCCTTTCTCCAACCTGGCCTCAAAGCCACCCAGGCAGCTTTCAGCCTCTTTCCCCTTCATTAGGCAGCGTGCTGCAAACGAAGGCCACCCAATTAGTCACCCATTGCTGCTGCCCAGCAGCTGCTCAGTGCCAGAGCAAAGGTCTGCCCGGCACTGGGTGGTTTCTCCCTCCCTTCCCCCGTCCCCAGGGATGAAGACCCTTTCCCTGCTGGGAAAAAAAAAAAATTACTTTTCCTTTTAATCTTTTTCAAACACTAAAAAAAACCAAACAAACCCAAAACCCAGACAGCACGGCTGAAGATACTTTTCCTTCCTTTGTGCTTCTTTTTGTTCCTTGTAAAATTGCTTCTAGGATGGTTCTGGCTGAGAAAAAAAAAAAAAAAAGCAAAAGGAAAAAAAAAAAAAAAAAAAAAGCCCTTTAAAAATCCTCGTGGCCAACTCTTTTTCTCCCAGCTTCTCTGTTTACCAGGGGCATGAAGCCAGCTCAGGGCTGCACCTTTTCCCTCCGCCTGGCCCAACCCAAACATGCAAAACTCATCCGGAAACCTCCTGCCAAGCTCAAAGTCACCTTGCCCCAAACCTTCAGCTTCAGGCTCCGGCTTGGCTGGGACAATCATTAATCGGCTTCTCCTGGATTCCTTGGGATGGAAAAATGCCCCAGCGGGTAACCCTGCCCTGGCAGCCCGACATGCAGCTGGCCGGCAAGCTCGTCCTCTCCGCAGCCGCGCTGCTCCTCCTGACCTGGGCTTACAGGTTCTACAGATCCCGCTCCCTGGCCGGGGGGAAAAGCCCTCAGGGAGAGGCGAGGGGGGAAAAGAAGGAAAAACTTCCCCAGGATGCAGATGGAGTGGTGGGAGCACGGCGGAGGAGGGGCTGGGGTGGGGAGAGGAGGAGGGAGGGTGTGGATGGAGGAGCCGATGAGGCCGGGACACGGAGGGGACTTGGGCGGGGGGAGCCGAGGGGAGAGGAGGAGGAGAAGAGGGAGGAAGGGGAGGTGGGTGCGGAGCTGGCACTGACTTACAGGAGAGATGGGATGGCTGGGAGGGGAAGTGAGAGGGGGACAGAGCTGGGAGGAAAGCTGGGAAGTGAGCTAGGAAACAAGCTGGGAAGCAAGCAAGCAAGCACGGCAGAAAACAAGCTGGGAAGTAAAGTAGCAAGCAAGCAAGGAAGTGATCCAGGAAATGGGCCAGGAAACGAGCTGGGAAGCAAGCTGGGAAGTGAGCCAGGCAACAAACTGGTGGGTGAGCTACAAAGTAAGGTAGCAAGCAAGCCAGGAAGCAAGCTGGGAAGTGAACTGGGAAATGAGCGGGAAAGTGAGCTGGGAAGTGAACTGGGAAGCAGGGCAGGAAGGGAGCTGAGCTCCTCTGCCCCTGGGGCCAGGGCTGAAGCACAGAGCAGCAGTGGGGAAGGGGAAGTGTTTGCCCCAAGGAACAGGCTCCCCCTCGGGACTGCTGGTGCCCGGGTGGCAGGGGAGGGACGTGCCCAGAGCACGGAGCAGGATTTGGCCATCGGTGTCATGAGGCAGAAGAGTGAGGGGCACTGGGGGACGATCCAGACCCTGAGTGTCACCTCGGACCTGGGGCTAACGATGACGACGAGTGACGTGGGGTCAGATGCCTCCTACTCCTTCTCCTCGGTGGCAAAGATCCAGGTGGAGGAGAGCTACATCGGGGAGCAGCAGGGGAGGGATGGGGCTGGGCAGCCCCTCCCCGGCCTCAAAGGTAAAGTCTACGACTACTACGTCCAGTCCATCTCCCAGTCAGTGTTGAAGAAGAGGTCTGTTCCCTACATCCCCCCAGGAACATCTCGGAGCCACAGCTTGGGGTGGGTCAATGAAAAGCTGCAGGGCCTTGCAGCCCAGGGGATGGAACCAGCTTTGGTGACACGGGATCCCATCACTGCAATCCCACCAACGGAGAACCTGGAGACCTCCCCTGAGCCACCATCTCCTGGCCGCAAGGACAGCATCCTCCGGATTGCTGACAGTCCCCACCTCCAGCTGCCCATGGAAGGGTTTGGGGTCTTGTCACCACCAGAAAGTCCTCAACCAGGGCTGGTGGCCGATGCCAACTTCTTCCAAACGCCAACACCCACCCATCTGGACCTGGGGAACTGCTATGAGGTCCTCTGCATGGCCAAGGCTCAGAAGCTGGGCCACCTTCAGGAGGCTGCCTACAAGGTCATGAGCGACAACTATCTCCAGGTGCTGAGGACACCCTCCATCTACGGCCGTCTCAACGCCGCCGAGCGGGAGCTCATCCTGCGCCGGAGGATGAAGGGGAAGATGTACGTGGCCACGGCGGACATCAACGTGCAAGAGCCCAACACCCACCCCAGCCACCTCTGCTACTACGACGAGGCAGGGGACTCCTGGCACCACCTCTGCCCCGTGCCCCCGGAGGTGGTCTCCCAGGGCTGCGCCATGTGCAGCATGTTCAACTACCTCTTCGTGGTCAGCGGCTGCAAGGGCGCGGGCCGGACGCAGACGCCTTCCAACCGCGCCTTCTGCTACGACCCTCTGACCAACATCTGGAGGGAGATCTGTCCCCTGAACCAGGCGAGGCCCCGCTGCAAGCTGGTGGCCTTGGACGGCCACCTCTACGCCATCGGGGGAGAATGCCTCTACACGGTGGAGCGCTACGACCCCCGACGGGACCGCTGGGCCTTTGCCGCCCCCCTGCCCCACGACACCTTCGCCGTGGCCCACACGGCCACCGTGTGCGACGGGGAGATCTACGTGACGGGGGGCACCTTGCGCCGCGTCCTGCTGCGCTACAGCGCCCGCTCCGACAGCTGGAGGGTGAGCCCGGCGGGCGGGGGCGAGGAGAGGACGGTGGAGATGGTGAGCGCCGACGGCTTCATCTACCGCTTCCACCTCCGCCGCGGCGCCGGCATTGGCGTCTACCGCTGCGGGGCCAAGGCCAAGCTGTGGTACCCCTGTGCCACCTACGCCACGTCCAACCCCTCCAGCTTCCGCTGCGCTGTGCTGGGCAGCCTCGTCCATTGCGTCGGCCGAGACCTCCACCTGCGCTTCTTGGCTGACCACGTCTCCCCCCGCTTCGGGACCAAGGAGCTGCAGCCCTTCCCCTCGCCCCGTGGCAGCCTCCTCCTGGCTGTCCTGGTGCTGCCAGAGGCAGGGATGGCTCAAACGCAGGTCTGAGGGATCTGTGCGACACTGGTGGTGGTTTAGATGTGACTTGATGGTGAAAGGTGATAGAAGAAGCCACCAGCCCACAGTGGGCCACATGGCACGGCACCAGTGCTACCAGGACAATGTCACCCATCAAGCAGGCATCACACCTACTCCCATAAGTAGGGCAGGAGACAAGTTACCTTCAGATCCTGCCAATAAACCCAACCTTGAAGGCACAAGGAAGAGCAAAGCAGGAGCTGGGTGGACTTATTTGCTTAGAGGTATTTAAATATAGGCGTGCTTGCTCGGATGCAAATAAACCCCAGCTCCCCACGGCCTCCCAGCTGTGCATTGCCCCACAGGTAGCTGATTTGCAATATTTGGGTATTAAATATTGACCTGGACACACCGCACGTGGGGGACTGAAAGGGGGAGGAATGCAGCAGCAGGGTTTCAGCCTTAAGGAGGCATCACCCAAAGGTCATCCCCATCGGCATCACGCCAGCACTGAGCCTTCAGCCTCGACCTCACCCGTCCCCAGGGCTGGAGGTTGGGGGTAGAGGGTGCCCTGCTTCAACCCGTGCCTTGCTATCTATTAACTTATCCTCAGCACAGAGTAATATATATATATAGAGAGAGAGCTATTTGCACACCCAGGATGTAAATGAGCTGGCTGGATTTATAGACAGCTGGTCTTCAATGAAATTAAAGTGAACAGTTGGTAAAATTAACCACGGGCTACTGTTGTGCATCATTTCAAGCCGTAGCCAAGCCTAATGGGAACAAAGAGGCTGAGGTATGTTTTACATCACTAATTGCTGCACAAATGTTTCCAAGGAGGCAACCAAAAGCAAAGCAAGGCCTTGGATGTGGTTGTTTGTCCCCTTCCTCCTCAGGTTTCACCCACCTGGCTCTGCTGCCTCCCTGTCCTGCCAAAAGGTTACTTGGGGTAATTGTATTTGCTTCCCCTCCAGCTGTTAGAGAAACAGCTCCTCACCTGTCACCTCTCAGCCCCAGATGGACAAAACCCTCCTGGAATAATCTCCTTGGTGGCAGCAGGTCATGAGCACAGGGTTATGGATGCACACTTGGAGATAAGAGCTGGTGCTGGAGAAGCCCCTGGTCATTTGGCAGTGGACTCAATACTCTTGAAGGTCCCTTCCAACAAGGATGATTCTGTGATTCTGTCACCATTTAGGCCTTGCTGGTCATGGTGGTTTGGGTGAGCCTGGGTTAATGTTCTCTCAAATCACTTCCAGAAGTATTTATGACTTCTCTTGGTCACTGCCTGGAGGCCTCGTGTTTCTGCCTTCAAGGGCTCCCTACAAAGCTCAGTGGCATCCAGGGGCTCTTGGAGGCTGAGGAAATGTAACCCCACCTCTGAAGGTTGCTTGTTAGCTGCAGCACTTTCTGCTCTTGGAGGGTGGGAATGCACCCTGTGCTGCTGTGGTCCAGCCTCTTTCACCCACTCTGGGGCCACCCCTTCCTACTTCAGGAGGACCCCCCCACCCATGATGTGCTGGGGCTGCAGCCTCCTTCATCCCAGCATCTCTCTCTGCCAGGGTGCTTGGACTGGTAAACCTTGTAAGCCAGAACCCCCCTCTTGATTATCCTCATTATTATTTAACTCTGCCCCGTAGCCACCTCCACAACTCCTGCTGGGAGCAGCAAACTCCATGAGATGGGCTCAGATGTGCCTCAACACATCTCTACTTCTCCCCCAGCAAAACCCAGGTACCTGCTGCTTCCCCAGAGCAAATCAGCCCCTTTGCAACCTGCAAAATCCTCTTGGCCTCACCAGCATCCCAGCTCCGTGTCCCCCAGCAGCCCCAGGGATGGTTGGGTGACAGCCCGGGACCTGGAGTCCTTCCAGGGGATGGCTGTTTATTTTTTCTCCCCAGCAAATATTTTTTTTTTTCCCCCAGGATCCTGCCCTGCTCCCAGTGCCTCTTTGCTTTCACTTTAATATTTCCCTTTCTCTTTAACTCCTGGCTGCCACCTCCCAGCCCAGCAGCTTTTCCTCATTCCCCAACCCCAGGGTTGAGCCGTGAAAAACGACACCGGGGGGGGGTGGGCATCTCCCTCCCTTCCTCCTCTCCTCCACTCTCCAATATTAAGGTTGTTCGGCCGGGGAGGCATTTTAGAGATTAAAAGCTCCAAGGACAAGCAGGGCTGGAACACTGCTTGTTCTGCAGGGAAGGACATCCAGGTTTGGAGCTAAAAGCACGCAGCAGGTTGATGGTGAAATGGGTTTTAGATGTGGGGAAGCAAAGGGTAAAGGACAAATGCAAGAGGATACTCAGACCTGGGTGATTTTTTTCTTTTTCTTTTTCTTTTTTTTTTTTTTTCTACCCACTCAGGGAGGAGCCTCTGGAGACCTGACAGAAGTGGTGGCAACAGCAGCCTCACTGCCCAGCTCCTGACACCACCCCTGGATGCTGGGCAGTGATTTCCCCCTGTGCTGGGTGCCCCCCCTGTGGTTCTGCTGCTGGGGCAGAGGCTTCAAGTGTCAGGTCCTGCACTTGGGTCCTAAAAACCCCCAGCAGTGCTCCAGGCTGGGAGAAGAAGAGATGAAAAGCTTCCCAACAGAAAAGGACCTGGGGGGGGGGGGGGGGGTTGGCTGACAGGGGTCAAACATGAGCCAAGATGTGCCCAGGTGGCCAAGAAGGCCACCAGCATCCTGGCTTGTGTCAGCACTGGTGTGGCCAGCAGGAGCAGGGCTGGGATGGTCCCTGTGCTGGGCACTGGGGAGGCTGCACTTTCTCTTGCTTCAAGCCAGGACTTGGTGCTGAAGAGGAACCACAACCACCACCAAGCTCAGGAGAGCTGGGAAACCAATTTCCACCATCCAGGAGCAATTCTGCCCTCCCTCTCATCCCCTCAGCAGAGATGCTCTCAGCTCCTCCATCCTTCCACCAGCACCTGGACCCACTGAGCCCCATTGCCTGGTTTAATCCCCTCCCCCAGGAGAGGAGTGCAATGGCCATACCACGTTGCTCTGCACCCAAATATAACCCAGGCACTAAATTCAACATTTTCTTCTCATCAGGAAGATGCATTATCTACCCCCACCACGTTTATTTAGGCAATTACATCGTTTAATGCACATTGATTCCGATTCTTAATTTTTACATTTTTGATTAGGGTTTAAAAAAAAGCCAGTGACTCGGCTCTTGTTTGCTTGGTTCTTATTTTCTCTCTCCTTTTTTTTTTTTTTTTTTTTTTTTTCCCCTGCCTTTGCAACACAAATGGAAATTGGAAGTCAATTAAAGAAGTGCAAAACCAGCATTTTAAAATCTCTCTTTATTAGTTGAACGTGGCTACCTTCAGCACGTTGACTACAAAACAAAAACCCAAAAAGCAAAAAACCTGACTAAATAAATAAACAAAAGAGCTTATCCAGACATGTTTTGCATTTAAAACTGACAAGATACATGAAAGAAATATTAAGCGTAGCAAGCTGACAAATTAAGTGTCTTGTTTCTAACAAGCTGGGAGCAAACTCATGTCAGTGGTTGAGGAGCTCAGTGGGAATTTAAAGGCAGGGGAAGGGGAAGACCCACACAGCATCTCCAGGTGCTGGGAAGGGAGATGGGACCCCTCAGCCTCCTGTGGTTTCTCCCAGACCCTCCCGTGCTGCCCTGGGAGGTACTGACCCCAGCAGAGCCTTCAGGAGATGCTTAAAGCCAAGGGGAGATGTCCTGGCCTCACCTGCTCATTTCTTCACCTTGTCCGAGCTGAGCACCCACAACCAACACAACCCCTTGGTAGAACAGACCCTGGAGGCACCAACCTCAGCCCCCCTCAGTCCTCACCAGCACCCACAGACCCCACAGCAAGAACACAGCCTGAAGCCCCCAGCCTCCACCTTCCTCAGCTTTTGCTTTGCCACCAGGGACAGCCCAGCTGCACAGATTTGTTTGCAATCAGGCACAAACTAACCAGGGCTCAGCAAAACCCATCACTGAGCCCCAGACCTGCTCGTACAGTGCCAGGGGGACATTTCTTGGCATCATCCAGCAGGCACTGCTCAGGGACCACCAGCCACCTCCTTGTGGGATCAAGTTCCTGGCTTCTTTCATCCATTTCGTCACCCAATCCAAGCTGCCCAGCCATAGGCACCAACAACCCCTTGGTAGGACATATCCAGAAGTCCCCAGTCTCGACCTTCCCCAGCTTTGCTTTGCCACCAGGGACAGCCCAGTGGTGCAGACAGGGAACAAGACCCAAGCTTTGTGAACTGGTTTGCCAGCAGCCTCTAACAAACCAGGGCTAAAAACCCATTTTTGAGTCCCCAATCTGCTCATACAGTGCCAGGGGGACATTTCTTGGCAGCATCCAGCAGGCACTGCTCAGGGACCACCAGCCAACTCCTTCT
Organism: Heliangelus exortis; assembly: GCF_036169615.1. NCBI lineage: Eukaryota > Metazoa > Chordata > Aves > Apodiformes > Trochilidae > Heliangelus > Heliangelus exortis. The sequence continues at coordinate 2,921,804 of NC_092444.1, forward strand.
GGGAGCAAGTTCCTGGCCTCTTTCATGCATTTCTTCACCCAATCCAAGCTGCCCAGCCATAGGCACCAATACATCCTTGGTAGGACACGTCCTGAAGCCCCCAGCCCAGTTGTGCAGACAGGGAACAAGACCCAAGCTTCATGAACTCGTTTGCCACCAGGGCTCAACAAAACCCATTTTTTGAGTCCCAGACCTGCTTGTACAGTGCCAGGGGGACATTTCTTGGCAACATCCAGCAGGCACTGCTCAGGGACCATCAGCCAGCTCCTTGTGAGCACGGGGAGGTCAGTGCTAATGAAAGATGCTATCGCGCTGCTGGGCAGACAAATGTAATTAGGGGGATTTGCAGCAGAGGAAACTCGTTGAGGACAGAGGGGAGGATGGGGAGCACATCCCCTGGTGAGCGTTTTGGAAGGGGAGGGGGGATGAATACAACAAAAAAACCTCACGTCCTTTTGGAGGCTTTCCAAGTGAGAATAACAGCCTCGCTGATGAGTGTTTAATTAAAACCCGGGCAGGGTTGGGAGGGAGTGAATTAGCGCAGTGATAAAATATGCATCGGCTCGGGCAGAAGTTCTCCTTCCCTGGCACAAGCTTTTTACTTAAACCGTTGATGGGTTTTGATTCACAAGCTCCAGCAAGGCAGGAACATTTGCCAACCACTATTTTCAGTCCCGCCGGGAGTTTTTCCGGAGGTTGGAGCCACGCTGTATTTAGGATGTGTCAGCGCTGGCATCATAAACACAGATCAGGAATGCTATAAAGGGGAAAAGGGAAAAAAAATGTAAAAAGCAAACTCCAACCCACACTCCTGGATAGAGTTTAGCAGCCTGTGAGGTCAGGCCAATAGCAAATTATTTCTCCGTTACTGAAATCAAATCAATAAAGCTCATTTTTTATTTATAGAGGAGCCAAAGAGAGGGAGAAAGGAAAACGCTTCAAGCTGCAGAAGGGGTGTTCATGGGTTCTCAGTTGATTTTTTTAAGCAAACTCTCCAGGCACTGGGCAGTGATTTCAAGGTGAAAAGCAGTCGTTTGGTTCTCCTCACCTGCCTGGAGTGAACTTTATTGAAAAGATCCCCAGGTGCCTTAGAGGTGCCATCCCTGGGCTGAAACCCTTCACCCTGAGGTGACCTGAGGAGATCAAAACACCACCTGATAAAAAGCAAAGCACTGCCTAAAACCAGAAAAACACCACCCAAACCCAGAAAAGCATCACCTAAAACCAGCAAAACATTGCCTAAAACCAGCAAAACATCAAGAAACACAATAAAACACCACCTGAAACCAGCAAACCACCAATAAAACCAGCAAAGCACCACCTAAACTACTTGGAGGAGCAACCCTCAACCCCTGAAAGTGAGGGTGCTGAGCCCTTGTCCCAGGTTTCCCAGAGAAGCTGTGGCTGCCCCATCCCTGGCAGTGCTGAAGGTTGGATGGGGCTTGGAGCCCCCTGGGCTGGTGGGAGGTGTCCCTGACCATGGCAGGGGGGGCACTGGATTAAGGACCCTCCCAACCCAAACCATTCTGTGATTCTCTGATTCCCAGCCTGAAATCCAGCCAAGGATGTGGCCACCCCAGCACCAGATGAGATGGCAGGAGAGCACCCAGGTCACTCAGCAGCTGCTCTCCCTCCTTTTTCTTTACAACCAGAGATGAAGCCCTAACACCCATTTGCACAAAGAAAAGCATCTGCACCAAGCCAAGCATCTGAAATGTTGTATTTCTGCATGATAGGCCTTATTTGGAGAGCTTTTTATTTGGAATTCAAATGCAGCCATCACAAGGATTTCGCTTCCAGCTAATTTTTGAGTGAGTTTCTTTTTTTTTTTTTTTTTGGTTTCTGGCTTTTTTTCCCCCCATCTTTCCTCACTGGGGATAATAAACAGGAGCTGAAATAGCAGCTTGGGACGTCTGGGAAAAGCATCCATCAGAAACCCAGGCCTTAGTAACAAAATAATCATGTCCTCTTGCTGCCTGGTTGTACTTTCTGAGTTTTTCCTGTCTTGTTTTATTTTTTCTCCCTTTCCCCAGCCTGTAAACATGAGCTGGGCAGGGTGGCTCATTAGCCAGGGCCTGTCTGCCTTGATGTTTCCATCAGCCAGCTGAGGGCACGAGGCTGTTTCAGTCTCTCCTCAGCAGGCACTGCAAATACCTTAATCCACATCACTTGGCAAGAAGCAGAACTCCCTGGAGCGTGGGCTTGAAAAATAATCATAAACAGGAGTAACCTGGGACCCCCCATGCACCAGCTGAGAGGTTTGCAGCCATCCCAAGCTCTCCAAGCCACCAGCTCTCCATTTCCCTATAGGGCAAGGGAAGGGTTTTCCTTTTCCCCCACCCTATGTCTGGAGCAGAAAAGGGGTCAGAAAGCTAAAACAAACAAAAAAATATTGATGCATTGCAGCTGCTTGCAAGGGTTGCTTGGGATGGGTAAATCACCAGGAGGGTGATTCCCTGCCAGGGTGGGCAGGGAGAAGCCTGCAGCCAGGAGCTGCTTCCACACACAGAGATTTGGGGCCAAGATTTGGGGTGAGCATACGCAGGGAGATGAGATGTGGGTGGGTCAGGGTGGATGGGAGGGAGCAATGGGCCCTGATTTGCTTCCAGCATCTCACCAGGTGTTAGCAGCAAAGCCCAGATGAAGTCCAGGAGAACAGAACCGTGAGGTCTCTGCCCTTTTAGCACCAATGTGTGGCTGCAGGTTATTGCTTCAGACTGCTGGGGACTCGGGGAGTGAATGGGTGAACCAGCTGTGTCCATGCATCAGCTGGGAAAATATTGCTTGGGTTTCCTGGCTCCAGAACAAGGCAACTGCTACAAGGGATGCAAAAACCAAGACCTGGCACTTCTGTGGCCTGCTGCTGGCCCCTGAGAAAACCCAGCCAAATTCAGGCCACTGAATCCCAAGGGAAAAGGCAAGGACCAGACAATGGGACACCAGAGAGGGATGGGTGCCAGGCTGGGCACCAAAGGAGCCAAGAGATGGAGACTCCCTGAGCTGGTGCAGTAAATGGGAAACCTCAACTCATGCCTAGAGGGCTCATGGGCTGCTCCCTAACCCCTCACCTACCAGGCTTGGGGGGCTGCTAGGAATTCCCAAATCTGGGAACTTCCCAGCTCATGGGTAAAACCACTGCCAGGCCTGGAGAAGTTAATTTTGGCCAGGGCAGAGCTGTAGGAGGGAGCAGGAGCATCCAGCTCCGTCTGACTGCATTAGGCACTTGTGTCCCTTAAATGGCAGCAAGATGAGCTCAGAGCCACCTCAGCACTCCAGTCACTTCTGCTTTACAGCCTTTTTTCTTAATTTTGCTTTCTCGGCACCAACCCTTCCGCTGTATTTTTCATTGCCCTGCAGTGGGGAAGGTGCAAAGTTGCCTCTTGGGGGATGTCAGCAGAACAGAAAGCTGAGGAGCGGAAGAAAAGCTGAGCTGGCTCCAGGTTTTTGCAGAGGGAAAGGATGAGGCTCTGCATCCCCATCACTGCTGGAAAAAGGCTGTGAGGATGCTCAGGGGGTGGCTGTCCTCTGCTCCATCCCTGAGGGCTCAAACCTTGCAGAGCAAGGGGCAGCCCTGGGGGATCATTCTGCTTCTTTGCAAACAAGCTGCTGGAATCAGAGGGGGGAAATGGAGAGGCAAGATGGAGCTGAAGGCTTTATACCAAGAGATGGGGAAGACATTTCCACCTCCACCCTGACAGGCCAACACATCTCAGGAATACCCAAGTGTTAAAGGGGCTGAACAGGGGGCAAAGCCACCTCTGACACTTTCTTCCACCACCAAGGCACTAGGCAATGGTTGTGCCTCCACCTGAAGGGCCAGCCCTGGAGATATTTACTCCTTTTCTAGTCCAAGATGTGGCCTGCAGGGTTTTGCTCCACTGAAAAAAAAAAAGGAAAACTCTCTCTGTGATGCTGACCACACACCACCCCAGGGGCTGGATGCCTCAGCAGGAGGATGCTTGCCCCAAACTAACCCCGGATCTTGTGTGAGGGACCCAGACTGAACGCCTAAAAATCAGCTGCTTGGGCAAACCCCCAGCGAGGGCGGGAGGAGGATAGGGAGCAGGAAATCCCCCGGGGGTGCTTTATAAACACCTGATCTGCACCTTCCCGGGAGAGGCACCAGCCCTTTGCCCACCCCCTCATCTGCTGCCACCTCCTGCCTGCAGCACGCTTCACTGATTAATTCCTAATTAGCAACTGGTTTGTGTCACTTCCCTGCCCTCGCCAAGCAGTGTGAAGGGCTGGCAGGGGCTGAACCATCTGTTCATGCCCTGAACTCTGCACCAACCCATCCCCTTCCTGCAGGAAGGAGAACAAACCCACCTGGGTGTTTGATCCCTCAGCAGGACAAACAGGCTGTGGGCAGCCATCTCCCCACCCTCTCCAGCTCTTGGATGCTTCAGGGTTGAAGTTTTGCATCCCAAAGCTCAGAAGTTTTGCATCCTTCATCTCGGATGAAGTGTGGGGCAGGGGGAGAGGCAGCACCTCAGGAGGATTCATCCAGGGCACGTGAAGGTTCCCCAGCAATTAGTAATTAACAGCATCGGGGCTAGAAGGTGGTGGCACTTTGCAAGCCCTTGTCCTATCAGCCAAGCACCAACCCGTGCTGCTCCTGGGGTTAATAATTACCAACCCTGCTCCATCCCAGTCCCAAAGGGATGTAAAAGCTGCTCTGGAATGCAGTCAGTCCTCACCATCACCATCCTCACAGGTCCTGACGGGGTCCCCAAGGGCACTGTCCCTTGCTTGGCACCCTTGAGGTTGCTATGAGCGATGTCCCAGTGATGCTGTGGGCTCTGTGGTCCCCTCACTCCCTTCCCACTCCCAATCCTTGGGCTGTGCTGACCTCTCCTGGACTGGAGCCGGCACAAGCAGCCTCCTCTCCTTCCTTCCCACTCGTAGAAAGCGGAGAATGCGTCTCAATCTTCTCCCAAAAGTGCTGCCCCTCTCCCCAGAGAGCATCCCGGGGATGCCTTCAGGCACCGCTCAGCCTCCACGCCCACAGCTGAGTGGCTGCATCCCAAGGGTGGCTGGAAAGCCCTGTTCCCAACCAAAGACAGCAGGAAGACCACGGGGGGGTGGGGGCAAGATGTTCCTCAGGATTTCTAACTCCTCACAAAAAAAAAAAAAAAAGAAATTAAAAGAAGAGCAAAGCATCCCCTGCTAACAGCCCTGGGCCCCATCCTGCAGGAACCCCCACCAGCCCCTGGGCAGTCCTGGCTTGAGCATCGATTCGGGGAGGGTTGTGGCTTCCCCAGGGGGAAGCAGAGGGATGGAAGAGGCTGTAGAAGAGGCAATTCCCACCTCTCCAGACCTCCCGGCGCTGCCTCGCCCTCGGGTCAGGTAACGAAGTCCCCAGCGCAGCGCTAAGAAGCAGCCACTGAGCGAGAGCTTTGACAGAAATCAATAAAACTCCCAGTGCCGGGCTTGAGAGGAGCTTTAGAAGAAGTCTCACTCCGTACCTGCAGCTTCCCCACGCTCTCCAGTGAGCTGCAGCTTGCGGAGCTGATTTAGCATCAGGAGACGCTCAGCAGCCACCTGCAGCCTCCCTGGTGCCAGCGCAGGGCAGAGCTGCCACACGGGGCACAGGGAAACAGAAACCCTCAGATCACCCCCCCAAATCCTCCTCTCTGCCCTGGAGGCCCCCAAAACCACGGCTGCTTTGTTTCCTTCCTCCCAACCCTGCTGCCCCAAGAGTTCTGCAGCCCCCTCATCTCCCTGTCCTGCAGCCAACACATGATGGACAAAAAGTTTTTTATCACCTCCATGCAGAGCAAACCCATTTCCTTCTCCATACCCCCCAGTTCAAGCCCAAGTCCTCAGAGGGGACTCCTGGTTGCCATTTATGAGCATTTGGCCTAAGAATCTTGAAGCCAACACCTGCAGCTCCATTCCTTGGAGGTGTATGAAGGGATGGTGACCAAAAGCTGGTGAGAAATGGATGTTTTGAGGCTTGTAAAAGGGGCTGCTTGTGGTGCCATAAAGTATGGCAGTGGGGGGAGTGGGGGGGGGTGGAATTTACTGTACCAATAAAAAGCCCTGGAGCACTGATGGGAGGCAGTGTCAGTATAGAACACAAACCCACCTCATCCCCTCCCAGGCATCAGCGTTTGCCCTCGGTGGAAAATTCATGTGCCTGAAGAGGAGATGCTGAAATCCCAATTCCTCTCACCAGGCCTGGAAGAAAAGAGCAAAATCCAAACCCACCCTGGGGTTCCTGAGAATATATATAATAAATATATAATAAATATATAACACATATTTAGTGTATGATATATTATATATTATTAAATGTTGAATTATATATTATATATATGTTATTATAATATATATAAAAATAATATTCCTGGGACAGGGACTTTATTATTTATAATTCTATATAAATAATATTCCTTGATGCAGGCTGCAGAGCACCTTCTTGCAAGGGGTGTTGGGGAAAATGACATTACAAATTCTTCTCCCATTGGGAAGAAGATGCCAGCCCTGGTCCTCAGAGTAACACAGAACCTGGATTTAAAAAAACAAAACAAAACAACCCTGCCAAGGTCAAGGTATCTTTTAACCAAACCCAGGTACTTTTGGAACACTCAGCCTGAGGTTGAAGCGCTTTGGTCACAGCTTTTGGAGCCAGACAAGGCTGGAGGACCTGGGCTGATGCTCTTCCCACCCTTGGGCTTAATCCACTTTGGTTTTGGCCCCAGCCCCCCCATGCTCACCTTAAAGATGCCAAAAGTGCAACAGCTCGAAGCTGAATGTCACAAAGATGTGATGGATGCACTCAGAGATGGTGCTGGAGGAGAAGAGCCGTCCAGACATCAAATATGGCTTAGAATGTCCCCAAAATTCAGCATTCTGAGCATCCTGGCGGGGCAGCCCAGCTGCCAACCTCTGGCAGGCTGCTCCTGCCATCTAGTGGCTCCTCGCTTGAGTGCAAACATTAAAAAGGGATTTTTTCTCCCCATTCCTCTCCCTCCGTTATTTCCATCTTTAAGCAGCAGGACACGTGTTATTTTTTTGCTCTTCCACTCTCTTGAATCCTTTAGAAGTTTTCCACCTTCCCACCTTACTCTGGTTAGTTTCCTTTTGGGGTTTATTGCTGCTGTAGCAAAGGGTTGTGTGTTCCTGCAGGAAAAGTTTGTTGAAGCTCCAAAAGGACACCCAGGAGGGTCAGGTTGGGCCATAAAATTATATTGTAAAAAAAAAATAAAAAAAAAACCCCACCAAAAAGAAAAACCCACAAAAAAACCCAACACCACCAAAAAAACCAAAAAACAAACAAACAAAAAACCAAACAAAAAAAACACCAAAAAAAACCCAAAAAACCAAACCAAACAAAAAAACAAACAAACAAACAAACAAACAAAAAAAAAAACCCAAAAAAAAACCAACAGGGAATAAAAAAAAACAAACCAAAACCCCAACCTTTTGAACCACACTAATTTTGGGGTCCCACCACAGGTCCCAAGCCCTTGGTGACACCAGGGTCATTGCTTCTTCTTTCACTCCCCAATGGAAAAGGACATTTATTTCCTAACATCATTCACCCTGAATGCAAAGGAAAGGGCAGAGCATGGCTGGAAAACCCCTAGAATTTCAGATTTTGAGCAATTTATGATCAGACCCTTGGGCCTTGCAGCGTTGGAGTGATTTAGAGGAGCAGGAGATGCCATGCACAGTGTGTGATGTGATTTCATTCCTCCCCAGAGCCCTGTTCAGCCCAGAGGTTGTCAGAAAAAGCCCTTGGTGGCACAGGAAAATAACGCTCAATAAATCTTTTCACAGGCAAGAGCCGTGCCTCGTAGCTGGTGCTGGAAATCATTATTATTTGCTCAGTGCTTACTCAGTTCCTCCTAACAACCTACTCCAACCCAGCTTGAGGAGCAACAGGGTGCTTGCTGCTCTTAAGGGAGAATACAGGAATATTCCTCTCCCTCCTGTTCTTCCTCCTCTCCCTCCTCCCTGCCATCTCCCTCACTTCACCTCTCTCTGCCTTTGCATTTTTAAGCAGCCAGAAGACACTTTACCCCTTGGACTCCTCCAAGGGAGGCAGGGGGGAAGGACCCAGGAAGGGGCAGGGGGAAGGGACCCAGCCATGCCCTTGCTGCAGATGTTCTATAGAAAGAGAACAGGCACGAAAATTAAATGAAATTTAAAAAAAAAGAAAAAAGAAAAAAAAAAAAAAAGAAAAGAAAAAAAAAGAAAAAGAAGAAGAAAAAAAAGAAGGAAAGGAAAGGAAAGGAAAGGAAAGGAAAGGAAAGGAAAGGAAAGGAAAGGAAAGGAAAGGAAAGGAAAGGAAAGGAAAGGAAAGGAAAGGAAAGGAAAGGAAAGGAAAGGAAAGGAAAGGAAAGGAAAGGAAAGGAAAGGAAAGGAAAGGAAAGGAAAGGAAAGGAAAGGAAAGGAAAGGAAAGAAAAGAAAAGAAAAGAAAAGAAAAGAAAAGAAAAGAAAAGAAAAGAAAAGAAAAGAAAAGAAAAGAAAAGAGAAAAGAAGAAACCATGATTTATTTCAGAAGGAGCCCAAACATCTATTTATAGGCTACTAACCCTGGAAATAGCTCAGAGAACTTCCCCTCCTCCCCCAGGGTGCATTTGTGTCTCCTGGTGTGCCTTTCATGTGAGCTTCTTTGAAGAGCTGCAGAAACTTCTTCCAGGCTGGGACAGTGATGCCAACAGAATTATATTTAGCTCTGTGTTCCAAAGTTTAGTTTTATGCACATGGAACATTTTCCTCCAAGCACTGAGGTGTTTCCACAGGAGCTACAGCAGCAGAATGCTCATTTAAAAAAAAATGTATCATTTTTTCCCACTACTTTCTCTGTAAAACAAGGCAGCTCTGGTCACAACCAAAGGAACAGGATGACTCCAAGGATGACTCCACCTTACACCCAGAGCACCAAAGGGAAGGGTTTTCCCAAGCTGGATGAAGGTTTCCTGCACAGAGGCAGAGCTGGCAGCTCCTTCGCTTCCCATTTATCCCCATCCACCCAGCTGAAAGCCAATCTGAAGCCCAGGTGACAGCTCATGGTTGCCTCTGAAGATTCAAGGCCAGGGGCCACCCCACCATGTGCCTCCCCTGCAAGTGTCAGGCTCATAACCCACCTCATCATCTTGGTTGTTTTTTTATGGCCACACTATTTTATCTAATGACCAGAAAGCTTCCCAATTTATCTTGCCCATTTACAGCTTCCCCTTTGCTGCCCCAAATTCATTCTGTCTCAGCCCAAAGGGCTCCAGGCAGACAAGGGCTCCCTGTGAAGCAGCTCTGATGGTTCCTCCCCATCTTCCCATCCCCTGTCACAGCAGTCACCATGACCAAGGCACTGCAACCAGTCTGACCAGCACAGACACTGGTCACATGCATGGCTGGAGGGAGAGGAGATGAAGAGCCAAGTCATTATAAATATCCTCAGCTCACTAATTACTCCTCTGCCTCATCCTTCCCTAAGTGCAAGCTCCATTCATCCAAGCCAGACACCAGACCAGAGGTTACCCTGCAGGAAAAACTGAGGTCAGGGCAGCTTTTTATAGCAACCTTCCCCTGGGGAGCTGTTTCTCCTCATCACATGGAGAAACATCCCATCGCCACCCAGTCACTGTCCCAGAGCTTTGCTCCCTGTCCCATGCAAGTCTGGCCCCAAGGATCATCCTTCCTCCATCCTGCTAAAACCAGAGTTTACACACCAGAGTTGGCACCAGGCACCCAACCTCCAGTGCTGCTGCTTCCTCCTGCCTCCAGGTCACCCTTATCCTTCTAAATCATGAGAAATAAAACCCCGAAGAGCAGTCCAGCACCATAACCATAACCATCCAGTCCAGCTCTGGAGCCCCTGCTACAGGAAAGCCATGGAGGTGCTGGGATGTGGCCAGGGAAGGGGCAGGAGGATGCTCAGAGGGCTGAAGATGCTGTGAAGACACTGAGGTGGGGTTGTTCAGTCTGGAGAGGAGAAGGCTCTGAGGAGACCTCTGTCTGTGTGGCCTTCAGGACCTTAAAGGGTCTCCAGGAAAGGTGGGGAGGGACCTTTTAGGCTGTCAGTAGTGATAGGACATGAGGGGATGGATTCAAAGTAAAGGGGAGGGGAGATTTAGACTGGGAGTTAGGAAGAAGTTCTTCCCCATGAGGGTGGTGACACTGACACAGGTTGCTCAGAGAGGTGGTGGAAGCCCCAGCCATCCCTGAAAGTTTTTAGGGACAGGCTAGGTGGGGGCTCTGAGCAACCTGAGCTGGTGGGAGGGGTCCCTGCCTCTGATTTTTTTCCTATGACCTTAGATGAGTTAGGCAGCAATTGATTGATACATCTGTAGCCTGCCAGTGCTCTCTGAAAAGAGCAGTCCTAGAAAAAAAATAATTTCTCTAACACAAAACTTGGTTTCTCCCAGGTTACCTGCTTATCTACTTACTGAGAACTAACAGGGGGGTGGAACTGGGTGAGCTGAAAGGTCCCTTCCAGCCCTGACAATTCTGATTCCATAACCTGCTGCTGAGCTGCTCCCAGTCTCCCACATCAAAGCAGCAGGCAGGGTGCCAGCACTGGGTTCTTCTGTGTTCTTCTGTGTTCTTCTGTCTGCAACTTCTTTTTCTCCCCCCCCTCCATGTGTTTCCCAGCTAATCTCTGTTCACACTCATCTCTGGGCCTTGACACTGACATGACAGAGCAGGTGAGGCATCTGCCTGCCAAATTCCCTGCTCCCCTACCTCCCTCTTGACATAATCTTGACATGGGAGACCTACCAAAAAAAAGAAAAAAGAAAAAAAATCTCCCTGTTGGAGAAACAAATGACTCTGCCCAGGAACAGGAGCTGGAAGGAGGAATGAAGCAATGAAGTAGGAATAAAGAACATTTCTCATGGCAGCTGCCACCCCCCCAGCTCCTCTTCCCAGGGCTGGAGGTGTTGCAGGCACTAAGCAGAGGGGAGAAATGAGCCAGGGTGAGGGGGCTGTGGCTTGGGTGGGATTTCACTTGTCACTCCTGTCATTCACTCCCGAGCAGGGCTGGCAGCTGCAGCACCCATCACCCATCACCCATCACCCATCACCCACACCCTGACAGTGATGGATGGGACAGGAGAGTTGGGACCTTCACACCCCAACCCAATCCACATGAACCTCCTGCCTCACCCAGAGGAGTGTCAGGACCCCTCTGCCACCACTTCTGGTGACTCCTGCACCTTGGTGGCTTTGTGGCAGCACTGAAGAGCTCTGCTGGGCCAGAGGAGCAAAACTCCCCAGCAAGCTCCATCCCACCCAGTAAAAAAATTCAGAAAACCAAGATGGAACATCCAAAAAAGCCAAGAGATAAAACCCAAAAATTAAAATTACGTAGAAATTTTTTTTAAAAAATTAGAAAAGTAGAAAATTAAACCAAACCAAAACAAAACAAAACAAAAAACAGAAACAAACAAACAAAAACAAAACAAAAAAAACTTCCAGGGGCTTCCAGGAGAAGGAGGAGGATGGGCGGGAGGAAGGCAGGAGGAGCAAAAACCCCCAGCCAACTCCATCTCACTCAGTAAGAAAATTCAGAAAACCAAGATGGAGCATCCAAAAAAGCCAAGGGATAAAACCCCAAAAGTAAAATTAAGTAGAAATTTTTTAAAAAATTAGAAAAGTAGAAAATTAAAAACAAGCAAAACAAAACAAAACCAAAAAACAAAAAAACAAAACCAAAAAAAAAAAAAAAAAAAAACCAAAAAACCCACGAAAAACAAAAAAACACCAAACCAAAACCCCTCCAGGGGCTCCCAGGAGGAGGAGGATGGCTGGGAGGAAGGCAGGACATCGCTCCCTGAACCTTCCCAGCCGGAGCCACGGGGTGGCAGCAGGGATCTGCTGATGGAGAGCCGGGGCCAGAGACTCCGCTCCCCATTCCAGACACAACTGCGAAGGCGAGAAACGGGAGCAGTTTGCTCCTAGGAGCAAATCCCGAGGGAAGATGATCCCTGGGAAGCGGGACAGGTGAGCATCACCCTCCAGCTGAGCTTCAGGCACTCTGCAGGGTGAGGGGGACACATTGGGGACCTCCATGTGACAACCCCTCAAGGGCTCCCAAACCCCCTCCTCTCTGCAGATGGACAAGGGACAAAAGCACCATGGCCAGGAGGGCAACCAAGCCCCCTCTGAGCCCTTCCTGATCCTCCTGGGGTCAGTTTGCTGCCAGGCTCCTGATGTACCCAGCTCCTGATGTTCCCAGCTACTTCCCCACGTGATGGACATGGATGGATCCTTAATGCTACAGAGGGACAGGAACTTGGGCCCCATCTTCAAGCCTCCAGTGCCCAGCAGCAAGAACCTGGCAGCCTGGTTACAGCTGTCCCAAGGAAGCTTTCAGCCCCTGGAAAGGGAAAGCTGTCAGAACCATGTGTTGGTCCTGCAGCTCCAGGTACCTGCCAGGGTTGTGTCCCTCTGGGACAGGGCAAGGACATCATGCTGGGGGTGGTGTCTGCAGCCAGATGAAACCAGGAGGATCTGCAAACCTGCTTTGAGGAGTTCCCTGGGTGAACTTGAAGGCCCCAGTCACTGAGTTGGCACAGGAGATGGAGGGCTGGAAACCCCAGCAATTTTCACCCCATTGTTCATCCTATTCCTCTTCTTCTGGAGCCCTCGGTGGGGTTGGGACCCCAGGAGGGACAATCCTGGGCTGTCAGAGGGGACCTGGCAATCCTCCCCCTCCATGGGATTCCCAGCAGGACCACAGGGGCCCTGCTTGCCCACCCTGCTGCTCCCAACAATGCCCTGGTGGTTGCACACCAGGGACCTTTAAACATCAAGGCAAGATGCCATTTGGACAAGGAGAGGTCTTAATAAGAGATCTGAGCTTAATCATCCCCCCCCTGGCAGGACCAGGCTGTGATTTATCATTAAATGTGAGGACAATGTGGTGCCCCTGCCACTGAAGTCAACAAAAAACAGATTCCGGGCTCCATTCCCATTCCCATGGCATCGCCTCCAGGGTTTTTTTAGCAATTGATTTTCTATCCTACTCTCAACTCATCCAACAACTTCCTTTGGCTACCCTGGAGCTGGGAGGAGAAAGGAGCAGGGCAGCAGCTCCTGGGGTGAAACCAGCTCCACCCTGGGACCTCTTTGGGATTGCAGTACAGGGGAACTACTTCCAAATTTGTCCTTTTTTTTCCCACTAGACCTTGTACCTTGGCCTAACAACTCTTGTCCCATTCAGGAAAGCCTTTTTCCAGAGAGATGGGGGATGTTAAGCTTTTCAGGGTGTTTTCAGGGGAAAAGAGCAGAAAAAAATATTGGATTGAGCCAGCTTCTGCCTGGAAAAGGAGCCAGGACAAATGGTAACAAAGCCACACTTCTTCCTACATTTGAAAACTTGGGGAGAAAGCACAGGGAGAGGATGAGAGGAGCCAAGAAGAGTCTTGAGTGCCCACACAAGGTCTCCATGGCCCAGAACCAGTTTGGGGAGGTTCAGCTCAAAACTGTCTGATGGTTTTGGCTCACCCAACCTCCCCTGACAGCACAGAGGAACCCAACAAGGTGCTGGCTGCTTTTTGTGTTGGCCCAGCCCAGCAAGGTCAGCCCAAAGACACACTCCCAAGCAGGCAGGGGTTGTGTTAGAGCTCATCACCTTCCTCCCCTGCACCAGGAGAATGTTTCCAGGCCCTGATCCATCACAAAATCTTTCACTCTTTAGGAGGAGGTGGGGAGGGGAGGAGGGAGGAAAAGTCTTGGCCAGCCTGAAGCTTTCAACTCCCCAAGAACAGAGCAAGACCAAGCAGAAGCCTGATTTTCATTCCAGCCAGATCCCAAAGCCCTTCTCCTCCAAGGATTTCCACCCTTTAGAAGTTAATTCCCCAGCAACTTTATTTTAGAGCAATTTTCAGTTCCCATTACCCCTGCTGCGCCGGGCGATAAGTCTGAACCTCGCCTCCTATCTGGCTCCCTCCAGCCTGGGAGATTGCTCTTACCTCTACCCAGAAGAGCTGAGGTGATGGTCAGAAAGTGGGTCTCTGGATTATGATAAGGGAAAAGGTGGTTTTATATGCTGAGCAGCCTCGTTACCTTCCCTCCCTTTCCCTGGGCCCTGCACAGGTTATTTGCCATGCTGCTCTATCTCCTATCAATAGGAAACAGTCGAGAGCAGTCGGTGTGTGTTAGAGGAAAAGACCCTTTTGCAGATACTGCATCATCCAAGGCTAATGGAACCATGGGCTTAAAAAATTAGGCAGGTAATGGCTTTAAAATAAAATAAAATAAAATATTCCCCCCACACCCCCCCAAAAAAAAGTGGCTTGAAGATGGAAATATTTGAGTTTTAAGACACAAAGATAGAAACAAAAAACCAAAACAAACCTATTTTACTGTTCCAGGGGAATTAATCCTTTTGGTGGCTTGTTAATTTGCTTTTGCTAATGCTAAGGAGTAATTTGTGAGTGTTCAATATCTGCTTTTCAGGAGAGGGCCCCCCGACCCTGCTTTCCATTACCCTGGGCATCCATCCAGCCCGAGGAGCTGTGCTGAAGTCAATGGGTTACTTTGGATTTGGGCCAAAAGAATTCAGATCCAAATCTCCTCCCATGTTTGTGTTACAGGGACCTGATCCTGCATTGCTGCCACCCCAGGCACTGGGTATTGTCCCTTGTCCCTCTTCAATGGGTATCACCCTCCTCCCAGTACAGGACTGGCCAGCACTGGAGGGTTTCCTGGTGCCAGAAGCAGGCAGCCAACTCTTCAAAGACTGTGAGCAGATTGAAAGCAAAACAATTAAATTACCTGCTTTCAACAGTTTGTCACCTACATCAAATATGAAAGCAAAACAATTGATTATGGAGAGGAATTAAGAGGATAGAATCAACCTCTCCCCTCCTGTCGAAGGAAAATTCAGGAAATTAGAATTGACTCATGGAAAAAAAGAAAATACCCTCCTGCCTTATTTACTGGCAGTTTTCAGTGGTTTGGGTTTGTTGGTTTTTTTCTTTTCCCCCAACTTTACGGTGCATTAGTGACTGGATTGTCTTTCATCTCAGGCCCCTGAGCTGGTCTCAGCTACAAGAAATTATGTTGAGAAGTCAGCACTGAATTAAAGGAAGCCCCCCCAAGCTGCCCACCAAGGGGCTCTTCTGAGCCAACATCCATCCTCTGCTCCCTTACTGTTAAACAGAAGAGAATGTTCATTTTCTTGACGTTTCCAAGCACTTTTTCCACCTTAAAACCAGCCTGCAGAGGCTCCCGTGGGCTTTGTTGGACTCAGTAATCTTGAGGACCCTTTCCAACCAGGATGATTTTATGATTCAGGACCCAAGCACATCCCCAGTCACTGAGCAGAGACCTTGTGGCCAGGCTTGGCTACCCACAGGCAAACCCTGGAGATGAGTTCAGGGGCTTGATCCTGCCCAGTTTGCACCAACCCAAACCCCACCACCCCCCTCCAACTCCACATCCAGGGAGGGGGAAAACCCAGCCAGAAAAAAAAAAAAAAAGGACCCCTTGACTTCTACACCCCTAGGACAGCAGTTCAGATGCTGTCACCCAGGGTTCCTCTTAGATGGCAGTGACAGCTGATTGCAGTTTTAATATCTATTTAATTATTCTTCTGGTAGCAGTGATTATTGCATGAGATGAAGCCCCCTGAGGCTGAGCCACCTGCAAATTTCTGTGTTTCTGGAGATTTATCTCCTTCAGACAAAAAAAAATTATGCATTTCATAGACTGTGATTTCCCCCCCCTTTAATGTTTTGTCTCCCTTTGAATTGGTGCAATCACTACTACAGAGTGAGAAAAAAAATGGCTGGAAAGATATATTGTAAAAAAACAGAAGAGAAACACCACCCAGCCTTGCATGAAACTTCATTGCCAATTTAGCAAGGTCTGAAGATCCAAAAAAGATCCGAACACCTAAACAAGGTCCCAGCACCTAAAAAAGGTCCAAACACCTAAACAAGAGGTATATCCACCTCCTGCATGTGTGGGAAGCAAACAATCCCTCCTCCCAAACACTTCTGGGCAGAGATGGAGACAAAACCATCACTTTTGGCCTCCACTTGCCCCATCAACACAACCCCAAGTGGAGAGAGCTGCTCCTCTCCCTGCACTGTTCCCCCAGTTTGTGGGTTTGCTGGCGTCCAAATTCAGATGGAAACCATTACCTGGCATTTGAGTGATAGAAACCCAACCAATAGAAGGACTTTTTCTTCATCTTCTAAAAATACCTGGTCATCAAAGGCAGCACCTCCAAGGAACAGCTCAGCATTGCTGAGAGTCTTAAGGCTCCAGGGGTGAGGGGGCTGCCTGGGCAGGGGGTGGCAGCCCTTAACTTAGGAGCTAATAAACCATTTTCCTCCCTATTGTGGCAGCCTCCTCCCACCTCCTGACCTTTTTCTTCTTGGAGTAATTAGAAGCTACCTGGTGGGAATAAAAGAGGGGGAATTGGAGGCTTGCTCAGAGGGATTTAACCTTTTCTTCCCCCTGGGCTTGGTTTTTTTTTGTTTTTTTTTTTTGGCTCTTCCTCAGAGCTGGAACCACCGAAAATTCCAAGTGGATTTCTAGAGGTGCTGCACAGCCTCTTTGCTCCTGGAAAACAGCAGGATTACAGCTCTTTGGAAACTCAGGAGCAGCTCCAGGGAAGATCTGCAAAATCTCCTTGTCCTGTAGAGCTCATCATGCACAGGGTAGTGAGGAGCTAACAGAAATATTGTCCTGCTTTTACTTAAAGATCCCATCGAAGTTAAATGATGAAGTCTACAGGAAAAAGAATAAAATCAGTTGTTTGGAGGAGAAAGCCAAGTCCAGAAGGACCTTTTCTCCCACCACCACAAGGGAAGTTTGCAAACCAGCTTTCTGAGAAGTAAAACATGTCCAGCAGCTCCTGTTGGTTTAGAACCAGCTTGCTTCAGGCTCACACTACTCAGTGATTTTTTTGCTGATTATCAAAAATATAGAGATGATCTCAGAAATATCCCTGGGAGCTCAGGCTGTTCCTGCATCCACATCTTTCCCTGCATTGCTGATACCCAGGAACATCCTCATTGGCTGTTCTGAGTCACTGTCTGTGTATTAATTCCTTTTTTTCTGTGTATTTATTCTGGGCTTTTTTTGAGTAAAGTCTTTTTCCAGCAGAAAGATGATTTGATGCAGTCAGAGGAACCTTGTTTGGTTTCTCCTGACCACCAGTCTGAGCTGCTTGGAGATGCTCTGTTGAACCAGGGGGTCTGGTGCTGTTAAAATTCCCCTGTTTAGCAAAGTTTTGCCTTGAATATCAATAATTAACTCCATTAACACCAGGCAGGCTGAACTCCCCCGATGTGAGCTGGGAGGGTGTTAAAAAGATCTTCTGTCCATCTCTTTCTTCTCTGTTGGGAGAGGAACTGGGGGGGGAGGATGCCCTGGCTCCAGATCCAAGTCTTTTCAGGACACAGGTGAGCTGGGAACTGGAAGGGAGAAGGGGGAGAAAGCTTTGTAAATGCACTTTTTGATCTACCTTAACAACTGCTATAGAGAATTAAATGGAATTCATTTCTATGATGAAGGAATTAATGGCAATACGGGGAATCAGGCTCAGGTAGGAGACTTGAATCCAAAGAAGGGAATAAAGCCTTGAAATTCAAATGAAAAAATTATTATATAAGCATAAAGGGAAGCTATTTTACACCTGTAAGACTAAATGTATAAATATGAAGCAACTGCTCCCTCTGGGAAGAGAGGATTGTGCTTTTAATTCACCCAGACAAATATGCAGCTTGGCTCCATCTGACTCCTTCCACTTCAGGAAGGACCAAACCTAAACCCTTTGTGGTTTTTCCCCTCCATGCTCACAACTTCTTCTTGCTTTTGCCATGGTCTCCACTTTGCTGGCAGCCTCCTGGGCTCAGAGTGGGCTGCGAGACCCCAGCTTTGGGCTCTGCTTTACCTGGGTCTCCAAGGGCTTGGGATCCCCCTTGCCTTCAGGGAGGACTTGTAGCTGCTCCCAGAAAATCCAGGAAGCTGTGGAAGCCTGGAGAGTAGCTGGGCTGTTAGATCCAAGCATCTGGGTGGACTTTCTCCACCCCACCCCCCAGTGGAAGGAAGAAAGAAAGAGTGATGTCTTTATGGGGGTGAGAAATGTTCTGGGCCTTAGCACTGGAGTGGGACTAATCTGGGAGCAGGTGAGTTATGAGCCAGATAAAGATGGATTTGGATGCAGATCCACTGTGGAGGCAGCTTGAGTTATTTGAGGCCAGGTGCTTTTCTCCCTTTTCTAAATCCAGCTCTAACATGCCTGAAGCTGAGCTTCCCAAAAAAAAAAAAAAAAAAGCACCCTGGGACCCCCATCCCCTTGTTCCCAGCCTCATCTTGGAGCCCCGAGATGCTCAGCAGCCCCCTGGGAGCAGCCATATCCCTGCCACCTTTTCCAGCAGCCTGGTCCCTTGAAACACACAATTTGCTGAACTCCAGGAAGGTGCAAGTTAGGAAAATCCCCTCTTCTTTTCACCCCTCTTCTTCTGCTCCAGCACCATCTCCTTGCTCTCAGCTCCTCTCTCAGTGTCATTTCTAACCCTGAGAAGTCAGACAGAGGGAGAAAAGTGTTCTCCTGGTCTGGAAAAGCCACATGAAATAGGAAGCCAGGGCAAACCCAATTAGTCTGTGCACCCTGACAGAAGTAGAACTGAGCCTTTTAGCATGGAGGAGTTAATCTGCTTTAGAAAAACTAAGCAGGGAGACTACCAGTGGAATGGAAGTTGGTGCAGGGCTGTTGAATATCTCTAAAGCCACTTAGAGGTTCAAAGAATGAGCAAGGCCATTGCCAGCCTTATTATTTTGATTTGTTTAATGAAAATACTTTGCTCATTCCATAGATGTTATGCTTTGATAAGGTAATTGTGCAAGGGCACAGCTTACATCTGATTAATGCTGCACCCTGGGCCAGTTAAACCTTGGAGAGGCAGAGATCCTGGTGGAGCTGGGACCCTCTGCCTTTTGTTTGGCATCCTGATAGAGTTGGAGGAGTTCTATTCTTGAGTTTGGGTCTTGCCTTCCCAGGGGAAAAAGAAAAAAAGACAATTAGTTCCTGGGACACACACAAATGACCAAGGTGGCCAAACCCTGAAAAGCTGTAGGGGTTGTGTTGGCATATAAAAAAAAAAAAAAAAAAAAAAAGTGTGTGTGTGTAAACTTTTTCTTCAGTCCTAGTCCTGGAAGTGAAAATTCTTTTCTTCCAGCTTTAGGGATTCAAAAACCTCCTGGCTTGATTGCCTGGAACTTTTTTTCCTCCTTCAGCAGTGAAGAGCATCTCTCAAACCAGCAGAGCTTCTTTCCCCCAAGAAAGAGGAGGAATCAAGAGAATTGGAGCTCCACGTGCACCCTGAGGACCTCGCTTTGGGATGACCAACCCAAGACTTTATACTTCCCTTCCCCACCCTCTCTTTGCTTTTTTCAACTTCCCCTGCACCCACCAGCAGCTTTTAGCAGTAAATACAGTTCCTTTTTTGCCTGGAGCCCCTTTCAGGAGCTGCCTCTCCCAAGGACATAAATACCTGGGGACATCTGGGGGCTTCTGAGACCTGGGACAGTGCAGGGCTGGGAGGAATCAGGCACCAAATATCTGCACCCCAATCCCATCTCCTTCCTTTAGCAGCTTCTGGGCTTTAAGGCAAATAAGAAAAACTTCTTGGTGGTGTTGAGCAGGGGTGGACTTGGCTTCCCTGGGCCTGGAGCTGCTTTTCCAGCTCTCAGGCACTTTTTTATCCAGCAGCCTGGTGGTTTTGTTTTGTTTCCCTGTGCTGCAGATTTCTTCTCTCCTTTCTGAGTCTTCTGAAAAAGGAAAAAAAAAAGAAAACCCAAACACTTCAGACTGACTGTGTTACTCTTCCACTCCCGATTTTTTCAGTGGTCATTTTAAAAAAATGCGGAAGTCCCTCAGAAATATTTTTTTTAAAATCCCCGGTTTTCAAGGTGGATTTATCGCCCTTTAAAGAGAGATTTATTGGATAATCGCTTAAAAAAATAATGCTTATTACTCCGGGATCTCAAGTAGAAAACCTTCCCACATAAGTAATCTTCTTGTAATTGCAGAAGGTAGCAACTTTTCATTAAATAATTCATCCCCAGGTGGTTTGTTGTTTTTTGTTTTTGTTTTTCTTTTAACTTGGGGAGGGGAAGGGAAAATCGGGATAAAATTCTTCAGGTTTTAGTTGACTAGAGGAGATGCATCGAATTATCTTCTGAGAGAATTTCTGGTTTCTAGAACTGCAGCGCTCTAGAAACGGGATGGCATCCCGAAAATAATAATAATAAGAGGAATTTATTTTTGCAGAGGATGATAATTAATAATAATGGAGGACTGGGACTGCTCTCCTCCGGCACAGTGATTTTTCTGGGCAGGTTGAGATAACCTGTGTGCATCTTGCTGAAGTCGAGCATTGGATGGATACAGAGCCCTTTCCCCCCCCAACCTGGTGGTGTCACCCCCACCCAGGGGACAGCCAACACCTCGCCTTTGGAAAAGCCCCTTCCTCCTCTGGAGGATGCAGAGGATGGATGCAGGGGTTAAATGCTCCTTAAAAATTAATTTTTATATTTTTTTTTTAAAAAACAAAACACCTCGTTCCCTTCTGCTTCTGTTTTTTTCAGCGCTGATTTCCAAGCCGGTTCTCCAAAGGGAATAGTGATATATACGGCATTTATCAACCAGAAACATACCTTAGGAAACCATGGAGATGCGCAGGGAAAAAAGGGGGAAGCGGGGAGGAATTCTGCCCCGGCTCCTTTAAGCATCTACTTGCTCCTTTTCCTGATTGATGCTTGTTTTAATCTATTGCTCGCCGCTCCCAGGAGAGAAAAGAAGGGGTCTCTCTTTTGTGAACATGGGTAATGAAGCAGAGCACTGGGCCAAAAAAAAAAAAAAAAAAAAAAAAAAAAAAAAAAAAGAAGTAAAAAAAATTAAAAAAGAACCAATTCTAAAAGAGGGCTCCCGTTTTCTCGGTTGGCTCCCTGGGTGTGCAGGTAACATCACCACCTCCTCCCCGGCCCCCAGATCTGCATGTGAAATCGCCATTTCACCCCTGCACACTCCTTAATTGTTAGAAAAATGATTTGTGAAATTGCTTTCCAGCAGGAGTGTGTGTCCACACACACAACCCCTCCCCCGGCGGGGACAGTCCCCTGTCCCCCCCTGAGCCCCGAAACAAACCCAGGGGATGCTGCTACATGCCACTGAATCGCGATGTGAATAATAATAATAATAATAATAATAATAATAATAATAATAATAATAATAATAATAATAATATCATCTCTTTGCTTAGTAGTTGTCCGGAGCCGGCAGCAAGTGCTGAAGGAGAAAGTAAAGTTTTTTGGGGCTGTCGGGTTGGTTGGTGTGGGATTTTTCCCGTTGCTTTGGGGGGCTGTTTTGCTTGGTGGTAGTTGATTTGTTTGTTGTTTTTCTTTTCTCTTGAAAGTGTCAAATCTCACCCCAATTCTAGAGGATGGGAGGGGGGAAAGCAAATGCTGTGTTTGATGTGTGATTATTTTAATTTTTTTTTTTTTCGCCCGGCGAGGTAACCCTAGAGCGGCGGGGAAGGCAGGGACGCCAGGCTCGGGTTCTGTAGTTTCATCTTCCCCCGGTGCTGGGAGAGCAGAAATATTTAATTTTCAACTTTATTCCCAGGCTCTTTCCCCCATCTAAGCAAATGAAAGGCAAATAATTGAATTACTGCCGCGCTGGAGGAATGCGCTGGAAAAAGGGGCTGCGAGAGGCTCCGAGCTGGTTCCGCTCAGCTCTGCCCGTTATTTTTTCCGCGGAAAACTTCGGGAATTTGGTGGGGTTCTGGGGGCAGAGGGATGGAAAGAGTCTTTCTTTTCGTTTGCTGGAGCCCTGAAGTCGGGACTGCGCCGAAATGAGGAGACTTTGGGAGCAACTTGACACCTTGGAAAGAATCTTAATGTTGCTTTTTGCCTTTTTTTTTTTTTCTTCCTTTCTTTTTCCCCATCCCGTGGTGTGGGGCTTTGTTTGTTGTTGGGTTTTTTGTTTGGTTTTTCTGGGGGGGTTGCTTGTCTGTTGTTTTTTTGGTAGTGTTTTTTTCGTAGGTTTTGTTTGTTTTTTGGGGGGGTTCGGGGTGAATTTTAGGTGTGGAAACGTGAGAAAAAAAATCTAAATCGGGGCCGCGCAGCGAGGTGGGTGCGAGTTTAGGTTGAGCTGTGGAGCTGCAGAAGGGGGGGGGTCGGGAAATGAAGAGGAAGAAGAGGGTGAGGGATGAAGATGTGGCCGGACTGGGAGGGGTCCAGCCAGGGCTTTAATTTCAAAGCAAAAAGCAGCACCAGGAGAGGTGGATTAGGGGTGATGATGCCCTCGGGGGAAGACCGGGGAGGAGGGGTGGGGGGGACGGGGACAGGGAGGAGATTTAGGGACCACATTTTAGGTCCAGACGGGTCGATGGCTGCTTTGTGTGTGTCTGTGTCCCCCCTCCTCTCCCTTTTAAGGGAGGGGGAAGAGAAGTTTCCAGCGGTTTGCAGGGCAAAGTCCTTTTACAGCTGCAAACAAAAGGGTTGGTGAGCCCTGGCGTCATGCCCCGCTGCGAGGAGGATTCCTACCCCGCTCCTGGTTTTTTTGGGGGGGAAACATTGGCTATTTGTTCAGCCCGTCCTGGGTCAACGAGCGAGCCAGGGGGCAGCTGGCGGGAGAAGGGCGGGGAGCATCACCAGAACCCCCCATCCCTCCCTTCCCCCCAAAAAAGAATGATGCCAGCTGGGCAGCTCGCAGCTTGGTTTTTAATAAAGATTGGTAATGAGGGAGGAGCGCTCGGAGCTACCTGGGGAGGGGGGAAAGGTGGTGGTGGGGCTGCTCGGTTACCCCCAAGTGGGGATCGGGGAGGGGGGGATGCTGCGAGTTTAGCGCAGGTAGGAGCGGGGTAGGACCAGCCGCTTCCCATCAGCTGCTGGCGAGGGGGTGAAGGTGGATCCGAACCCACAAATAAGCAAGGCTGGACTCGGGGGGTCTGTGTCTGTGTTATTTGTTTTATTTTTGATCCATGCTGCATCCCCTGGCTCAGGATCAGAACCCCCCCGGGCCGGCCTTACTGACCAAAGATGCTGTAAAAGCCCCTAACTTTCTTAGGCAAAATAATAATAATAATAATTAATGTCACCCCCAAAAAAACCCACACCTTTCTTAAACTTTCCCCTCACTCCTTTCTCCCCAGAAGATTTTCACACCGGGGGAGGGGGGACCCCAACTTTCCATCAAAAGGAAGCCAAGCCTAGTAATGAATAATAATATATTTTTTAAAAATAAAATAAAATAAAAAAATTTAAAAATTAAAAAAAAAAAAAAAGCGAGCCCGTAGCTTTGCCTGCGTGCTGGGAATCTTCTGCTTCTTATTGGTCCCTGGGCCCCGCCGTGGTACCCCCTTCTCCGGCCGGGAATAAAAGAAAGGAGCCGGAGCCTATCACAGCTCGCTCGTCCTCCCCACGGCCCCAACTTCAGCGCTTTAACAACTTCCAAACCCTCCATATCTGACATTCCCCCCCCTCTCCTCGCTCCCGCCCTCCGCCTCCCACCCTCCCCCCCCCCCCATCCCCAGCATCCCTTAAGCCACAGGCACCGACCGCTCTAAAAAAAAAAAAAAAAAAAAAAAAAAAGCAACAACTAAATAAGGGGGGGAATTCTGCTCCCCATACGCCTCTTCCATCCATCCCCCCCCACGCCCCTCACCCCCCCCTCAGCCCTAAGCCCAGCCCAGCACCGAGGCAACTTTGGCTGTGGCTGCTTCTCCCGGGTTACATTCCTCCGGAGCGCCCGCTCAGGCCGGTTGTGACATAGCCCTAAAACTTTAAGAGGAATTTCTGGTGGGTGATTTTTAACCCCCTTCCCCTCTGCGCTCTTTTTCCCATCCACCTCCTTTTTATTAGTAGTATTGTGGGTTTTTTTAAAAAATTACTATTGTTTTTATTATTTTGGCTTGGAGCACAGATTTCTCCCTTGTTTTGCAGCCGCGGGCTGGAAGACAGAAGAGCTTCGGCTCCGAGGAGACTCAACCCCGCAGCCCCCCACCCCCAAGGCTCTCTCGGGGCCAAGGGGTGCTCCCCACCCCCCCCTTTCCCCGCCCCAGTTTGGACCAGACTCACTCCGCAACCCCAAATCCCCTTCCCCTTACCATGGCAGCTCTGCCCGGGACGGTGCCTCGGATGATGCGCCCGGCTCCGGGGCAAAACTACCCTCGCACAGGATTCCCTTTGGAAGGTAGGTTTGGGAAAAGCACCTCTCTATACCGCTCCTTCCACCCCCTGCCCCCCCTTTGGTGTAACGAGGGGGGGGGGGGCGGGCAGGGCTGCAGCTGAACTTTGCAGCTGGGCTTGGGGGATCCCGACCTGAGCATCCAACTTCGGTTCCGTCCCCTTCCCTCTGCAGCTGCTCCGGCCCCGCAAAATTACCGGGTTTGAGCTTTTTTGTTTGTTTGGGGGCTTTTTTTGTTTGTTTGTTTGTTTTCTTAATTATTATTATTTTCCCTCGTTTTCCCCTATTTAAAGTAGTACCAGATTTTTTGGGGACAAGTTCTCACGGTTTGGATGTTGTCGTTTTGGTGTTGTTTTTTTTAAACCTGCAAATATCGTTTAATATCCCCGAAAAAAAAAAAAAAAAAAAAAAAAAAAAGATGCGGGAAAGCCAACCAAATTGGTTGTTTTAAAATTCTCTAAAAGAAAAGAATAATTAAAAAAAAAAATTACAACAGCCCGGAGGTGGGAGCCATCCACTGAGCTGTCCTTGGGCTGGCGAGGGGAAAAGGGGAGGGGGGGGACACAGACTTTGTAGCTGTCACCTCTCCAAGTGTCATCCTCACCTCGCAGCACATCAACTTTCCCCATTATCTCCTTTTTCTTTGTGTTCCGGGGTTGTTGTTTCGGGATGGGGAGGGGGACGGGAGGGGAGGGGGAGAAGGAAAGAGAAAATTAGAGCGGGACCCTTCTCCCCGCATTTATTAACCAGGCAAATTTCATCCAGCCCGTGATCAAGTGGCGAAACTCAAACCTGTGGAAAACCACGCAGGCTGCAAAACACACAAGCTGGGGGGATTTGTTAAAGTGCTTTTCTGTAGCAAATGAAGTAAAACAGACGGCAAGGGAAAGGATCAAAGGATTACAACAATATTTGCACAACATGACTGGGAATAATGAAAAGAGAGAGCGGCCGGCGGTTTTAGTACCTCTTGAATGTAAAATTGGCCACTCGAGTGTTATCTGTCGATAATGATATATCCAGGGAGCGCTGGCCAAGTGACTCGGAATTAGTGGTGCATGATTCTTGTTAAATCGCGAGGCAATTTCTGGAATCGACTTTTCTTTGTATAAAGGGGGAAAAAGAAAAAAAAATCACACACATTTCCCCCCCTCCCCCCCTGCCTTCCCCTGGCCCTCGCCCCCTCCAGCCTTTCTGCAAATTACCCAGCTGAGTTCTCCCCTCTCCCTTTTTTTAACTTCTTCTTTTTTTTTTTTTTTTTTTTTTTTTTTTTTTTTTTTTTTTTTTTTTTTTTTTTCCCCAGCCTGTGAAATCATATTAATCTGCAAGATCTACATTGCGAGATATTAAACAAATTGGGGAGGGGGGAGGATTAAGAAGCCGCTGGTTCCCCCCACCTTTCTTCTCCCCGCTCCAGGCGGGGATGCTCCGCGCAAGGTGTCGGGGGATCCGCGCTTACTCCGCACTTCCCCAAACCGCTCAACAAAACTACACACACACAGATTTAAAAAGGGCCCTGTAGGGTATTTAAAGGTTATTTTTTAAAGTTTGTTTGAAAGCGGATGGCCCTGTAATTTGAAGCAAGAAGTGCAGTGCGGTTTTTTATAAGTAGGGGGAGGAAAGGGGAACTTTTTGGGGAGGTTTTGCGATGTGGTTTTAAAGCCTTTCCCGTCGGATGCTGTTTAAAACATAGGTGGGAAATGTCAGCGAAAAAAAAAAATACAGCTATGGGTACAAACGGCGTGGGTACCTCGGAGCGATGGGCGGGCGGGTCAGGGTTTATTTTTATTTTCCCTCTGTCGGGGTAAAATCTCCTTGATGGAGAAAAAGACCGAGGCCAGGGGATGGGCGGGAGGCTTTTCCGTTCTTTTAAAAATTCAAATACCTGTGCGTGGCGGTATGCGTCCCGTTTTGCTGGATTTTTCCCTCTTTTAACTTTTTTCCCCCCTTCTTGTTCTGTGTTTTGTTGTTGTTGGGTTTTTTTTCCCTTCAGTTTCCACCCCGCTAGGCCAGGGCAGGGTGAACCAGCTCGGAGGGGTGTTCATCAACGGTCGTCCACTTCCCAACCATATTCGACATAAAATCGTGGAGATGGCTCACCACGGGATCCGGCCCTGCGTGATTTCCCGGCAGTTGCGGGTCTCCCACGGTTGTGTCTCCAAAATCCTCTGCAGGTACCAGGAGACGGGTTCCATCCGTCCCGGAGCCATCGGAGGCAGCAAACCCAGGGTGAGTGCAGTGCTGGAGCCGAGTTAAACTCATGTTCCTGTTAAAAATAAATAAATAAATAAATAAAATGAAGTCAATGAGGATTTTTTAGGGGGTGAGAAGTTGGTTTACTGTTGTTGTTGGGTTTTTTTTGAGGCGGATACGCGGGGAAAAGGGAGAGAATGGGAAGGGGGTTTAATAAAGCTGCAATTTGCAGGCTCAGAATGGGTAAAACGATGGGTGCAGAGTTGAAGGCTATGAATAAATTTGAAGTGATTTCCCCCCCCACCCCCGTGTGCAACAAGTGGTGGGCGTTCAAACATTTGCTTCGGCCCCACTGCGTGGGGAGAAGGCGACCCGGGGTGTTTCGGGGAATAGGAAATCCCTGATTTTCTTAGGTCCCCCAGAAAAGCATCCCCTGTATCTCCCCCGGAGCCCTGGGTCTCATCCTCGTCCCCACAGGGTCATTATTTTTAGAATGGCCACTATTTGGGAAAGAAGCGACTTTGCCCGGCTTCATTATCCTCTTTTTTGCCCCCTTCAAATCCCTGTTTTTAGCCCCCGAACCAGCAGGCAGGGAGAGGAGGTTTGACCTGAGCTGAACACCTTCTCTTTTCAATTAAAAGTGTTTTTTTTTCTCTCTCTCTCTCTCATTTTTTTTTCCCTTTCTTTCCTTTTATTTCTTTCTTCCTCCCCTTCCCTCGGCTATGCACCGGTGTCCCTTGATCACAAAAGCAGGTTGCGACTCCCGACGTGGAGAAGAAAATCGAGGAATACAAAAGGGAAAATCCCGGGATGTTTAGTTGGGAGATCCGAGACAGGCTCCTGAAGGATGGACACTGCGACCGCAGCACCGTGCCCTCAGGTGAGAAGACAACTTGGCAAGAAGAACACCCCCGTCCTGAAACCTTCAGCAAGATGGAGGGAAATTATTCTTGCCATCAGGGAAAAAAAAAAAAAAAAAAAAAAAAAAAAAAAAAAAAAAAAAAAAAAAAAAGTTCATATATATATGCATTTACAGGGGTTACAAACACCCTTTTCGCCTTTGCTATTGTAAGGAAAAAAAAAAAGAATTAAAAATCACAAACCCACAGCAGCAAATAAACAGCAGGCAAGAGGGGGGAGGGTTATGCCATGGCCAGACTGTGGTCTGGTGGAAAAACAAACACAAACAAACCAATTTTCCCCACTTCTTCCAATTGCCTTGGAAGCAGAGGGGCTCACGGGGTGGAAGGAGCCTGCAGGGGCACAGACCCCAAAGCCAGGGCTAAAGGGGCCCCTGGGTGCCCTGGTGGGACTTGCTGTGGGGGCAGCTGAGCAGTGTTTCCAGCAGCCAGGGCCCCTTGTTGCTCCTTAAAAATGACCCCATACCCCAAGATCTGACCCACAGGGACATGTGAGTCCTTTAGGTCCTGGCTGAGAGTTCCTCTCTTTTTTTTTTTTTTTTTTTTTTTTTTCTGGGGGCTGAGCCCTTTCTACAGGGCACACCTTCCCCAAAAAGTGGGGTCCAGGGCAGGGCCCAGGTCTGAATTGAGGCTCTGCATCCCATTTGGGTTTGAGGGAGGTGAATTTGAGTGCTGGGGGGACAATGGAGCAGGGTTGAACCTGGGGGTGCACACCTGGGGTGTCAATACTCCATGGGGCGTTGCACACAATTGGGTGCTGCTTGTGTTGGGTGTCTCAGGGGGATGGCGATGAGCAAGCCCAACTATAGGTGTCCAGCTCAGCAGCTTGATGAGCCCACGGGTGTTTTAGAGGGTGCAGAGGACCAGGCAGGTGCATCCCCACGGGAAAAGTGGGTGCAGATGCCCTTGGTGGGGATGCGAGGCCTCCTGCCCAGGTCATGCAGCTCCAGCTTGGGTTTTCCTGGATGGTTTCCACCTCGCCTTCCCAGGCAGCTTATACTTGCCTTTTTGTCTTTGACTGTCTGAGGTTTAGTGAGTTCGATTAGCCGTGTGCTACGCATCAAATTCGGGAAGAAAGAGGAAGAGGAGGACTGTGACAAGAAGGAGGAAGATGGGGAGAAGAAGGCCAAGCACAGCATAGACGGCATCCTGGGCGACAAAGGTAAAAAGTGACAGTGTGGGCACCCAGAGCCGGGCTGGAAGGGACATTTGAGAGAGGAGGGGACACATCCCTCCCTGCGAGAGTAAGATGAGGGGTGGCTCCAAAGCCTCTGGTGTTGATGCTTCCCAAAAATGAGTGGTGGCAGAGCTGAGGGTGTGATGCAAAGCCCTGGGAGCAGAAGGTGGTACCCGACCCCTCCGACTCCGGGTGCCTGGGAAGGCTTCCTCTTCCCAGGAGGAAGAGTTGTTGGTGTTTTGCTCCGGATCCATGATTTGTCAAGAGGGAAAAGAGATGGCTTGAGGGGTGTGTGTGTGTGTGTGTGTGTGTGTGTGGAGAGGCATCCCTGATTCTTAAATGAATTTGTTAAACAGATTTCTCTCCTGCTCTCTAAGTGGTCCCCTGAAACTCTGCCTGACAGTTGACCGATTTGGCCAATCAATATTAATTAGAGCAGCCGGGATCGGTGCTTGCCGCGGGGCCACCGGTCCCAGGGATGCACTGAGGGGAAGTAGGGGGGGTCCTGGGGTCAGAGGAAACCGGGGGGAGGCTGAACCCCTAAATCAAATCAGGCAAACTCAACCTGGCGTTTCTGCTGATAATCGTGAGGCCAGGGCAGTGCTCCCCCCGTCAGCGCTTTCCTCTCGTGGGAGGAGAAATATTATGAGGAGGAAAAATGAAAAAGAGAAAAAAAATTAAAAGGAGGAAAAATGAAAGTTGTGAAAGCTCCTGTGCTGTGAATGTGGGGTGAGGGATGAGGCAAGGTTGGAACCAGCCATGGTGGTGTTTGTGATTTTATTTTTGGCAGTCTCAAGTGGGGGTGATGATTCCCCTTCCCCAGTCCAAAAAAAAAAAAAAAAAAAAAAAAAAAAGGTGGGAAAGATGGAATTTTTACTGGACATAACTGAGGTTTATCAGTGAAGGTGTTTGAAAAGATGAGGAAGTTTTGAGCAAAGGGAGGGAGGAGCTGCTGTCTCAGTTTGGGCAGAAAATTATTTCCTTGTGGCATGGAGTTCGGTGCTTTTTTCTGAGGGGGGGACCCTGCAATTACACAAGTCTAGAGGAAGAGCTGCAGGGAATTTGGGTTTGCTTGGTTTTTCTCTGCAATTAACGGGAAAATAATGATGATCCAGGTCTGCCAGGGTTGAGTCAGTTGGAAACTTGGGGAAAATTGGCGAGATCGTCGGTGTCGGGTGAAGAAGGAGCTGGGGGGAGGAAGGGGAGAATTATTTTCCATGTGGAGAGGGTTCCTGCTCCGGGTGTGGGAAGGAGGAGGGGGTGGTTTACAAAGTTTCTCGCTAACTAACAAGTTTTCCCTATTTTGGGACAATGCGGGTGAGCGGGGGAAATACTGAAGTGGGGGAACTGGGGGCAGGAAAAAAAAAAAAAGCCTATCCGTGTCACCATCAAATGTTACCGAGAGTTTAAAATTTAGGTACAGAAAAGGGGGTTCTTTAAGGATACGATCTTTTTTTTTTTTTTTTTTTTTCCCTTTACCCCCTTTCTCCCCCCTTTTTTCCCTCCTTTCGTCCCCCTTTTTCTGCCCCCCCTTTTTCTGCCCTCCCTTTTTCTCCCCACTTTTTTCTCCCCCCTCTTCTCCCTTTTTTTCCCCTCTTTCCCCCTCTTTCTTCCCCCCTTTTTTTTCCAACCTTGAAGATGAACTTCACTTACAAAGACCTTCAAGTCTATTGAAGCTTTATAAGCAAAAGATTCCTGACCACAAAAGCAAACAGTAGAAGGAAAAAAAAAAAAAAAAAAAAAAAAAGAAAAAGAAAAAAAAAAAGAAAGAAAAAAAGAAAAAGGGAAAATAAAAAGGGGGGGGGAGGGGGGGAAAACCCTAGGCTGCCTTAAAAATGGAGTAAAGGGATGGGGGAGGGAGGGCTTGTCTATTCTCATTCAAAATTCTGCAAGGAGGAGAAAAAGTTGGGACAAAGGGCCAAGGAAGGGAAGAAAGGGAGATAAATTATTCAAAACTCCCTGCTGTTAGATAGTTTTGTAATATTATAGGACCGTCTGTTGGCAAAAGGATGGCCGTTGGACGTTGCAAAATGTTGCTTGTGATTTGGAAACAGGCGATGCTCATTTGCAAATCGGGCCTATTGTGTCGGCGGAAAGTTCCCCCCCTCCATCACTTTGGGGTGTTTTTAATTTTATTGGGGCGGGGGAGGGAGATTTTTGAGTTCGAGATTTATTTTATTTGAGCCTCACCGCTTGGGGGGAAAAAAAAAATTAATCTGCTGATTGATTTATTTTTTTTTTCCTCTTGTCCGGGAATGTTTTCCCCATCACCATCCCCAAAATAAAGAAGGAAAAAAAAAAAAGAAAAAAAAAAAAAAAGAGAGAGAGGGAAGGAGCTGGAGGCTTTTTATTCCTTAATAACATGCAGAAGTGTGTGTCAATAAGGAAAACAAAACGCTCCCTTCTTCCTTCATGGGTAATATCGCGGACAAATAAAACACGAGCCCCCATTTCTTTATGAAACCAGCTCGGGTTGAATCGAGGGCTAATTTGGGCAAATTCCTGATGCCGGAGCCCGCGGAGCGCCGCGTTACCTCCGAGCGCGCAGGCTCCGCGCCCTCTCCCATCACTTGAGATAAATCGCTGTATATCAGTATGGTTTTATTGCTGGGGTTTTTTTTGGTGAGCTTTTTTCTTTTATCTCCGCCGCAATTGCGCTCTGACTCTGTAGATTTGCGGATAAATCACCTCCCCCCCCCAAAAAAACCCCAAAAACATTAATTTGGGGCTTGGGGAGGGGGAGCATCAACTGCAGCCGCGGAGGGTCGGACCCGGCTCCATCCCAGCGCTGCCACGATCTGCCCAAAGTCGAGCGCAGTTTTAAAAGAAAAAAAAAAAAAATTACCGTCCTCAATGTCTATTTTTCACGTCTGGAAAAAGTTTTAATGGCCCCATTTGAGGTAATTGATGTTTCAACTTGTAAAACACTCAGTGTGCGCTGGGTATTTTTCATTTTATTTTATTTTTTCTCGGAAATAATAAGACTCTAAAGATTTCCCCCTCCCTACCCTGCTAATTTTCTCGGGCGCTTTGCAATAAAATATAAACACTAACGCGCTCCTGACACTTGTTCAGCACCTCTGCGTGGGTTTGGCGTTTGCTTTTTAATTTTTTTTTTTTTTTTTTTTTTTTTTTTTTTTTTTTTTAATGCGTTTTTGTTATTATTGAGGATGGCGTGGGGAGAGGAGGTAGGAGGGGGGGATAAAAACTTTGTTTTGGCCTTTTTCTTCTTGACAAACGCTTTTGCTCCATTTGCGGGTTCTCCTTGCGGGGAGCCGGAGGAAGACAGCCCTAAATGCTCTCTCTTTTTAAGTGTTAAAGAAAGCTTCCACCCTGCGCCTGTTTCTTTCTATCGTCTGCTTGGCATTTAATAATGTTAAGACTTATTAGAGCTGGTAATGAAAACTGTGGCTGTTGAATAGGGAGCTGTGTTGGAGAAGGGTGTAATAGCTCCAAGGCATGCTAAGAAATGTATTTATCCCCAATCAGTACTCACTCTCTGAGTTCCCAGCACAAACGTTAAGTTGAAGGGTTTTAAGGCAGATTAAATTGAGCCTTTATTTCTTTGCACTTTCATCTTTAAACGGCTCACTCCAGCTAGCCCTGGGCATATATTCATGAGGCTTCACTTTATTTTATTTTATATATATATATATATATATATGTATAATTTTTTCCCTCCCCTTGTTAAGCCCGAGTTATTATTATTTTGAAGGGGGGGATTGTTGTTATTTATTTTGGGGTTTATTCGAGAGGGTCACGCGTGGGTGATGCGCTGCTCTCCCTCACACCCGAGGTGCTCGGTAGGGATGGAGGGAGGGGGGGGTGTTGTGGTTATTTGAGCAACCCCCAAATCTAAGGGGGTGCTGAGGAAGGTGCTGAGGGTTCAAGGAGGGAAGAGCAGGAGGGGGAAACCTCATCTTGGCGGGGTATTAATTGCAACCAGACGCGGGGGAAGGCTCGGAGGGGGCAGTGGGGTTATGGGGAAGGCGATCTGCTTGGACTGGAGGGAGAGAGAAGTGCGGGGGCTCCCCCGCACACCCTCCTCCTCCCCACGCGTGTCACCCCGGTCCTCCCTCCCCCCCGCACTGCTGCGGGATGCAGGATGCCTGCGGGAGGATGCTGAGGGCTGGGGCGGTGCTCAAGCGGGTCACAACTGGGGGTGAAAACATGTGGAGGGGGAGGGGGGATTTAAATTATTTTTTCTGCCTGGTTTTATTTCTCTCGACTCCACCTTATTGTAGGGAGTTTTTCGCCCCGATCGCGGCGTGGCAATTGTTGCTTGAGCTGGAGAAAGGAGGGATGGCGGGGGGGGGGTGGTGGTGGGGATTTTTCTTGGAATAATCCAGGTGAGAAAAGCGGTTTGGGGCGGGGGGGGGGATATTTGGACACTCGGAGGTGATAACGATTTAATTTAGTAGAGGTCACTGTCGCTTATGTGGGGGGCACTGGGGGGCTGGAGCCAGGAGGAAGCTCTTTGGGCTGGGTGTACCAAGTCCTGCCAAATTTAATTAGTCTCGGGGGAGGGAAAGGATAGGGAGAAAGAGGGGGGAAGACCCTCCCCAACACACATACACCTGGAAAGGGGCTTTGTTTCTCAAACAGGGAAGGGGGGGAGTGGGGGAGAGGGGATAAGGAGTCAATTTATCAGCAAACAATCTGCATCGATTTAAAACCAACAAGCGCTTTCTCTGTAAATGTATGTTTAGAAGGGAGATGGGGGGGGGGCGGAGGAGGGGGGAGAGAGGGAATAGACACTTCATCAAATCAAGGGATTACGAAAGGTTGGCAATCTAATCAAACAGAGACCAGGCGGGATTTGTGAGTGTTGCGAGTGGGATCAGCTCTAATAATGGGGGGCAGGAAAGAGATAGGGTAGTGTCAAGCAATTCATTGGCTTTAGGCTGAGTTATTCTGTGCATATTTCAGGGAGAGAAGAGGGAAAAGGAGGGGAAAGAAAAGAAAAAAAAAAAAAAAAAGGAGAGGGAGAAGGAAGAGGGGGGGCTGGATGTGAGCACACACGGAGCTTACATGTCACAAAAAAAGCTGAGACAAATGAGGTACAACAATAAACACAGATAACAATTACAAAGGCAAACAGTGGCTTTTGGGAACAAGTAGCTGCAGAACCTGGTCTACATAAACAAAGTAGGCAAATGTTTGCAAGATAAACTCCTTCCTAAATCAAGTGTGACGGGAAGGAGAGAAGAGAGGAGGAGAGATAAGGTTGGAAGGGGGAATAAACGAGTATAATCTAATACAAGACGTTTTTAAAAACAAACTTAAGACAAGGATGCGGGGAGAGAGGTTCAATTATACAGTAGGAAGTGAAATAATATAAGGGAGATGTTTGTGATCCAGGGTTTGTTTGATTGGGTTTTGTTTTGTGGTTTGCTTTTTTTTTTTTTCCCCCCCTTCTTTTTCTACAACATTCCCCCTCCCTTCTTTGGGGGAGAAGAATAGGTTCAATTATAGACCGGGGGAGGGGAAAAAAAGGCAAATATTGGTATGAGGAGCGCTGCCTGGATGGTTGGGTGCCCGGGGTTCAGCTCGGAAGGAAAAGGAAATACATTCTAGACGTATTAATGCATGATTTGAAGGTGGATGGTAGATTACATTCTACTGAAAGGGGTAGGAAGTAGATATTTGGCCATGCGGGGGAGATGGTTGACGTGATAGAGAGGGGAAGAGGAAGGAAACTGTAAGGACTATTTCTAATCCGAGGTTTCGCCCATAATTGGGGTAGGAGAAAGAAGGCAGAGATTGAATTAAGCGGCAGGAAAGGCTGAGAGCAAAATGTGTTATCCAGGTGTGTGCAGGGCTTGTTCGGAAACAAACAGATCCCTTCTTCCCCCCCACCAAAAAAAAAAAAAAAAAAAAAAAAAAAAAGAAAAAGAAAAAAGCGCGTCAACCTCCAAATAATTTAAAGAAGTAGTTTAAGGCTGTGTTGAGGCTTATTCTCTTTTATAGAGACATGTATATGTGGATCTCTCCAAATGAGAATTGTATATAAGAGGGGAGAGACGTGTCTGCAGTGTGGTTAAAGGAATTAGATATTTACCAGTTTGAAATAAGCCTGGTTATAAAAAAAAAGGGAGAGAGAGAGAGACACTGAAAAGATGAGACGGGGAGAACACTTCAAACGAATTCATCATCTGGAGTGGTGAAGGGGAGATTTAGAGACAGTATTGGGAAGTTATTTAGATATTAATAACATATTTTCCTGAGGCGTCAGGAGTGCCTCCATACGCACTTTTTTCTCGCAGCTATTTGGCTGGGTGAAATATGGGAGACCCAAATGTTGGGAAGAGATAACACAATCAGCCTAGCCCTGGTCCTGTGACTGCATCATAGCATTAAACCCGGATTAACCTCCCCTTTCTCCCCCTCTCCCAGTCCACCCCCCCCCCCCTCCCGCCTTCTAGCCCTCCCCCCCCTCCCAAGAAGCTTTCCAAATTTTTCAGAGGAATTTACATGGCAGGATTTTAAAGCACATATAACATTGGCCTTAAAGCTGTAAGGTACTTACTCGAGCATTAGGGTAAGGCAGAGGGGGGGGAAGTATCTTTCTGAAAATTACGTTTGCTACAAAAGAAATAAGCAAATAAGGGACCCTCTTAAGACCTGAGCTTTGGAGATATTATATATTTATAGAGACTATTCTTAAAAAAAAATATTAAAAAGAGGGGGGGAAAAAGCTCATTTCAATCAGCTGCCACATTACTCTTTTCTCCATCACTGGGTTTTGCTGCCTCTTTTTTTATTTATTTTTTAAAAATTTAATCTGAAGTTCAGTCTGATTTGGGCTCTGGGGTTTGTTTTTGGAGGGCGAGAAAATGCTGTGGAAGAGAGTCCCAGGCTGGGAAATCTCTCCGAGCGAGGGGGGGACGGGGAGGAGGAACCCCGGGTGGGAGCTGCTCCTGCCTGACCCTGCTTCACTTCCCCCTCCGCGCAGGGTTGGAGACGCAGGTGGAGCCACCTCGAAGGTTGGATTTTGGGGGGGGGTCCTTATCCCTTTCTCCCCAGTAAGCTCAGAAAATCCAAGGACTGAAGGAGCTGGGAAGCGCAGGTGCAGCTCAGGGAGGGAGGAGAGATTGGGATGAGGATGCGGCTTTGACGGAGTGCCCGGGGGTGGGAGGTTTGGTGCATCCCTCTGATGTCTCCCGGCATCTCCTACTTCCCAAAAATCTTCTTCCTTCCCGGTTCATCCCCACCCGGGGATGGCAGTCGCTCGGGAGGGTTCGGCTGCGCGCTCGCAGTTTGCATGATCTTAGCACAAAAGAAAATAGATGTCAGCTAATGCCTGGTTATAAAGACATTTGTCACCCGGAGTTGGGGAGAAGTGAGGAACGGATGCGGAGGTGCGGGGTGTGGGAGAGAAACAGAACCGGAGGTGTGGGTTTTTTGGGTTGTTTTTTCTTTGTTTGTTTGGGGTTTTTTTAGTTTTGTTTTGTTTTAAGGCCAGAATATGAAAGTGCAATTGATGATGATATTTCTGGGGTGACGGTTTGGGACCAAGCCCTGCACTTGAGCTGTTGGATGGTTGAGGGAGGTTTGCATCTCCTTGGAGGGGCTGGGAAAGGAAGGAAAAAAAAAAGAGAGAGAAAAAAAAAAAAAAAAAAAAAAAGAAAAAGAAAAAGTAGGTGAGGAAAAGTAGAGGCAGCTTGAGGAAATTGAGAAGCTTATAGTCTTTGATCCTTGGATGCTTTTCCTTATCAGAAACATTTGTGGTGACACCGGTACAAAGGAAGTTCATCATATTACAGACTGCTCGGGCTGCTTGCAGGAATCACTGTCTATTAATTAGCAGGCGCTCTGTCTTGTGGGACATACTAGATCTGAGGCTACATATTACTTGCTTGGATGGCTCTGGGTTCTGTGATGAATTGTTGTAAAAAGGCCGCTGCTGTTTATAGGCTCTGCAGGGATAGCCAAGGCAGGGGGGGAGGCGGGGAGGACCCTCGACTCATTCATGAAATATATCTATATCTATCAATCTATAGCTGGAGATGGGGAGGGAGAGGGGAAGGAAGGGGGTCGCTCATTCATGAAGTCTGGAGCTGGGGAGACATCTTTGCTCATCCATTTTGTGTGAGGCTGCGGGCCCGGCCGGGCTGCGCGGCTCTGGGATTCCTGGAGCGTTTGGGGCTTGACACGAGGGAAAGCACTCTTTTAAAAAAAGAAAAATATAAAAATAATCACAAAAATAAAAGTCAAAAAGGTTAGCCAACTCTTCCTAAAGAGAGGGCGAAGGCGGTCGCGCTGAAAACGGAAGATTTCCCTTCCCCACCGAGGGATGCTCCCCTGGCACCTCCACCTGTTAGCGTCAAAAAAAGTCTTTTTTTAAAAAATTATTTCTTTTTTCGGGGGTGCGGGGCATTAAAAAATGAGGTTCAAGGAGCGGGCTGCCCTTCTTACGGCTGGTCAGCTCCGGCTGCCCTGCCCTGCCGGAGGGCGATGGATGTGGGGAGGGATGCCCCAGGGAAGGAGGGATGGATGCTCCAGAGCCCCGAGGGAGGTTTCGAGGGGGTGCTCAGCGGAGGCAGAGGAAGGGCAAAACTATTTTTACACCCGCTCTCCCCTTCAAGGCAGTTGCCCCCTGCCCCCGGGCTCGCTTTCTTTAGAAGAGGGAGGAAAAAAAAAAAACCTTCTTGGTTTTCACTTTTCTTGTGTCTTGTATTTCCTTGGGTTTTTTTTGGTTTTTTTTGTTTTTTTTCTGGTGCTAAAATTGGAAGGCAGCACTCTGCCTGACCCTGGGGAGCGGGGCTGAGGGCAGGGCGGCCGGCGGGGCTCCCTCCCTCCTGAGGTGCGGGCAGCTGGGGGACACAAACCCCCGGCAGCCTTCAGACTTCACTGCCTTCTTTGTCCCGAGCCCCTAAAGACTGCGGATCAAAGTGACCTGGTGGCATCTTTAAACGAAGGCGGAGGGAGGGAGGGAGGTGGTTGGGGTGGGGGCAAAGTCAGTTATGAAACTGCGGTCCCCAAACCTAGAGTAGGGAAGGGGTTGGGGGGGACGGAATGTCTTAAAAAAAAAAAAAAAAAAAAAAAAAAAAAAAAATTATGCTGTTTTTCGAAGGGAATTTCCACTCCTGCCATTTCCATTTGCGTCCAAATGTGGAATAGAAAGCAAAGTCCGGAGCGACCGCAATTCTGGAATTTATTTATTTATTTTCTCGTTCCCATTATGGAGACGAATTGATTTGCATTTTTATTGGGAATTAAAGGATAGGGAGGAAAGTTGACTCGACAAGATTGCTCAACGAGTAGCTGCATTTGAGCAACTCCCCTCCAAGTGGAGTTAAAAATACTCGGGTGTGATTTTTTTCGCCTTGCCTAAAGTTAGAAGAAAGGTCCTTTAAATCGTCCGTGAAACTTCCCACTTTTAAATAACTCCATAAAAATTATTATAGGTTTAAAAAAATCAGTATTTGCGAAAAACCAGTCCAAGTAGAGCCTCATCTTGAGCTTCAATGCAGAACCCCCGGCTGCATTATTTTGCTTTTTGAAATATATATTGCGTCTTGAAAAGGAGGGGGTGAAGGTACAAAGGACACTTCGATGTCGAGGGATATTCAGGGGACAGTCATGTTTAAATTCGCTGCATTTGTCTCCGGCACATTTGATTGCTGAAAAAAAGAAAGAAACACTGACATGAATAGGAATGGGGGCTGGGGGGGACGGGATTAATAGCCCCCAACCTTTGTATGGTGTAAATTATCCAAGAGGGCAGATAGCGGAGCTGCTGGTGATTTTAAAAGGACCGTATATATATTTACAGCCACGTATAGACGCGCGTATTTAGTAAAAAGCTGGAGTTCTCCAAAGGGATTGGTTATTTTTTTCCCGTGCAATAACTTAATTCTGTTTAAATTCTTTACCCACTTCTCGAGATGAATGTCTGTTTGATGCTAAATAGCAGCAAATTGAGCTATTTTAAGGTTGGTGGGGGGGTTGTTTATTGGGGGGGAAGGGAGATTGGGTGTTGGTGTTCTGTTTTTGGTTTTTTTTTTTGGGGGGGGGGGGGAAGTTCAATATTTGGTTTGTACCTTGCTGATTTGATTCTTTTTTCCTGGAGTTTTCCCCTTAATCTCCTTGCAGCCACAAACCCTCCCTTGTGCGTGTGGCTGAGTGTGCTCGCAGCGGGTAAACTGCAATTTCCATTCCTGAAACTCCAGCAAAGGGAGGAGAAAAAGTTTTTACAAACGTTGGGGTTTTTTTAAAGCAAACAAACAAAATAACCACCTTCCTGCCACCCCCTGCTCACTGGAGGGGGGATATGTAAAGAGGGAGACACGGTACGGCCTCAGATTAAGACGCATCTAAGGGAAGAGGGGATCCAAGTCACATCCGAGTGATTTTGGGGAGTGGAAATTATATATATATAAAATGTTAAAATCTCCATGCTTCCCAAGGAGAAATGCTCAGCGGTTAATAGTGCAGAGATGGACAATCTTCCCCGTTTCTGCTCGGCAAACCTCTGTCAAGGGAGAAAAATAGGGTGGTGGTTGTGATCAATCGCTAAAGAATAAAACTTCAGAGCAGAGAGTTGGTCGGGTTTAGAGTTCAGTTGCAAAGAGTCAAGTGTCCCCTGCGGAGAAAAAAAATATCCCCGCCCCCCCTCCGCTCCCTCCCCCCCCGTTGTCAGCACGGAAGCTTAAATACTGTAATTATTTTTTTTTTCCTACGAAACGGGGAAGGGGGAAAAGCGGAGCCGAAACCCCTTGTGCCCTCGCTCCTCTCCCGGCTGCTGTGACTTCGTGACTTTTCTCTCCGATTTTAAACTTTGCCCAGGCTGAATTTGATCTTTTTAACTCTTCTGCCACCTTCCCTCCTCTCCCTCCCCCCCCCCCCCCCCCTTCTTTTTCTGATGGTATTTTTTTCTCACTCTGTTTTCTTCCCTTAACCTCCTCTCTTTTTTTGTCCGCCTTTCATTTGAAGCGAGGCTTTACAGCTTGCTACACTTTCTAAGTGCATCAATAGCCACTTTAGAAATACAAACAACTTTTAAAGATAAAATAACCAAACCAGAATGGGACTTTCAATGGGGGAATAGTTGTTGTCCTTTACCATGGAGTGTGCAGCCGCCTCTGCCTAATCCAGCTTTCATTTTCACCGACAAATGCCAAGAATCTATATCTGTCTCCCAACCCCTCGGGAGCTTGATTACACTACAAAAGGCTGCCATTATCCGCAGGAGAAAACAGGGAGGGGACACGGGGGCTCGGGCCTCTGAGGATGAGGGCATCTCCAAACTATTGACTTAGTGGATGAAGTCAAGAGCAAACACGCTGAGATCTAAAGGGGGGGAAGGCTCTTGAAGGAGAGGCGGGGGTAGGGGGGATGCTCAGGGAAGGAGCGGAGGAAAAGCAGCAGCAGAAAGTCCTTGGAAGTAGTACGGAATGGGAAGGAGAGGGTCTGGGGGGGGGAATGAATCCAGCTGTGGAAAGGTTTTTCTCCCTCCCCACTTGAGAGCAGGTTATTCGATGAAAGCTCCTATTCATTCTCCCAACCCCGGTTTTATTTTTTCCTCCCCGCGTGTCTTCCTCTGTAGTGAGATTTATTTTTATTTAAGTGAGATCTTCTCTATTTTTCTAAGGGGAATTTTGGTCTTTCCTCCCGCTGAAATGAGGAAAAAATGAGGGAACCTCCCCAAACCACCCTTCTCGGGGACACACCGGCACGGTGCGGGGTCCCCACCCCGCCGGCCTGCGCATCCTCTCCGGGCTGGGCGCATCATCTCTCCCTCAGCTGCTGTTATCCCCAAAATAGTCTCCCCACAAACTTTTGGGGGGCACGGGGAACTCTCCCACTCCCTTAGCTTCAGCAGCACGGAGACGGGACAAAAAGCCCGGCGGCAGGACCCCAGTTTTCTCCCTAAACTGGGAATAAAACTGGGTCAAGGTCTCGGCTGCGTGTTTGGCGAAGGAGACAACGCTTGCTCCCCCGGCTCAGACCCGCTGGGAATTAGGGGTGGCGAGGGATGGAAAGGCAAAAAACCCAAAACAAAAAACAACCCACAAAACAAAACAAAACCCAAACCGACCCGCAGGGTCTGGCAGGGAGAAGTCACCCCACGCCGCTGCTTTTCAGGTTTAACTGGCTGCGTTTTGCATGACTGCCTCATTAGCCACTGCTGAGCAGGGATTTACGGTCCAGGCTCATCCCGGCCCGTCGTGGACAAAAGTTATTTCAACCCTATCTGTAATTTATCTGGGTCACCTAGGGAGAAATCCTCCGGGTACGGCGAGTCCTGGAAGCAATACCAAAGGAGTCCCACCGCCCTTAATTACTCTTTAATCAACCTAACGCAGTGGTCCCTTTAAAGAGCTGCTTTTGGTGCGAGAGTTGCGTTTAAGCATCTGCTTCCCGGCCGAGGCTGAGGAGCCAAAAACCTGCTCCAGCTTAAGGGATTTAAAGGTGTGGAGCGTGTGTTTCGGTCTGGGCCCTGCAAGCATCCCTTTTGCTGTAATCACCAAAGTATTAAACAAAGGCAGAGGGTGGTGGGGAGGTGGGAAGAACCTGGAGGATCCGATTTAAACTACAAAGGCACTAAAGGAGCCGAAATTCATCTCTTAAACGAAATTCATCTCTGCGGAGAGCGATGGGGAGAGCAGGCTGGGGTTGCAGCTCTCCCATCTCCGGGCTGGGTTATTTGTCCTTGCAATAAGCCCAGCCAGATAGATTATTTTAAGTTATTATAATTTACACACACCCCTCCACCCGCCCCTTTCACGATATTAAGAAAAATGCGGTGAACCTGACGGTTCGCAGCGGGTAGCTGACCCAGGTTTTCCCCGCCGAAATTTTGCTTTGCTTTGGGAAAAGTGCACAGCATCCCCCGGCTCTGCGGTCCTCCGGACAGTTCAGTGTCTGGCAGGGATAGAGCAGCTGTTGCGGGAGAGAATAAGTATTAGAAGAAAGAAAGAAGGAAAAAAGAAAAAAACCTAAAATCCCTGTAATCTTGGGACGTATATAATCTACGTCTCCCTGAATCCCAAAAGGCAGCGGGCCCGTCTCTGATTTATTTTTACGCTAGCCTAGTTTGCATCCCAAAGAAGTAAACTGCTATTTTTAACCACTGGTTTAAAGCTTAATTAAAAGCCCCTAAACTGATTGTTTTGAAAATTGATTTAGAGGAATTGCCCCAGGGCTGAGACGCTATCTAAGCCAAGTTGCAGTCCCAGAGCTCGCAGTGGTGTCTGAATCGTTAACCCCGAAGAGGCAGGAGTCGCCGGCTATAGATGACACATGGGCCAGCGGGGTCCCTACACCCTCTGGAAAGAAAGGTCCTTTGTTAGCCCTGGTTACTGGCTTGCTTGGGTGGATCTCCGCTGGTTTCCTGGAGTTACGAGGTTTAATTGAATTAAGGGAAGTTCTAAGATGCTTGTGACAGCGGGATGAGAGAACTCTTCCTTCCCTCTGCAGATCTTGGGGAGCGGAGCTCCTCCGGGGTGTGTGTGTGTATTTTTGGATTAGGGGAGGGTGGATGCAGGAGAGAAGGGCCGCTCCATCTCCAAAGGTGGGCTGTGTAGGGGAAGGGACAGGTTTTGTGGTGCTCAGACTCCTTTTTCCCAGCCATCTGCGCTTGGCAGAGCAGCAGAGATGCCGCCGAGCCACCGCTGCTGTAATTATCTTCAATTGCTTCCCCGGGAGAAGGGGCTTTACCTGCTTAAAAGGGGTGAAATGAAAGTTGGTTTGAAGGCTTGAAGAGGAGGGGGGGGGAAGGCGGAGGCGGTGGAGAGGGGGGGGGGGTGGAAAGTTGGGAAGGGAAGTGGTATTTCAGCCCCGTAATTAGATGTAAACAAGAATAGAGACGGGGCTCCATGGTCAGACAACTTGATTGTTAAGGGATTAACACCTAAGTAAACCAATAAAGGCTTCGCGTTGCTGGTGAGAGGGCTGCGGGCCAGGCAGGGGCTGTGTAAGACTATCAAGGCCTTAATGGGCTCCCCCCCGGCAGAGCCAGGGCAGCATATTAATAAACCCCCGAGAAAACGGCAATTTATTCTCGGCCTGGACACGTGTGGGGCCACCCCAGCAATATTTGGAGCTGGGTTTTTCAGGATCTTGGCAAAGGTTTTGAGTTGTTAGCGCTGTTTTTGGTGCCTGGGAAGTGAGGGGACATTCCGTTCTCTGCTTCGGGATGATTTAAAGTAGGAACCCAGCATTACTCGTCATTAATCCACACCCATCATTAATGAACACCCACCGCCCTATTTATTAGGGCAATAAATGAGTTAGAAGGGGGTCTCCTACACGGGAGCACTCCCGTGTTTCACCACCTCCACACGTGTAAGCAGGACGGTTTCTTAAGTACCATGGGAACTGCAGGTTCCTTCAATCCTTTAGTTTCTCCATCCCTTCTTAATACTAGCTTAAAACACACACACACAAAAAAAAAAAAATTAAAAAAAACCCCTCAGAGCCAGCTCGAGCAAAACCCTCCTGGGCGTAGCTCTCCAGGTTTGCCTCCAACTGGGCTTTTGTGGTCGCTTCTTTTCCTCCCATCTCGCCCTCAGATGGTATTTTCTCCTCCCCTCCCGCCTTGGCCAGACTTTGGGTGGATGGAGGAGTTTAACCTTTGGAAAGAGAAATAAAAAGAAAGAAAATCAGGCTCGACTTAAGTGATGTGGTGGTACCTGTAAGCCTGATTTCCATGGCTTTCTGCCGGCGCGGATTTGGGATTGAGAGGTACCTGAAAGGCTCAAACTGAGTTCAATAACTTGGGTCTGTTTTGTTTTCCTCCATCTCCCCAGCTTCCAGTGGTCTCTTTACTCTGCTGGCAAGGCTAATATCGGAGCACTCTAGGGTGTGGGTATTTCTTCCTCCTGATTGCAAATAACCGAAAGATTAGCACCAGCAGCTGTTTGGAATTGGAACAATGGAGAGACCTAGGAAGTGGAGAAATTGAAAAAGGAGAACCCCCCTCCTAATCACCCAGCTCAAAGTTCACCAAGTCAGACTGCATGACTTAACGTGACCTCCACCTCGGCTTCACAGGGCTGTTTGCTTATATGAAGGTTAAGGGGGAGGCAGAAAGAGAGAGGGAAAAGGGGGTGGGATAGCGGGGCGTTTAATGAAATTTCCTATAGAAACTGGAGGTAATTGCGTGGCTGGACGATCCCCTTTGGCTGTCGCCTGCTCTCGTTCCTTGTTCTATAGGGCTGGTTTGGGGGGTTCCCAACTCTTCCCCACCTCTCTGTCATCTTCAAGGGATACCCTCGAGGTTCCCCGGGGTGCGGGGTTAACCTCCATCCCGGGCGAACCGGGGACGAGCTGCTCTCCCCGGGCAGCGCTAACCCCGGCTCGCCGCATCCCGGGCGTGAGGATCGGCCGTGAGGTCCCCGCTGTGGGGCAGGAGAGGGGGTCCCTGCTGTGGGGCAGGGGGCTCGGGTTCACACAGCAGCCCGGCCCTGCGCTGGCTGGTGAAGTGTGAGAGCGGCTGAGCTGTCAGAAGGGGTTTGAATGGGATCTCCTAATGGATTTGACTCGGAAATCTCGACTTGACCAGTTTTTTCCTCTTTAAAACAAACTCATTAAACTTGTCAACACTCATTAGGACTTTAAAACGCTGAACTGGAGTCACTGGGGAGAGAGGTTGGTGGGGGGCTGCCTCGGGAAGGAGAGGTGGGGAGGGGGGCAGCCGAGCATCGCCTCCGCGCTGGGCTGCAGCCGGGCTCCCCTCGGCTTTGCGGGGCGGGAGAAAGGGGCTGCCAGGAAAATAAACGCCTTAAAAGAGAAATCAAGGGAGGAGAGAGGGAACCGGCACGGGGAAAGGGCTGTGCCTGTAGAAATAGGGGCATCTCCGCACCCCCCCGCCTCCGGGCTATGCTACAAAGGAGGCGCCGGGGAAGGGGAGGGCACGGCGAGCTGCCGGAGGGGCCGGGCCGGGCCAGCGACTTCGTTTTGGGGATATTACCTTTGATTTGAGAACTTGAGAGGGTGGTGTGTGTGTATATATATCTACTGGGTTATGATTTCTGCAATTGTCGGGGGAAGGAGGAATGGGGGGAAACGGAGGGGGAAAGGTTAGAGCCAGCTTTCAGCCCTAAATCCCCTGGAAATGAGCCTGGTCTCCGAAATTCCTTCCCAATCCCCCTACCCAAAATATTTTGAGAGCTGTAAAATTAGTCG
Source organism: Heliangelus exortis (assembly GCF_036169615.1). NCBI lineage: Eukaryota > Metazoa > Chordata > Aves > Apodiformes > Trochilidae > Heliangelus > Heliangelus exortis. The sequence goes on from NC_092444.1 coordinate 2,966,392, forward strand.
GAGATCGTCTTAATTCTGTCGTCAGGACGAACATTGCTCGGGGTGGGAGCGCAATTAAATGTTGCTCATTTCTCCGTCTCTTTTGAACAGAGGTTTTGTTTAGGGTTGATTCAGATTTTTTTTTTTTTTTTTTTTTTTTTTTTTTTTTGTGCTTTTTCTGATGCTTTTCAAGCCTCGGTTTCCCTTCTAGGGCGAAAAAAAAAAAAAAAAAAGAAGGGTAAAAAAAAAAAACAACAACCCACCCCCACCCCTATTAAAAAAAAAAAAAAAAACCTTCGAGACCTTCTGTTATTCCCCCCTCTGAGAATGAGAACATCAGCTATTCAAGCGTATTGATGAACTCCCCCAAAAAGTTTATTAAGAGAAGCGAAAACAAAAGGACTAAAGGCCGCAGGCAACTGGACAGACAGTTTATAAACTAAGGTCCCATTGTCCCCCCGAGGCAGATGCATGAATACCTCTGAATGGGTCCCTTTGGAGTGACAAGATCAAGCCAGACAACAGCATGTTAAAAGGAAGGAGCGCTGTTTCTCTTTCTCCAGCCCAAAGATCTGCTCCCCCTACTCCTCCTGCATTAATGTACATCTGCAGGGGGAAGAATAAATAGCTCCTTAGGATCTGCGGCCTTCGGGGTTTTTATTCTTCCACCCCCAGCACTGGCTCTTTGCACCATATGCTGCAGATCAGCCCTTTTCTCCGCAGCCTCCAGCCAGCCAGTCGCCTAAAATGATCCCCAGCAATCGCAAACTTTCTTCCCCCCCTCTCTTTCTCCCTCTCTCCTCCTCTTTCCCCCTGCTGCTGTTAAAATCGCGATTTACAGCCTGCTTGTCTAGGAGTTCCCTCGTGGTCAATTAGGTTTGCACAGAGCAATTTAACTAATAGGCTTTGATGGATTTATTTTATTCTATGTATTTTTTTTTTTTTCCCCCTTTTCCCCGGGATATCACCAGCCTTGCACTGTCAGGATGCAGTGGCAGGGAGAAACATCCTGAGGAGAGGGGCTGGGGATGGTGAGCCTGGCAATGAGTGCTTGGAAAAGTCCCCAAATTAATGCCTAAACTTGCTGCTGTGGGTCACATCACTGCCAGCACCTGCTCCCAGGTCCAGACTCTGTCATGGCTGGAGGGAAACAGGGCCGAGCAGCATTTGAGTAATAATTTGGATAATAATTTGGGAGCTTCAGTTTCTCCCATAAAATCACAATGAACTGTGTGAGTGCTCTGTTTTCCCCCCCCCCTCCCTTCCAGACATTTTCCACCTTCTGTACAGTTAATCCAGAAAAGTTTTAAAAAGCTTTGGAAGGGGGGAGGAGATATTAATGTGTGTTTGCAGTTGGTAGCGTTTTAGTTTTATGATCTCAAGGTATTTTTTTGTCTGGACAGTGGGAGAAAAATAGGGAAATAGTGAGTTTCTCATCTCTTTGGCTCTTAAAATAAGTTCTAGAGGCACAGAGTGTAACACATAGCCCAGACAGGGTGTAAACCTGTACAGAAAGATTTTCCAGCCCCCCCAGATGTTTTGGTTCTTGCCTTTACATCCCAACCCTGGGTGTTTGCAGGTCCCCTTCATCCCTGCTGTCACATTGAGGGGATCCTTCTGAAGAGGTAGCATCTCAGCCCAGCTGCTGCAGCAGCTGCAAGGGCGTTTTGGGGGCTGCTAAGTTGCATGATGGATCGGTGTAAAGGGTCTCTGGTGCTTGCAGAGACTGTTTGCACTCTGCTTAACAAGAGACAGCTCTGAGCGCTGGGTTGGGAGGTCAAGCGATGATAATAATAATAAAATTATCCCCCTTTCCCCAGCCTCACCTTCCCCTCTGCAGCGGAAGAGTTGCTATTTCATGGCTGGCTAAAGCCAAACTTCCCTCAAGGGGGTTATGTGACTTATAACCCTCCTAACCTGTACTTGGTGCTTTCCAAAGGAGAAGTGTTCCTGGAGAGGTGACCTGAGTGGAGATGGAGCCATAAGGGCAAAACCAATCTATTAAAAAAAAATGAAACAATAATAATAATACTACAAAAAAGGCAACAGGGAGAATAAGAAACATTGAGCAAAAGAAAAAAAAACAATCATCCAACCAAAGCAGAAGTGTTTCCCAGGTAAGGAAGTATCTGCTTAATTAGCTAGGGCAATGGTTTGCAGGAGCCTGGTGTGTGGGTTTGGTGACATTCCTGCCATTTAACCCTTTACACACCCCAGGAAGACTTCAGCATCCCCATTTTCAGCCGTGGCACAGTGGGATGATGCTTTCCTCCAAGAGATGCAATGAGAGCATCCTATTGCCCCAGGCCAGCTCCCTCTCTCCAGGATATATCTCTGTGTGTGCTGAATCCCAAGCCCTGTTTGCAGGGATTGCTTTCAGGGAATCATGACAATTTGGTCAATTAATTAGGCCTCTGAGCCTTCAAGCAAATACATCCATGTTTGATTTTATTCATGGACTGATAGAGGGGCCCAGGTTTTTTTCAGGACCTTTTGCAGCCCCTCAAGTGCTGGGGTATTTTTTATTATTTCCTTTTGGGGTTTCCATAAGGTACATTTGCCTGAAAGCATCACAAGTGGGTCCACGGAAAGGAAAAAAAGAAACAGATGAGGACCCGATGTAAAGAAAGACCAACAGATTTTTGGGTCATTCCTGTTCCCATAGTGGCTCCCTGAGGCATTCCATGGGCAAAAAAAAGGAACGGGAAAACACAAACTCATAATCAAAGCAAGGAGCCAGTTAACCAGGCCAATACCCACAGTCCCCAAGTCCCATTTAGCTGTTCACAGGATTATCACTTGTTGCCAATTCAAACCCAGCAGGTGTTGTCAGCTATTTATGATCACTGTCATTTATACAGTGCCACTGGTGTGCCTGGTGCTCAGTAGCCACGCAGAGATGAGAGCCAACCTCTTCCCTTGAGAAGACACCAAACTAAATCAGACTTCACACAGCAGCAGACGTCCAGGCACAGCATATGGGCACGAGGGGAAAAAGAGAGGTTCAAATCCACAAAGATTGTGCAATCTTCTGGCCTTACATCCTGCACCCATTGGCTTGGTGGTTCCTGTTTCATAGAAAAAGGAAGAGAAATAGATGTGTGTGTCTGCACAGGGAGGGACTGGGGTAGGGCATCATGCCTTGTTTTGGGGTTGGGATGGATGAATTTTGTTTGCTTTGTAGGCTGGGACTGAGATTAGCAGCTGTTGTGTTTGGGGGTGTAGGGATGCACAGCCAGAGCCAGCCTGTGGCAGAGAAAGGAGCTGGGGGATAAAGGAAGTGAAGCTCAGGTTCACATGGTGTATCAGCAGCAAAGCCCAGACTGGAACCTTGTGTAAAAATGACTAAAGCAGAGTCCCTGCCACAGGCTTTTTTCCTTCAAAACCTGGTGGTTTTAGGCAGGAAAATTCCCGTGGTACCTACATGACTTCTACCCAAGATTGAATATGGGGCTTTTTTTCCTTTTTTTTTTTTTTTTTTTTTTAAAAAAAAAAATTCTTTCAAGGCAAATCAGCTCACAGAGCAAACAAGTAGATGTTCCTTGGAAATAAAACACATTTCCAGCTTTGGCCTGCAAAGGCTTAGGTTTGTGGGCGACTTGATCCAAATGAGTCAGCCCATCCCATGTCTGTGAGAGGATTCCCTGTGTAAGCAAAATTGACCAATAAGACATTTATAAGGATTGGGGCAGGCACCAGTAAGAAGCATTTCCCAGCTGAGGGAGGCTGCACGGGAAAAGAAACCAGCTCTGCAAAACTTCAACAGCCTCCTCCTGTCTTAGGCTTGGAAAACAAGAGTCATGAACTGAGGAACTGGTCTCTACTTAGCTGGCAATGGTATAAAATGCAAAGTGACCCCCCATGGTTGTTTGAAGAAGGCTGGACCCTGCTGTAAAGCTCCATAAACCGGGCTCCCCCCTGCCAGCTCTTTTCCCCCATTGCCTCCTCTCTGGCATGTTTTAAATGATTTTGGATTTTAATGCAGGGCCCGGAGCTCATTCCTAAGTATTTATAGCATCAAACAAGAGGCTGCTGCCCCCAGCTGGGTTCCTTGAACTTAGAAGCAAAGCTCTGCTCAGTATTACCTTAATTAATTAACTAAAGAGACAATGGCTTTTGAGGTCTCACCTCTGTTTCCAAGGAGGGGGTCTTTTGACACAGCCCTGCCATAAACTAATTCCGAGTTCCAGCAAGAAGTCATAGGGGGAAGAGTTAAGTGACTCTATTTACTTGTTTACCAAGACAATTTATGTCATATTTGTTTTTCCCCACCTTCTGTCTGCAGCACTGAAAACTCTGTTGGGGGTACAGGGGGAAAGAGGAGGAGGAGAGAGTATTATTTGCTTTAACCACCAAAATCAAAGCATATTCCCATCTGAAAAATACCACTTCATAGCTTTTGGTATCTTCTTTTTTAATTTTAATTTACAAAAAGTTTTTGAAGCTTTCCAGGTTCAATATAACAAATCTGAGCTTTGATGCTTTAAAAATGCCATAAAGAGCTACAGGCAATATCACAGTTAACCAAAAATATATATTTCAAGGCTCCTTTGAGCACTTGTATCTCTTCTGAATGTTGTGGGTGGTTTTTGTTGGTTTTTTTTTTTTTTCATTTGCAAGCTAGCAAGCTCTGAGGTTTATTCCACTCAAGTAACAGGCATTTTGTATTTTCTAGAAGCAAGAAAAATGTTGTAAAAGGTGACAATGAAATGTGACCAACTGAGAAATCTATATGGGAGCACATATGTCATTGTTATGGGTTTTGAGTCACCATACCCCAGCAGAAGGGCAATATGATGGGTATTTTTATAGGTAAGGAAATGAAAGCACAGGCTGGATAGCTATGGCACTTTGTGTCCCACCAGGAGCTCAGGATTAAAGAAGGAACTGAACGTGTGTCTCGTGGGATTCCTCTTTCCAGCACAGCCTCCTCCATCCCCACACAGCTCTGTGCTGAGGCTCAACACACTCATTGGGTCGGGTTCTTAAATAATACAAAAAGGCTTCACCTCACGGAGTCCTGTAAATGGAGTAGATCACTCACTGTGGATTTGAGGAGGGGCTTTTGGTATTCGGGGTCTGTGATCCACAAGCATCTCCTGTTTTTTAATACTCTTCTAGGAGCAGCATTTGGATTATCTGGCAAATGATCCTCCTCTCAGCCCAGTTGTGTTGCTAAGAATTGTCCATGCTGATACCACTGAGGAATCTCCTGAGGAGCAATCTAGAAAAATGTTCCTGACGTGCCAGGAAAATGGGATGTTTCACAGGAGATTCCTCATTTGGATCAGAGAAGGGATCAGTTGCCCCTCCTCCCCCTGTATCCATACATTTTTGGTCTGGGTTTCATTGCTCAGAACTTAGGTTGGTGCATGCAAAATACGTTTGTGTGTAGTTCAGAGCTCTGGGGCACAGGAAAACGTGATCACTCATAACCGCATCTCCCAATTTAAGGCATGCAGTTTTGGAGGCCTCGGCTGAGCCACTGAAAATTTGCTCCTTATTGTCTCACATCCCAAATCTGCAATTACTTATGTCTGTATTTAACTTTATACATGTGAGTAGCCTCACGGTATGAAACACAGACTCTACCACCTCCTATAAAAGTGAATGGCTGAAAAAGGGGTTGTTAGCTCTGGGAGCAGTGAGCATACCCCGGGGTGCAGGATCTCCTGGTACACTCATGGTAGCAGAGTTACACTGATTGTAGCTCCACAGCACCGTAACTCACACACAAGGTTTAAGGGAGTGAATCTGATATACCTACTTTAGATTGCATCAAATGAGGAACTTCACCTGTTAACTCTAGATATTGATTTTTTTAACAAATCTGATTTTTATTCCAGCACCACCAGGTTAGTCAGCCTGCAGCATGCAACCTGGCCTTGTATGTGCTGTGCCTCTTGTCTAAAGCATTTGGAACAGAACCATAGCTCTGAAGACCTAAAATCTGGCTCTGACACTGGATTGCTTTGCTCACCAAGCAGTTTTATGTCTCTGTGGTTTCTGTCTCCACCTCTGCCTCATCCAACCCTGGGAGTGTCTTACTGTACAGTTACTTAGTGCCCAGAGTAATGGGGAATCAAAGCGACCAAGCTGGTCTCATTCTTGCAGTAATAACACACATCACTGCTCCTCTGGTTTAACTAAACCTCTCCTGAAACTGGAGGATGTCTAAGAAACATCCAAGTGCTGCAAGAGCTGCTGTTAATAATTCAGGAGGTGAATGTGAACCAGCTCTGGCTTAGCACTTCACAGTGTCTCAGAAAGAGTGAAGATGCTGTACCTGCCAAGGTTCTAACAATTATCACTACCTGGTAGACTGAAGGCTGTTGACATTTCAGAGTTTGTCTCATGGACAGCTGCCCTGTTGTAGTCACTCCTTTTGCTCACTGTATGAGCTACACGTCAGCCAGGACCCTCAAATGATCTCTTGCTACAGCTGGCGTGAATTGTGAAGTGGCATTGGTCCTGTTTCATGATTCTCACACACCGTGGTGAGAAGTGCTGCACTTCTGCTAATGCCAAAGGGTGATAGCAAGGGACACACTCGGGCTGTCAGTGATCTGGGAGGCTTGGCTGGCTTTGATTCCAGCCTTCCCTCCAGTTGCCTGCACGTTCTTGCTGTTCAAGCCTCTGATCATTGCAGGGGGCTTGGATGGTTGGGCAAGACTGTCTACTTGAAACAATTAGAACAAAAAGTGACGCTGGTGGAAATGGTGTCACTTTGTCCCTCCTCTCTCCAGGAACCACAAGCCTCGATTAGAGTTGTGTGACTTCGCAGTTTCCATTTCCTCACTTCTCAGTCACAACAGAGCAAGTGACAGCAATTTCTTTCCTGTGTCTTTGACTCCTTCTCTTGGTTATGAGCAGGGCTGACCTGCTCCATGACAACAGGCAGCTTAGAGCTCATGCTCCACATTACAAGGGCTACAAAATTATAATTGCTCAGCCCTCTGTGTTTGGGAGTCTGATTTCCCCGGGGGCTCACCTGAGACTGACCTGCTTGGTGCACATAGGATTTCAGTCTGGACTCGAGCCAGGGACCCGAGGGATCGAGCAGCCCACTGCTAGGAGAGGGTAGAAAGGATGTCTTGTTTATTGGTGAAGCCACCTGGCTCCCTTTACCCAGGCGGCACTGCTTCTGATGTGCCCTTCAGAGGGGCGAGAGGGTGAGGGGGACTGGAAACACTTCAGAAATGTAAATGCCGTCCATTTGTTTATAATTTTATACCCCAACATGTAACCTGAACCTGATGGAGTCAATAAAGAATTAAACCTCTGCATGTTTCCTACCTCAAAAATACTGGAGCTAATCCAGGGCTCTTGAAGGCACATTATTCCAAAGAGCTGAAAGGAAAAGAAAAAAAAAAAAAAGCTTGACTTTTTTTTTTTTATTTTTTTTTTTTCTGAAAGTTTTGAAAGAGTGCCCCTACTTGTTCTCCAACATCAATGGGCAAGCAGTGCATTTCAGGGAGCATGGCCAGCTAGCTGCGAAGCCAGCTCCACGATGTACAAATAATTACATTTGTTCAGAGGAGTTTTGAAAATAATTCCAAGGGAATACAATTTCTCAGTCTTAGAAGAAGTCACAGTGAGGACTTTTCATTTTCCATTTTTTTTTTTTTTTTCAGGGAGAAGCATTTTCTGCTCACAAAATAAGTTTAACACCTTGGGATGAGTTTGGTTGCTGCAGTTATGCAGTTTGGGTTGTTAAACAAGCTGTGAATGTATTTTGCCATTAGCACTTCTGCACAGTTGAATTTTGTTTAGTTTGTTTTATTTCTTTTTTCAATCTTTTTTTTTTTTTAAATGTCAGGTATAATCAGCTTTCATAGGGTAAAACTGACATAGCTGTAAATTTAGTATCTAGATTTTGCATGCCACAAATAGAAGGGTCATGTGGAGACAGAGGTGGTGATTTGGCTGATTAAATAAAAAACAGAGAACATCTTGGACTGTGATGCTGCTCTGTCCATCTCTCCTACTTCAATATTCTCTAGTGTTTGTTCATAAGCAGCTCAAGCCAGTGGCAAGTGGTTATTTCAAGGGATTGCAAATGTGTAATTTCTCTTTCCTCTTCTGGAGGAGTTTACACTGGGAAGAAAATGCACCAACAAAACCCTATGCTCAGGCTATGAGATTTTAGTGCAAAGATTGTGCTTTTGTTTAGGATTTGTGTAACTCCTGGTTCATGGGGCAAAGCGTGAGGGAAAGGACACTATCTGGGATATAAAATATATATTTATTTTGTACAGTAGAACTACAGCTGTGGGACTGTAAGCCTATTGCATATATAAAGGACTGTAAACCTGAGCTACCACCAAGTGAGATTTTTCCATATGGGCTATACATGATCAAAGCATGTGTATAATGTAATTGATGATGGCTAATGAGATAGATCTGGGAGCAGGGAATTAGCAGCCTGATTGCTCCTGCCCCACATTACCCACCATGGGACAGTGGGGCAAAGCCATCAAAAGAGAAGCAGTTGCCAGAGACTTTTTTGGGGGCACTGCAGCAAAAAGGTGGCCCCAAGGAAACCAAAATCTAACCTCTGGTCCTAGCAGGGCTCTGGAAGCTTTGAGCAGAAGCTGAGTCACTCTGTGGCCACTAGAAACCAGAGGAGCTCTAATAAGGCAGGGACAACACACTGCTCCATGTGTGTCCCTCCTTGGCACTGAATTATGCTTCTGGTTGGAGATCCAGAGGCTCCATGTGGAACAGAGGAAATCTGTCTCTGAATTGCTGGACAGCAGGGAATGTCCCCTTCCCCTGTCCCAGTGCCACTGGTCCTCACAGCTCCTTCCAGTCCCCTGCTCTGCCCAGCCAGCTGAAAGGCTGTCAGCTTCCCAGAGATGTTTATCCACTCATGCCCTATCCTATGGATCTAGAGTTAGGGAGAGAGTGAGCCCACTGCACCCATTTTTGAGGGGCCAGCCCTGCCCCCCTAGTAACATGCCTCTCAGAGCAGTAAGGGTGTTTTGGTTGTGGGGTTGGTTTTAGGGTTTTTTTTTTTTTTGGCTAACTTTATCAGTGCCTGAGCACGCCTTGAAGTGTCAGCTTGACATAATATGTAACAGTAATTAAGAAATAAGCCTCTTGCCCGGTTTCACAGCAATCATTTAGCTAAGTAACTACCATGGTCCAGTGCCTCAAAAATCACCATTAGCCCACGCCACTTATGGCCATAAAATTTCTTGTTTTCTGCTTTTCATCGGACTCACCCTGGAATCTTCGTTTTGCTTTATTTATACATTTGCACTCAAACAATGGCAATAAACCCATTCCCAGAGTGTTGCAAATCAGAAATTTGTCCACATTTTTTCCACCACCTTCCTGGGTGAAGCTGCCTTTTGCTTGGGAACGGCGGTGGCTGCAGGCAGCTGGGAGCAGAGAGGGGGGGAGCAGGGTGTCGCTTGGAGATTGATCGGTGCTGTTGGAAGTCGCTGGGATGGGGCAGAGAGGGGGAGCCGGAGGAATTTGGCATGAAAAGGCAGTTTGTGGTGACAGGAGTTTCTTTTGAAAGACCTGATTGAATCAGACCTGAGGCGGGAAGAAACGGCTGTTGCCTTCATTGAGTTTTTGCTAACTTTTCCCCCCTCCTACCATCAAGGTTTTTGGTTGAGGCTTTTTGGCTTTGTTCTGTTTTAACGTGTCCTGTACTGTTTAAGCTGGAAGAAATAACCACGAGGTCCTGCCTCTAAAGTGAAAAAAAAGAAAAAAAAAAGAAAAAGAAAAAGATCAAGGACATCTCACTCAGTTTCTAGCAGCCTGAGAGCCATATTTTTAACCATTCTAAACCAGTGGACTGCTAATTTCAAGAGAGCCTGCGATTTTTAAACCCGTTCTCTGGTAGGCACTTACCCTCCGTAAATTACAATTAAAGCTCTTTGCAGACAACTCAACGAACCAGATCAGGATGCTGTGACATGAACTGAGTTGTCTTAGCTGGTACAATTTATTGGGAAAGCTGCCTGTCTGGTCTTATTACCAGGATGTCAGCAAACGGCCTTCCCCTGGGGACTGTGCTATGATCCAATCTTGCAAGCACAGACACTAAACAGTTTGTCTTTAATTAAATCAAAGCCTATGATGCTCTGAACCCCATTTTTCTCTATATCAGGCTTGTCCCTTCACCACCACACCTCCTGCGGGCTGTTTTGCTGGGTGGCTGACTTAGAGAGTAATGACTGCTCACTCAAGCAAGCGCCAGCTGGCATTATGGAGATTTACCCCCAGTGACATCTGAATTGAGCTTTGAGTAAATGCCCTCGTATTCAGTCCACTCAACTTCAGAGGGAGTTTTGTCTGAATCAAAAGAAATAGGGACAGTGGGGAAAAAAAAAAAAAAAAAGAAAAAAAAAAAAAAAAGAAAGATTTTAGGACTTAGCAGTTAGTGAAGTCGGGCTGCCCGGATTTCCCTCTCTTGTGGCATTTGGACACTACAGAAAGCACTGGGACTTAAACTGAACTATCGAGTTTTGAAGGAAAAATTCCTTCTGGCAAGAACAGCCTTGTGCTGAGTGACACGTGCAGGAGATGACCTACTAAGTATTTTTTTTTCCCCCCTTGCTATTGAGTTTCTTCCTCCCTGGCTTCTTGGTTGTTTAAAGTTATTCAGCTAAAATCCATCTTCTTCTCAATACCTCATGCAAGCGTCTTCAGGGAGACATCAAAATCCTGCTCTTTCTGCATAAGGGCCTGTGTAATCTACCCCGATTATAGCTGCCTGTGCTCGCTGCCTGCACCCTCTCTCTCCTTTCTTTCACACTTTGCAAACCATTTCCCTAAAGTACCTTTCCCCAAAACCTCTTCCCACCCTGTTCCTCTACCCAGAGTGCCCCCCTCAAGCTGCCATCAACTCATGGCTGCCCACACTGCTCCAGTCCCACTCCGAGCTGTGTGCCCGCTCAGTTTGTACACCAAACTTCTCTCTCACAGGCACAGCACGGGTATAATGTTAAAAGATGCCTATAATCCACATTCCCCTTCACCATCACCCTTCAGGCCAGGTACCCCGAGGCACCTGCATGCAGAGCTGCCCTCCTCTCCCTCACAGTAAATGGGAGCCTCAGGAGCTCCCAGTCCCCTTTCTGTCTTCAGGCTGGAGCGAAGCTAAGGCAGTGTCCTGCCTTCTATTAGCAGAGGGAAAACAGAGCTTCTTTTACCCCCTCAGCCCCTCTCCAGACCACCATGGGCACCACCCCCCTTAGGGAGCCGCCATCGAGCCCCATAATGGCCCCCTGAGGGACCTTCAGGAACCTTCCACTGCACCCTGCTCAGTGCTGATTGGCTGGGCTGCCCGCAGGGGGCAGGCATACCGGGCAGGCAGCCAATAGGAGCACAGCCCCTCAGCCGAGGGGAGCAGGCGCCTCAGGCAGCGAGGAGCAGTGAGGTGGGGGCTGAGGCGGGAAGAGCTCTGAACAGGGCTGTCCCTCGCCCCGTCCCTCGCCCCGTCCCTCGCCCCGTCCCTCGCCCCGTCCCTCGCCCCGTCCCTCGCCCCGTCCCTCGCCCTGTCCCTCGCCCCGTCCCTCGCCCTGTCCCTTGCCCTGTCTGTCACTCACCTTGTCCCTTGCCCTGTCCCTAGCCCTGTCTCTCACTCTGTCTGTCCTGCAGAATGGCCATGGCAGCCTCAGTCAGCCCTGACTTGGGTGATGAATCAGTCAGGGCAGCCCTGTTGGACAGGTATGGAACTGGGGCAGTGTGGGCAGTCTGTCAGTCAGTCCGTCAGTCCATCAGTCAGTCAATCAGTCAGTCAGTCAATCAGTCAGTCAGTCAGTCAGTCAGACAGCCAGTCAGTCTGTCAGTCAGTCTATCAGTCAGTCAGTCAGTCAGTCAGTCAGTCACGGTGGCCATGGCTGCTCTGTCAGGGTGGTTGTGGTGCTGGGAGTTGCTGGAGCAGCCTCGGTGCGGTCAGCCCATGCAGGACATCCTGGTTCATCCGTCAGGACAGCCAGACAGAGGCAGTGAGGAACTGCTCCAGCAGTCTGGGGGGACCTTGCTACAGATTCGGCAAGGTCAGAGCCCTTCTTGTGGTTTGTGTTGAAATCGCTGTCTGCCTCAGGCTGTGCTCCCTGAAGTGTCTGAATGTCCTGGAGTGTTGGTTTCACCCTCTCAAGGCTTTCCTTCCCTTCATGTGCTGCTGTGCTGGTGTGTCTGTACAGCCCTGGGCACTGCTGCAGCCCAGCTCTCTGTGCTTTGCACTAAAAGCAGTGCTCAGTAAATACGGCATTAGGTTCAGCCTCTGCTTTCTCTCCCCAAAGCTCATCACGGGCTGGATTTGCTTTTTAATACTCTCCAAGGGCATTCCCAGCTGTGTGCTGATGTTCATATGCTCTTCCATCCTTCTTCATCCCTGTTATTCCCACTCCCTCTCCCACCATGGATGTGGAGTGCAGGGCAGTTTCTGATGTTTTTCAGCCCTGGCATTCAGGTGCTGCCACACTCCCTTGCAGTCTGTCTCATCCAGGAAAAACAACAACCACGCGAGCCGGCTCCTGGTCCCATCTGAAAATTTGGCAGGTGTACAACAAACTTACATGACTCTTATTAGCAGCAGATCCATAGGGAGGGAGGGGCTGAGGGAGTCTCTCCAACAAAAATAATAGAGGAAGACCAGCTGAGTTGTTGTTGGGTTTGTTTCAGAGGAAGCTGAAGGGGGGGAAAAAAACCCCAAACCTCCTTGCCTTTTTAGTGAGCCCTCTGTAACTTCATTATCTCTGACTTAGGGAAAGGAGGGAGGAATGATGGGCAGAAGGAGCCAAAGGAGGCACTTTTCACCCAGTGAAGGGCCTGCCCACAAACAAGTTTTCATCCAGATGGACATGTGGATCAATGTCATTGACTTGTAGTCACTCTTGCAGACAATCCAGACCATTTATTTATTTCACGACAGCTCTGCTGGCCTGTGGTGACAGATGATCTCATCCCCAAGGACTTCCAGACTTTTTTTTTTTTTTTTTCTTTTTCTTTCTTCTCCTGTTCTATTCCAACTCCTGACAATGATTCTGTGTGATTCTGTGTAATTCTCTGATTTTGAGGTACTAGCATAATGCTGACAGTGCACTTCTTGTCTTCACTCTTTCCCACTTTCTCTTTTCTCCATCTAGTGATAATTTTTAGGTTAAGAAGCAAATTCACCCATCATTTGTCAACCCACCAGGCATGCAGTCCTCTGTATCTCTCTTTCTGCCTGCATTCACTGCACACCTGATAAGTGGCAGATACCTTGGAGGAAGGCTTGCTGACTCCTAGCTCAGGAACATTTATTAGGATAAATCCTACTTCTCTGTTATGAGCATCAGCACAGAGCCTTCTGGCTCAACACTACAGCAGGCCACAGATGAGTGCTATAAATGCCTCTTCCAATGGCACTTGGGAACCACAAATAACCTCAGAGGCACAATTTATTTCACATACCTGTAATTTATATTTATCCTTTTAAATTTATATATATTTATATATATATTAAATATAAATATATTTATTACACCATTGTGTTTCTGTTCTGTGTGCCTGCCTAAATCTTTAGGTATCATGTAGAGAATATATAAACATATAAGAATGTCCATATTTTTTTTATATATAGTTTGTTAGCATTTACCGTGTTTTCAACATCTTTATTTAGGTGTGTACCTTTGCTCTATTTACATTTCCCTGGCCATTTCCCAGAAAGTACCAGATGAAAACATTTGAGTATAATTGCCATCTAAAATTAAAGCTGGTGGTGGTCTTAGAAAGTACTAAGAGGCAGATGCTAAAGCAGTGCTTTTTAAACACAGACTGTAAGAACAATTAAGTGAGCACCTCTGCACAGTGAGCTGAGGAAGGATGAAGATCAGAAAGGGCCTTGCCTCGTGAGTATAAAACTTTTCTAATCAGGAATAGTCACTTATGCCCTTAGCTGGATAGCCTCTAACTCCTCACAAATTTTTAGGTTATGTAGCAGAAGTTTGCTGGCAAGTCATGAAGTGTTTGTGGTTTCTTTTTTCTTCATTTATGTAACTACTTTTCGAATGTTGATTTCTCTGTGGCTCTTGGTAGCCACACCTTTTCCCTGCCCAGGTGCTGAGGCTCCTAGAGAGCAGCTGACATTTTGGTTCTTGCTGCAGTTTGATCCTATGTAACCAAGATTTTTAAAGAAAAAAAGCACCCAGGTTTTTGCAGATGTCAGCCACGAGTTAATTGGCACTGGGATTACCCTTCACTCAAGAGAAATAATGGTGGAGGAGATAATTACAGAGTGGCTGATGGGGAAGTACCCAGCCCTGGGAGGTGTCAGGGGCAGGGTACCTGGTTACATTGACCATTTATCTCTTTTGTTATAAAAACTTCTATTTGAATGCGTCAGCAGAGGGTGACATTGTGCAGGTTTGGGAAATATCTTGAGTATCATCAACAAAAACTTTGAAGCCCGAGTGCTTACAAATGATTAACATTTAAAGACAGTGAGTTAGGTTTTGTGGAAACTGATAACAAATCACAGAGAATTATTTTAATGTTGCATTAAAATCTAAATATTACTTATGTGCCTAAAAATTATTATTTTCATAAATACTGTACTTTTTGATATAAAAATATGTACCTGTAAGTTTGTGTTTTGAGGGAAAATTCAGTTTTTGGGAGAGAAACTCATCTGTCCTCTGGGAGTGAAACTGATCCCAGTTCTGCAAGAATCTAAAAGAACAGAAATGTTAACTTGTGGGCTTCTAGGGAGGAAAAAATCTGGGCTGCTCCTGCAGATTTTCTGAAGCTGGGTAGTGAGGGTTGGTTTGAACTTGACTGAAACAGAGTGGGAGTGTTTGTGACCCAGCAGCTGGAAGGGACATGTGCTGGATTTTGTTGGTGTTCAGGTGCTTCCCTGGTGATTTCACAGCTCTGCACAACACCCACGGCCACAAAGCTCCCAGGGAGCCAGCGGGAGGCAGGAATATTGGATCATCAGTCGGAGGGAAGGTCGTTTGTAGGTACAAAGGCAGTTCTCAGTCCCTGCTGGTTTGGGATGGGTGCCTCCACCCAACACAGAAGTAGGTGTGGGGCATGTGCCCTGCTTGCCAAGTTTTTTTCCCAGCAACATCAGCATCTCGAGCAGATCGCAGAGACACAGTGTGCAAAGCGCGCCTTGAAAAGCCCCGCTCGTGGTTCAAGGCTTGCTGGAACTTCTTGAGTTGTGTCTCTGTGTGTGTCAGCTGTCCCCAAGCCCAATACCAAACAGGAGACAATACAGACAGATAAGATAATGGATGAGAAGGGAGTGGAAAATCTCTCCTGTATTCTGGTGGCATTTCTAATAGCGATAGCGCTGGCAGCCTCGGACCGCCAAGCGTATCCAGCACAAAGGGCTGTAAGTCCTCTGCAGCTCCCACTGTGACACTAAAGCCTGTTGCAAATATCCAGGGCTGGGGCCCCTCGCAGTGGGGAGTGGAACGGTGGCTACGTGACCCGGGGCAGCCCTGCCATTCCCAGAGCAGGGCTCAGCTCCCACTCCTGCCAGTCTGAGTCCAAGGTTTCCATATCCCGGGGGACCAGGTTCTCCCCACCTAAATCACGGCACACCCGGGGTTCAAATTCATATCCAAGGAGCACAGTCCAGCTCTTCGGCTTGTGTGCTGCTCAGGCTTCAAGTCGAGTCTGTTGTTTATTCTTCTGAGTGTCTCAATTTATCTTGTGCTGTGTAGGAAGCTGCAAGGCTGTTGACTTTTCTGTTCTGCTGTTTAGAAAACGTCCACTAAACAAAAAAAACACTCGGGTTTTCAAACCTTTCGGTTTCAAACCTTTGCTGACCCCTTGGCTTTGCTTCGATGGCATCTGAGCGCTCTGTTTGGTGGCTGGAAGAGGGGCTCCACCTCGTTACTGTTGCTAACAGCTCCAGGATTGTCCAGCAAACTCATGCAACTCAAGAGCTTGTTCTCCCTGGGATTTTTGAAGCATGAAATGGGAATCTTTAAGCATGGAGGATAGTGTTGAAGTAAGAAGGGCAGGCTAATCAATTACTTCAATAATGTGTTAGAGCTGCAGGTGATATTCAGCAGAGTGGTGTCTTGCAAAAAGGTATGTTTCATCTAACCACAAGTTTGAGACTTGGTGGAGGTTACACAGCACATCTGGCAAGGTGCAAGGGATCAGACCAAGTCATTAATAATTTTTTTGGCATGCTAATCTAAAGAGGGACAGCCAGTGGACCCAGCAGCCACCTGGGAGTCAGGGCATCCAAATTTATTTCTATTATTGACTCAGACTAGTAAAAATGTTGGTGTTTTTTCACCATCTAGGTCCCTCATCTTATCTGTCCTGCCATTGTTTGCCCATGTTTGCTTCACTACTGTGCAAAATCCCCACCTAACTCTACTTTTGGCCTGTAGGAACTACAGAAATCCAAATAACAGTTAATACTGTTTCACACTCTGAAACACAGAGAATCTGGACAATTCAGACAAGTGCATTTCTGAAGTGTTTCAAATTTCAGGGGGAGGTAAATTTCTTAATTTAGCTAAGCCAACTCACCCTATCCCAAGAGGAAAATCTCCATGCTTGCACCCTGAATGTCCTCAGCGTGCAGAATGAAATTATTTACCAGCTGAAGAAGTATGAATATCAAAAGGTTCATTAAACATTCCAGCTAATTTTCTCTGGTCTGTAAAATTTGGTTGGGAAGAAGGGGTGGATGAAAGGAGTGAGGCTTTTGCATGGTCAGTGCTCAGCTTTCAAAACTGTACATGGTGTGGAACTAACTCAGATATTACCCAGCCCCTTGAAGGGTGAGTGAGTCTCATGTGGGCTCATCAGTGACTGGAAAAATATTTTTCCTGTGACACTGTGCACTTGCTCTGGCCATTCAAGCTGAGGGTGGGAATTTTCTTCCTTGTAACACTTCACTGTTTGGTTTTCAAGGAGATTTCTCAGGGGTTCTGAGATTTTTTTAATATTTTTTTTTCCAAGCGAGAGTTTTTAGTACCTATTTTGTTTGCTGGTTTTGCTCAGAATCTGTTTTTTTAGCTGCTAATGCCAGTCCTACAGGTAGCTCATGAGATGTATTTGACATTCCCACCACCTTGCATGTGTCCTTGCAGGTCCCAGAGAGCCAGGCACACAAATCCTCCCCCTTTTGTACAGCAGTAGTCGCAGAGGAACCAAAAGTTTGATCTTAAAGACATCACATCCCTAAGAAACACAATGCCAACTCTTGGCTCTCTTGATTTCTGTGGCTGACAAGGGGCACGTAGACAAAACTGAGCTACAGCAGCCTCTGCAAGGATCCCTGCAAGGGCCATTGGCTGCTTGGGGGAGAGGAATAAAAAAAATACAGAGGGTTTTCAGTGTATTCTCAAGTAACAATTCATGTTGGAATGAATTACTAATGGGAAAAAAAAACTAATCAAATAATTTGGAAACAGAGCAAGTTTTTTTCATTTCAGCTGAGCTGAAGTGTTTCTACAACTAAAATAGTAAAATATTTAGTTCTTTCTTAAAAAAACAACAAACAAACAAAAACAAAAAAACAAAAAAACAAAAAAAAAAAAAAAAAACAAAAAAAAAAAAAACCACAACCCAAATCCAACAAACAGTCCAGTCAAACAGAAATGAGTTAAGATTATCCTGAAACACTCTCCCTTCTCTGCATTTGGAGAAATCTGACTGTAAAAATGGAAAACTTAAGATCTTCACAGTTCTAACCAGAAGAGATCTAGGAGCAGAAATATCTAAATACCTGTTCCCACCTGCCAGAATGTCATTCTGCACAGACTCAGCCTCTCCATCTGGTAAGAGCAGAGCTGCCCTGCACACACTCTCCTGGTTTAATGATGGCGGGGAAATGTTTTTGACTTTTCTCTTCATCTTGAATTTCTAAGCAAGAAGTGGTTGTGACAGGTTTCTGCTGTGTGTCTGCCAGGGCACAGTTGCCTCCTGGGGTCACAGTCCAAGAGGAAGAGAGATCAATGAATCATAGAATCATAGAATTGGCTGGGTTGGAAGGGACCTCAGAGCTCATCAAGTCCAACCCTTGCTCCACTCCCCCCGTGGTTCCCAGCCCATGGCACTGGGTGCCACATCCAGGCTCTTTTGAAATATCTCCAGGGATGGAGAATCCACCCCTTCCCTGGGCAGCCCATTCCAATCATCACAAGCTCCTGAAAGATCCCTTGTTACATTTTAAAATACCTAAAGAATGAAGTCATGTATCCTGAGAAATAATTGGCAGATAAACCTCACACAGGATCATGTGTGCTCTCTGCTCCCTGAAAAAACTGGGGGGCTGGAGCCTTTGAAACTTCTTCTGTCTTGCTCTTGGCCTCATGACAGTTGTGTCTTGCCTTCCCCAAGGCTTTATAGAGGGCATGTTCAGCACAGCTCTGCTCTGGTGGTGGCACTGGCCTTTCCCAACTCCTTTAGAGGAACTGGCACCTCAGAATTCAAGTATTTAGTCTGGGCAACATATGTTATAACCTTTGCTGCAAAAAGAAAACTTCAGAGTTGTGATCCGAGTGGAAATGGAGGCTGTGGATGTTCTGGAGTGTTCAGAGAGCTCGGGCTGGCTCTGAGCTCAGCACAGGTCATGGAGTGAGCTGCCTCTTATTGCAGCTGGGCATGTTCACTCTGGAACCCAGGGGTGGAAAGTGCCAGCAGGGGAAAATGTTTTGTAGCCAGTGCTAAAAAGCATGAAAGTTCACCAGTACTTCTGTCACCATGCTGTGCCTGCCCTTCTGGGAAAGCATCTTGTTACAGTATCAGAAGTGGCATAAAAAATTGCTACTGGTCTTCAGTGTCCAAACCAGACACTCCTGTGGCCTGGCTTGTCACTGTAGGCTGGAAGTTTTGCTGGCTGGCTGGAAACCTTTGAGCACCATCATAACATAAACAGCAGTGCCTGGAGTGGCATTTTCTCATGCATGCATTTCTCATGCTGCATTTCTGCAGCACATGTCCAGGGGGTAGGATGTGGTGTGGAGCAGGTGAGCACAGGGTTGGTTGTTGGACTCCTGTCCAGTTTGGCTCTCAGAGATATTCCCTGTCCCAGGAGCTGTAGTGGGAGCCATCCTACAAGCCCGTGTGCCTCTCATCCTCAGTGGTGGCCAAGAAATAAAAGCAAAAAGCCCCTGAGCAGTTAGTGAGACAGCAGGTAGAAGATCTCTGAGGCTGCTTCTTTTCTTGGCTGCCTTGGCCCTGGCTGCTGCTAGCACAGCCCCTGGCTCACCAACCTCGTCTTGCTCTGAGCCACCTCCTCCCCCTCCAGCCAAGGCTTCTCCCGGGGCCGCTGGAGGTTTTAATATTCAGGCCGTACCTTCCACATGAGCTGTGCTGAAGAGCTGACGTGTCGGAGTTTATTGATATCACAGGGGCTGTGCGGGGCTGTCAGCTGCACATTCAGCCTCCCCAGACCCCCTAAGGTGCGGGCTCTGGCAGCTCTAAAGGAATCCGCACAAAAAACGCCTTTTTGTTTTGTCCAAGGTGAGACAATGCAAACAGGGCCCTGCACCAGATGACAGGGCTGATAAAGGACCAAAGCGGCGCAGGGATATCTTTCTTTCTTTTCGCTCCTTCATTCAATCCTTCTTTCTGTCACTTGCATTCTCTCCTCCCTATACTTTTCTTTCTTCTCTTTCTTCTCCCGGCTCGGCTCGCAGAGAGCAGCAGGGACAAGCAGAGGGGTTCAATTGCAGGGGAATGTCACAGCCCAGCTTCTCAACACATTTTCAGCAGCAGCCGGAGCTGCTGTTGGGCAGCTTGAGGAGGGGCACGCTCTGTTCGTGGCTCCTTTTCTCCCAGAGTTCTTCATGGTCACGTACTTGGGTGTTTTTTCTGTGGGCTGAAACGAATATAAAGTTATGAGTGTTTGTTGGGAGAAAAGTAGGCAGAGGAGGAGCATAGATGCAGAGAGAAAAAGAGAGAAACCTGTGGTAGTGCAGTAGAGAGAACAAGTGGAAGTAGCAAGACAGGGTGGATGTGTATTTACTTGTAGGTATGTGTATGTATTGTGTGTGTGTATAAATAAAAAAGCATAAGGACACAGGAAAGGGAAAGAAGCAGGAAAGAAGCTAAAGAATCAGTCATTCTCCAAGGACAACAGCCTAATGACTCTTGCTGCATCCCTCTGTTGTCACAGACATGGTAGAGGACAAAGTGAAGGAAGCAAAGTGGTTGCTCGTGCCTACTCTCACACCTCTTGGCTTCAGGCAGTCGGGCTGACATTCAGATAAATGAAGCAGGGCTTGCAAACAGCAGGAGGAATGTGTTTCTCATGTGTGGTTAAGTGGTCTCTGGTGCCTCATTCTCACAGGCTGGTTTTTCAGGATTGGGAAAGGTTTATGAGGTTAAATTTGTTTCTCTTTCCTGAAAGAGTCTTATATTGAAAGGTCTTTAACTTGATGTATCCAGCCAGGGAGGCCCAGGGCTGGAACAGCAGAGAAACTACAGGACAAGATTAAGGGTCGTTGGCAGAGGTATATAGGGGGTTAGGATGAAAATAAAAGAGGGTGTTGCAAATTGGGATGGAGGAGCAATGATAGAGCTGTGCAGGGACCCCAGGGTAAGAATAGTGAGGCATCTATCAGCCAAGATTGAGATGTGCTGGCAGAGTGTGTGGGGCCCAGAACTGGAACAGAAGGGGTGGCAGTACTTCAAGTACATGAGCAGAGCTGTGCTGGGACAAAGCCAGGAGGAGCAGAGGTTTTCACAGACGAGAAACTGTGAAACCTGGATCTGTGAGCTCTGCTAGGATGCTGGACATGAAATCACAGAGTCACAGAATGTGAGGTGGGAAGGGAGCTCAGGAATCAAGGACACAGGAGATGGTGTTGCTGTGTACATGTCCCATGCTGATTAACCTGTTACACAAGGGGGATTCCAGCCCAAAGCTGGAGAAAGGTGACTTTTCCTTAGGTGTAACCTTATGGTGCTTCTTCATCTTTGCTCATTCAGTTTTGAGAAAATTACTAAGTAAAAAGCTCTGAAATTAGGTTAAGGATGGGGAACTGGGACTGGCATAGAAGGATACATGTTTCTCGAGGTGAGAAGGGTGAAACTGCCCAGAGCTCTCTGTCCTCTGGCTGGGGTCAGTCCCTAGTCGCTCTCCTGTGGATATGAGTGTTGTTTTCACAAAGGTGTTTGAATAGTACAGTGTCTTTTCTGTGACAGTATTTGTACCTCCAGGCACCCTCAGAGGGTGGTCGTAACGCATGTGGGGAGCAGTTAGATGCAGTATTGTGCTCAGAGTGAGGAGGCAAAGTGGTGTAACGGGCTCCTGGAGGCTCACCCCTGGCTCCAGTGCCTCTCATGTTGTGTACAATGGCTGCTGGGGGAAACGGGCACGGCTGGAGCACAAAGAGCAGGATTTCAGCAAGCTGGGCATCACCAGGGGTTCCTTGCACCTTCTTGGCCCCAGCTGGAGGTTCAGCTCTGTCATGAACTAAGTGGGTGGGAGTCATGGGTGTAGGCTGAGCACCAAGGGCTTGGGGCTGCCCCAAGCAAGCACTAAGCACCTCTCCAGGCAGAGTCCTGAAATGGAACACAGAGCACCAAGCTAAACGTGTGCACTTCATTTTACCCCTTGCTCAGTCACCTGCTGTTTTTTCACCTGCTGTTTTTTCAGCTCCACGTGCCACAAACACACCACTGCTTCTTGCCTGGAGGAAGGGCCTGGCTTCCTACACTGCAGGCCAGGTAACCTGCCATGGCTCTGGCTGGGGTGTTGAGTCAAGGTGGTTATCAAAGGAGCAGGTCTCCCATCTTTAAGGCCACCCAGCACCCTGGGTGCCTCTGCCCACTTCTTCTGTGCCCCTTGGAGTGGGACCCATTTGTGCTGCTCCATCAACTTCCCTTCCTCTATGAGGAGTTCTTTTAAGGAAACCAGAGAGGTGGAAAGGGAAGAAAGCAAAAAACGCAGGGAAAATCTAAAGAAAACGAGCAGATCTTTCCTCCTCTCTGCCTGTATCCCAGCTCATCTCTCTTTGCTTCCCAGTTTTGGGAGGGCCACTGCTGCCTCTCTGGCTGACTGCAAGGTCTCAGTTGGAGCAGAGGAGCCCGTGGGCCCCTGCAGCCCTCACTGGGTCCTGTGCCTGCCACAAGCACAGGGCTATGAATATTGAAGTGAAAAAGGGGCCTTTTATGGACTTCACAGATGTGCTGGGGAGTTGGGGCAGGCCTCATTACCTCGGGGTTCTTTAAAAGGCCAAACAAAAGCCAGAAGAAAGAGTGTTAGGGGTGGAGGGGGCAGGGAGGCGAGAACTAGAAAAAAGTTGAAAGAAAAGAAAAGAGGTCTGGAGTTGATGGATATTCCATCTGTTTATGTTCAGGCCAGTGCTGGGAATTAACAAAGGCTGTTGGGGACATAGGCACTCTTTTGCCCTCCCTCCCTTCCTTCTTCCCTACCTTCCTCCAAATGTTCTGGATGATTTGGTTTTGTTCACTGCTCGTAAGGAGCAGAATATGTTGTGGGTTTTGTGGCCGTGTGTCTTTGCGTGGGGCACTGCAGCTGATAGCTCTGCTGCCAGCCCCTGCTTTGCAGGAGGATTTGCTGGGGCCCTGATGCCTCTCACTACTTTCACATGCAGAGGAGATGGAGCCTGTGGGGCCAGATCCCTCCACCCAGATAAACGAGTACAGCTCTTGGCTTTGACCACAGCTGCCCTGGTGAGCATCAGCAAAGGAGTTTGCTTGGTCTGTACATGGGGTGAGGATTGTGGGAATGCATCTGGCTAGGGATGCAATTCCTTCTGCTTTGTGGGCTTGGAACAAACCTCATCTAGTTTGGCTTCCAGCTTCAAGGCACAGGTGTGTTCCCCACCTGAACAGAGTTACCTGGAGCTGCTGCAACTAAATACAGAGAGGAGAGCAGAGAGCTGCTGGGTCTCTTCATTTGGTGCAAATCCTCATGTTGGCAAGAGGCTTTGGGTGATGGATGACTGTCTCAAGGAAAACAGGGTCTTTTTGGCTTTTTCTTTCCCAAATCTTTCAGTGAACCACTTGTAGTTGTGCCTGTGAACCCAGTAGAACTGAGCCAGGTACTCATTGAAGGAGATGAAGGGAATTTATAGTGCAAAATGGAGGTGAATTTTGTACCTCTGTGTGTTCCAAACTGGTACTTTACCCAAAGAGAATTTTTTGTTCTTTTAATTAAGAAGCATACATGTATTTCATGGCCAAGTGCCAGGTGAGGTACCCCTGTGTGAGGGTTTTTTTAAAACCCCAAAAGCAATCTTTGAGTTAGGAGGCAAATTCTGGCAGAGTGGGTGAGTGCTCAGGGAAGTAGAGCAGCCAGAACCAGGTAAAATTTAACATTTTGTACCACATTTGAGCCTTCAAGCCTTGTGAATGTGGGGTGAATCTGGGGGATTCAAACATGGAAAAATCATTGGATGCCCCATCCCAAGCCAGAACAGGTTGTGTGGTTATCCACCAGTGAGGAGCTGTGCATGCATATGGAAAAGACACCTTTTCCATATGCTCCCTTTTCATCCATTAAACCTCCAGCTTTCCTTTTTTTCCCTCCTTCCTACAGCTTCTCCTTCAATGTATGAATTTGGTCACTCAGTAAAGATCTTGACACGATGAGGGAATCATCTAGCTGTGAACCCCCTCTCTCTGTGACCTCCCCCCTTTTTGATATTCCCCCCGGACAGAGAGACACACACACACTGTCTCTGCCACCTTGTTCCAGAGCATCAGCTCCACTCTGAGTATGATTTCCAGGTTGTAAAGCCTATAATGGACATTACCTCATCCTGGGGTTTGGTTTCAGCTGGCCACTTCAGTGCCTGAATTAAAAAAAAAAAGAAATAGAAAAAAAAAAAAAAAGAAAAAATACCCAAACCTTTATCTCCGAAGGCCCTCTCACTAATGCTTTGCTGAACACTGCAGTCCCCAGCTGAGCTGTAAATGACTTTTTCATTTTCCTAGACCTGCTACCCAGTCTGTTTGGTATTCAAGGGCACCCCACCAACAGGCACTATCATTCTGCTCGGGCCGAATTACTTGATTAAAACGCATATCAACTATTATGTGATTCACTTGCTGCTGCTGCTCCACACCACAGCCCTCTAAACTATGTTAAACTGTAATACAGCTGCACAGGCACCAGCAAATGCTGGAGAATGGGGAGTTTGCAGGTTGGAAAGGGGAGGGAGGGGGAAACCCAGGCTTTATGGAATGTTCTGTGCCAACGATTGGGGTTTTTTTGTGTCTGGGAATGTGCTTGGATGGGGGAAGGGGGCAAGAGATGAACTTGAAACACCTCTGCCCCCCTTTGCAGGCCTACCTGATGTGTAATAGGTTTGGAGGGGAAAGAGGGTGATTGTGTGCACACACGTGCACCTCTCTCATTGTGAGCTCAGGACTTCAGCATTTTCTGAGGAGAGAGAGAAAAGGGGGTTCTGGTTTCCATGCTGGAAAGAAGAACGGAGGCAACACAGCTCTGCGCTTGCGACGCTGCCGCAGGGTCGCCTTCTCTCAAGCTTTTCATGGTCTTGTTTGCATTTTGATGGGTTTTGTTTGCTTTCTGCCAGAGGGAAAGGCAGATGCTAAGAAGTCAGAGTTTCAGCTTGTGCTTCTGAAGCTGTTGACTGCGGGGTCCATCAGAGGGGATGTGCTCTGTGAATACATTCCTGCATTTTCATGACCCTTGCTCATCCCACATCCTTTTGGGGGAGCAGACAGTGTGAGATGTGCAGTCCTACCCTTCCTGCTCCACAGAGCTGAGGTCCACGGAAGGCATTCCCCTAGAATATAATCTAATGCTTTCTTTTGGGTACCTGAAGTTCAGGTACACATGGGACTGGAAAAATGAGCACAGATGTTTATGCAGCTGGAGCTGGTGGAGCCACCAAGAACAACAGCTCTGGTGAATGGAGAATGTTGTGTAGAGAGGGAGACCTGGTGTGGGGCTGTGCACACATCTTGCTGGTACCTTCAACTTGAGACTCTTCTTCTCTCAGGCCACTAAATCCACATTTCCCCTGTGGCTGCATCAGCTTCCCAGCCAGTCACCTCCAGGTCTGGTGTAGTGGACATTGCTCCAGCAGTGTCTGGCTGGGTTTGTAAAGCACAAACAGTGTAGTTACAGCTAAGCAGTGCACAAAACCATTCCCTTCCCCCTCTTCATCTCTCCCCTCCAACATACATTTAATTTTTAGGATGGTGCAGCTGGAATCAAGAGAGAAAGAGAGAGAGAGAGAGAGAGGAAATGAGATGAGAAATACTGACAGAGGGAACGTGCAGCTCCCCTTCACCCTCCAGCCAAATCCAATCCCCTCTTTAATGAATGCGTTTCCATGTCTGGCCCTGCCTGCCAACCCTTCCAGACGGCACCGAGGTGCTTCAGGACAAGGCAGAAGGTCCTTGTGGAGCATCAAGGGCTCAGGCTGAGCCTGGAGGGTCTCCTTGTGGCCGATTCCACCTAATCCTGTTGATTAATTTAACTCCAGGGCTAAGAGGCACCCAGCAGTGAATGGAGGTGGAGAGGAGAAGAAGGGAAGATGGGAAGTAGAGGAGTGAAAGGAATGGGGAGAGGGAGGACACATCCCATCCATAATTAGAAGGGTTTTTCTTGTTCCTTTTCTCAAGGTCCAGTCTACTTCTGTTCCTTTTAAACCTCCCCAGAGAGCTCTGCCCAGCTCTTGCTAATTGCACCCCAACTTGAATCAGCAGCATTATTCAGGAATGTGATTTTGGAGGCTGCAATTTACACATTTCCTCATGAATGGGTCCCAGGACAAGCCCAGGCTCCTATTTGTCACCTTTCCTGTGCCACCCTGCTCACTTGTTCTAGCTGTTCTATGGGAAGAAGGAACCATCTTGGTTTATTCAGTTCTCTCCAGCTCATCCTCCCTGAAGATGTGGGTCTTGGCATTGATCCATGCAAACCTTCAGCAGGTGCCTTCATGTAGCTTTCTCTACCCCCTGTGCCCAAGCTGTGTTGTGTCTCTGCTCTTGCCCTTACATCTGAACAGCCCCCTCTGAGCAGAGGGGAGAGCTTATGAATTTTCAGCCTGGAAATCTTCCTTTCATTCCCATACCCAAGCCTATATCTCTTTATGTCTGAGAGCACTGCTAAGCAAAGAGTTTTGGGCAATTTGATTTTCTTTCTGCACTACGGTGCAGTTATGATAATTAATAAAAATGGAATTGCTCTTAGAAAAAGAAATATTTCTAGTGGGATTAGCCTGTGTGTGTGTGTCCTGCAACATGCATGCTTTTCTCTTAGTTTTCCCTTTTCTCTGACTTGTCCTCCCGTGCGACTTTCCCCTCCTTTCACCTCTCCATTCTGTTCTTTTCTGTCAGTCTGTAGCTGGTATGATACCCTAGGGGAGCCACGTATTGGACAGCTAGCTGTTTCCCATCCTTCATCACAACTAGTGGTTGGTAAGCCACCCAAGAAGCTGCTGCTAGATATTTCTCCACCTTCGCATTTTCAGGGTGTTCGGTGCTGTCCGTGCTGAGTAAGTGTAAAATGCTACCAGTGCATGCTACTGATTATTTCTACAGCAAGAGCCCCGTTGTGCTGGAGGCTCCAAACTCGGATTCCCCCCCTGCTCATGCTGCTGGCAGTGCCACACATTCATTTTTCACACAGGGATGTGTTGAAAAAAAAAAAAAAATTAAAAATGAAGTGTTCAAGGTTTGGATGAATCCCCCTGGACTTGCCTAGCAACTTCCCTAAGTTACTCTCAAAGCTTTGGAAAACTTCTCATTGCACAGAAACTTTGCAGAGATGATGGCAGTGGTTTGCCCAGCAGTTTTCAGCTGTTTAGGAATGGCAAAGACCTGCTAGATCCTCAGGGCAGGTAAGGGAACTGTCCCCTGGTAACAGGGATGTTAGATAATGGGCTCACACTGCAGCCTGTCTCAGCTGAAAGACTTTCTCTATTATTTAATGAATCTGTGTCTGACAGCAGCAGCTGCAGCAGACTAAGACCAGCTGGTTCCAGACATACCCTGGGATTTTCCTTGCTCTCTTGGTTTCATCTTTGTAGTTGAGTTGTTGGAGCTTTGGACTTGGCACGAGGAGCCAGGGCTTTTTTTCCCAGCTTTGCTCCTGACTCACAGGGCACTGTAGGTGGGTGACTTCCGCCATCCCTGCCACGGTTGTAAAATGGAAATAATGCCCCTCAGGAGCTGTTTGGAGCCCCAGGGATAGAAAGTGTTACATCAGTTTATGTGGCGAGGTTTGGCTCTCCACACGTTAACCCTGTAGCCAGGCTGTGGCCAGCAGAGTCACCAGTGCTGCTGTGAATGGGACAGACTGGTACTCCTGACAGTCTTTTCCTCTCCTAATACTTTGTGGCCAGAGCAGTGATTCTTAATTAGGAGCATAAACCTATTGAAGAAAGTGTGGCTGGTTTTACCTCTCCAGACTTTTGCAGCAAAAAGCAAAAAAAAAAAAAAAAAAAAGTGAGGAAAATGAAGTGTGGGAGATGAAACATATTATAGATCCTTTTTGAGACTTTGTCCCCTTCACCTGGGAGATCCTGGGTTCCAGGTTTGTTGGACACTAAGAAAGAGGTTGGACCAAGCAAGTGGATGAGCTGGAGTTAGATTTCACAGCATTGCTACCAAGTGTCCAACAGAAGAGTCAGACCTTAAAGTCTCTGACACCACTGTCTCTGTAGTACTTGCCATGCAGGCTGGGGCTTTGTTGCATGAGGTGTGAAACATGCTGCAAATGAGAATTCCTCTTCTAAAGAACTCACAGGCTGAAAGTTGCTGCTGAGCATGCATACTAACTGTACTGAAGTGCATATGTACTGTAAAGAAATGTGTTCAGCTCCAGAGTTAAATGACATTGAACTCTGTGGATTTCCCTTCCCCTTCCTGGCACATCCTGGAGCAAAACACACCTCCAGCCTTACATTTTTTTCATATTAAGTATTTCCAGAAAAGATACTGAGTAATTAAACCAATAATAGATGGTGACTTAAGCAATTAACTTAAATAAATTTACTGTATACTGTAGGTTTCCAGATGTGTTTTTGCACAGCATGGTGCTTCAAGGTCCAGATGTGCTTCTACTTGCCCTGAATCACCTGGGACCCAGATGTGGAGGGCTGTTACTTTCAAGTGCAGATGTTCCTTTTACACTATTTGAACCTCTAGAGCTTCCCTGAAAACCAACAGAACAAAAACCGACTTTAGTAACCAATTTTGGTGAAAATGTTTTGGTGAAACTGTTTTTGAAACGTGGGACAGAAACTGCCAACAGTGAATTTGAAGTCAGTGAGAAAGAAAGGGTTCATGATTTCAAGAGATGGATGTGTGTAAAGACTGGGTATTGATCAGCCAGAGCTAGAAGATGGGAAAACCTCTTAAAGTGCTGTTTTTCCCCTCAAAACAAACCCCCCACTCCTCTGACCCCAGCACAACTGTAGTTAGCTGAGTTCCAGCTCTGCATCCTCCCTGTGAAGCCCCAGGACATAAAAGCATTTTTGTGTTGCAGCAAGCTGAATGCCATGGCATTTTGTGATGATCTCAGTATAAACAAGGGAGCTCCGATGGGATGTTTGCCTCTTACTCCCCAAACTGCCACCACTCTCGAGCAGCTGTTGGGGAAGTCACAGCTGCTGTTTCCAGCCCTGGAAAAAAAAAAAAAAAGGCAAAAAAAAAAAAAAGGCAGATTTTTGGGTGATGATAGTATAGGAGCTGAACGAAAAATGAGACTGAAAAACACTCAGAGTCACTTTAGGGAACTTTATCATCAGGATGAGCACATGTAAATCCTGATTTAAGCCTAAATTAACAAAGGCTTAGGCAAAAGAAAAAAACCCCAAACTGATGTGAGCTCAATGTTTAAGCAGACTCTGGCTCTTGGTCTGTGCAGTTATTCTCAGGGGCAGCAGTCAAGCTTGGTAGGGGAAAAAAAGAAGCTCACATTTAATGTGTCTCCTGTTTTCATGAGAGAGAAGGAAAAGGTGGCAGAGGCCAGATCTCTCACCTAGCTGAAAGGTTCCATATATCATACACTTTATTCTCTGCTGCTCTGAACTGGTGGCACATTTTTCACTGTCCTGAAGGCAGATGTCAAGTTTTGGTCTGGCTGAGCTCCTCCATACATCACCATCCTCACCACGGGGAGCAGGGAGCTGTACATTGCCCAAGGTTCACTCCAAGAGAGGCCTTGGAGTCACAGCCAAAGCTTTTCCTGGGGCATCTTCTCTAAAATCCACTGGGTCTGACTGTAGGCTTGGTGAACACCAACATGCTGCCTTCTGCTCTATCTCCAGACACAAACAAGAGCAAAATTGGGCTTTTTTTTTTCTATCTATACTTACTGGGCTTAGATGAGTGCCTCAGGAGGCAATAGGTTCAAGGTTCAAGGCAGGGAGAAGGCAAAGGCAGAGGTCCAGGGCAAGTGAAGATGGAGGAAGTAGGTGACCCAGTTAGACATTGGTTAAAGACTTTCATGTCACCTTAATGCAAAACTCCTGCTGAAATTTGGGGAGTTAGGAGAAGAGGAGCTGTATCCCCTAGGCAGCCAGAGGTGAAGCAAAGTTGCAAAGTCTTTTCCCACCTGTGAAAATTCCTAATATATATTTTTTTTCTCTTCCTGAGGAGATGGTTAAAAAAATTGGAATCTCAAGTTCTCATACTTGACAGAACACAAGAGGAAATTAGGCTGCACAAGTCAAGTCACCACATATTGACTAAATCTACAGCATGTATTTATGTGCTCATTTTACCTTCTACATCTCCTCAGTGTAAAATGTGCAATTCTGAAAAATTTCAAATAAAAAACCCGAAAATTTCTTGAAATAATTTAAGTCAACAACTGGAAGCTCTTTCTCTGTAACAATCTGAATAGGGAGCTTTGAGCCCTCTCTTTCCTGCAACCCCTTCTGATTTTTTCTGTGTGCAAGTGGGAAAAAAATCACAGTGGAGAACAACAGAAAGAGCAGAAAAGTGCTAGAGATGTACAGGGACAGTGTCTGTACTGACAGACACCATCCCAGCAGGAGTGAGCTGAGGTTGCAGGACTGCTCAGCAATTCCAGCAGCTTTCCCCTCTCTCCCACCCCAGGTAACAGACTGGACGAAGGCTCCGACGTGGAATCAGAACCAGATCTGCCCCTGAAGCGCAAGCAGCGCCGCAGCAGAACCACCTTCACTGCTGAGCAGCTGGAGGAGCTGGAGAAGGCATTTGAGAGAACCCACTACCCAGACATCTACACACGGGAGGAGCTGGCCCAGAGAACCAAGCTCACCGAGGCCAGGGTGCAGGTGAGGAGCAGAGCCAGTGCCTGGCACCTCAGCCTGGTGGCACTGCTGCTTGGGCAGCTGGGGGATGGGATGGGGGAAAGGTGGTGACTTTTCCCTGGAGACATGGACACAAGGATCCCAGGCCTAGAGCCACTTCTGAAGATTCCCACGTTCTCATGGGTGCTGCTGGGATTTGGGCTGCTGCAGAGGTACCAGCTGAAGGGTTGCCATCCAGGTTGGGAGCAGGAGCCAAATTTTCTCTAACTTGGCAAAGCATTTAGCTCTGTTTTCTGCTGGAGGAAATTCCTCCATCTCCCTAGAAGGAATCAAGTGTGTGTGTGTGTGTGTGTGTGTTTGTATTTGGAGTTTTGGGAGAAATCACCCCATTTACCAACCTTGCACAGGGGAGCAGATCATATTTTGCAAAGTTTGCAACTTCTCTGTGTGAATTTTCATAAAACTTTTTTTTTTTTTTTCTTTTTACCCTCGATCTCAGGAGAGCACAAACAGGGTGGGAGGAGGGAAGAAGAGGGGAGGAGCAGGAAGGGAGGGTTTGGAGCCGGGGGATTCTGACATCTACACGATTAATAGCCCTTGTGGGAACTCCACACAGAGACCCTTATGTCTTCCAGATAAAGGCTGGGTCAGCAGTGTGTGCAAACACGCAGGGGGATCAGGAGTGTGAACAGATCGGGGGGTATAATGGAGTCCCTTGGGGAAAGGCAAGGAAAGGGGGAGGGATTGGGGATTGTGCGGGGTTAAAGCAGTGAAATGGAGACCCCAGCAGTGTCCCCGTGTGGTCAGTGCGATTGGGTTACAGGGGAAGACCGGAGGGCTCTGTGCTCCCAGCCAAGAGTTGAATTGCAGGCACTGGGAGAGGGAAAGTGTGCTCCAGTCAGTGAACCAGCTCCTCCAGAACAAAACAGGCTTTTTTTTTTTTTTTTTTTTTCTTTTTGTCTTTTGTTCTGTGGTTCTCAGGTTAATGAGCTTGATGTACTTGCTCAGAAGCCAGATGTTTTTGCTGTTTTCCCCCAGCTGTCTGGAAATGGACATTTCCCCCCACCCCTGGGATACTGACTAGTTAAGGATTCTCCCATCAGCCTTTCCCAGACAAGTGCTAAGCCAGGCACAGCACTGTAGCAAATGCCCTCTCACCTCCCTCCAACCTTCTCTTGAGAGGTACTGGATTTTCCTGAATCCATCCATCATCCCTCAGGATGTGGCACAAAAAGGAAATCTAGAAAACTTGAAACTCATTCTAGTTTTGATCTTAGCCAAAAGGCCCTGCTAGTGTCCAACAGTGATAGTGTTTATTTGCTAGCCATATAGGTTCAGAGGTAGAGGCTGGGAAAGTGGCTAATTTAGGTGACTAAGCTACCAAACGTTGGAAAGTGTAAATTTTCCCATTTTTGTTCTGCACGTTCTGTTTCTAGTTGGTTTTGCTTGTTGTACGTGGAGATGTTAAAGAAGAAATTAACAAGAGATGTTTCTGTGGTAAACAGATGAAGGAAAATTGAGTTTCAGGGGAGAACAAAGTTTAGGTAACAGCTTTTTTATGGGGTGAGAGAAACCTTCATTGCATAAGCAGTGATGTGGATATGTTGGGGAGGAAGGGAGAAGCCTGGAAGTGACAGGAGGTGCAAAAACCAGAGCAGGTTTTCTCTTTTCCAAGGTGCTCCCAAGACAGGGAGAAAGGAGGGAGGCAAAAGCAGAGAAAGGGGAAGCTAAATAAATAAATAAAGGGAGCCTTTCCCTCATCTCAAGCTGTGATCTCTGAATCCCCCTACTTGCTCCCAGGCAGCTTGTGTGGAGGTTCCAGCCAGGGCTGTAGTAGCAGCTGTTCTCCGAGGCACATTCCTGATGGCTTTCTCATTCCAACATCCTGGCAGAGTCAGCTTCTTCCCACCACTTTTAAGCCTGCCGCCCCTTGTAAAATTTTCTGGATATCAGAGCAGATCTTTTACTGGCTCTCGGGACCTACAAACATTAGTCAATCAAGTTCTTGTGGAGAAAAAACAAAAAGCCCCCCTAGCCCCCCCATCCGCATATGTACCCATCCAGCAGGGAATCTTCTACCACCTTATTCCTGTCTCAACAGAGTTTTTAAGGCCAGGAGACGTGCTTTGGATTAAGGATGGCTGTAATAACAGTAGGGCCAGCTGAGATCAGGGTTGCTGTGTGTTAAGGGCCATGCCAGCATCTGCCCATCTCTCTCTGTCCCAAAAGCTTGTCATGTGCACACATAAAACGGGAGGCAGATGTATGAAAAGTGTGTTATGACCCATGGGCCACAGAAGAGATTTGAGAGCAGCCTTCTCTGCTCCTCAGAGTTTGGTCATTGCTTCATCTCTTACAGCTCTGTGCCACTTTGCTGCATGGCCGTGGCTGGAAATCCCTGGATCCTCCCTGAGGATCACAGCTCAGATGTTGCTCTCAGGCTTTCTTTCTGTCTCACATATGCACAGCATCCCTGCACTAGGACCCCATTTTACCAATCACTGAAGAAAAAGGAGTGAGCCTGGCAGTCTCCCTGCTTTTCTCCTCTTCACCTCTTTGCTTTTCCATATGGAAGGAGAAGTCTCATTTGATGTTTCTGATACCTGAGTATTCAGGTACCATAATCTCTTCCACATGAGAAGCTGATAGCTCTGTTAAACTTTATTGGCAGCCTCAGAGGCTGGCTGCTCACACAGCTGTCCAGCTAAGTGGAAGTTTGACACGTTGACAGCTAATAAAATTCACAAGCTGAAAAACAAGAGGAGGTGGTGGTGGGGAGCACCAAGCTCCCATTTCTCATCTGCTAGGAAGATCACAGGAGGGTGAGCAATATTTTTTGCAAGGTCACTGCAGTGTCTGTGGAGTTGAGATGCAGGATTCTAGCATTCAACACACCCCAAAATTCAAGCCCTTAAAAGGTTAATCCCAAAGTGAGCATAGCCATGGACAAGACTTCCATGGATTTCTGGAAGGATCAGGATTACACATTACAGGTCAAATCCATGCCCAGCAAGGCCACCAGTGGAAAATCCCACTGCCTTGTTTGTGTGCAGGGCAATGTCTTGACTCACGTGTCCACACTCATTGTCCAGCACTGAAAAAAATTCTTGCCCATCTGCAGGCTCCTGTTGCCACCCTTCCAGAAAACAAACTGTTGAATGCCAAGCGTTCACGGATTTTAAAATTAAGTCTAACAGCTAAGAAATTAATTTAGTTAATGAAATGGAAGCTTTGATTTTGATCTTGAATATGGTTTGGGTTTTTACACCAGCCTTTGCTATTATCTAATTGATGATGTCAAAGTTTTTATGCAGAAAAAAACCCCCTAAACTCATTCTGTGATAATTTTGTAACTTTTCTCCCTGGCATTTCTAGAGAGGGGACATTTTTCAGAAGGACCTTTTTCCCATAAACAGCTTAGCTTTGTCAGTACCATGTTTTTCAATAGAAAAATGGTTTTGTCAGGAGCTTCTTGTCTAGGTGTTGAAATGGCTTCTCAAAGCAATGCTGATGTCAAAAGGAGATGCTAGGTACATCAGTCATGGGTCTAAGGATCTGAAATTAATCCTTCTCCTAGGTGATCCCATTTGTGGATGTGCTTGCTCAAATGTGTTTAATTTTTAAGGCAGGTTACCAACAACCCCTAGTGCTTATTTATGTTTTTTATTGAACAACCCCAACAGAAAGAAACATAAAGTAAACCAGACCAGTACAAAATTATCTCCAGGTCAGTACTGCAATCCCAAGTCTCTTAGAAATTTGTGCACTGAAAATACTGTCACAAATAGACTTTGGTGCATAGGTTCCCACCCAAGCAGCTTGTCTCCGTTTTTCCTGGTGCTGGAATGACTCAGATGTGGCAGGGTCCAAAGTATTATCTTACAAACTCACCCAGAAATCAACCAAAATTTTTTCCAAAAAACCCCCAAACCAAACAGATGGAAACTTTTGCTCCTCAGCATCACCTGCAGATGACTCCAGATGGTTACACCCTACACAGCTGGGCACAAGAATGTTCCCCTGAGTTCATCTGGTTTGGGCAGTGGGTGCTTTCTGGAAATCAAGAAGTGTGAAGGGGTGGGTGTGTTATGATGCTGATTCTGTTATTAATGCCCAGGAAATTCCATGCACTGAGAAACCATTATTTCAATACCAAAATTAAACTAGAGAGCAGGAGTCGCAAGCCAGTGCTTTATTGATCATTTTTATGATGGATACCATTGTGATTTCTGCCTGGGAGAAAATGGGTGTTTCATTTAATAAAAAGGCTCAGAGCAATTCTGTCTCTGAAATCCCAGTGCATTTCTAGGCTACTCACATAGTCTATATTTTATGACACAGTTTCAAACTGTAGTAAACCAACAGCCATGTTTTAAATGGGGCTGCAGCAGTTCAGACCTGCCAAATGGAGTGCCAGAGAAGAAATTCTACTCAGTTTTGCTTGAAATTTTTCACAAAGCAATTCTGTTGGGTGCAAAGCAGCTGAAAACTACTCTTTACTGCAGAAAATACATACATGGCCTTCTCAGGAACTTCTCAAATATCTCTGTTGTGTGCTGCTGGGGACCCCATCTTTTCACCAGCTGTCACCCTGGTCAAAGGTCTATCCTGTGCCCTGAGATGCTGCTTTTTGAAGGCCTTTTGAGGGCATTGGAGGGGGTGGTGGTGGTCAGCAGGTCCCCCTCAGCATTAACAGGAGCCCTGCAAAGCTGCTGCAGCCTTTGCCTGGTGTTTTGCTTCCCATCCTCTTTGAGATGTGGCCAAACTGGCTCTTCGGAGGCAATCCTCCCCCTCCCTCCCTCCCTTCCTCCCCTAAAGGTCAGCTGAGAATGTTTTCTTTCTTCCTGAGGGTCCAAGTAGTTTACATTTCTTGTGAAGGGAGCTGGGATGAGGTTATGACACAACAGCTGCCCCGTGTTTTTGGCAGCAGCCGGGCCAGCGGGGCCGTGCGGAGGAGCCGGCACTCGGGGCTCTCTCTGCTTGGCAGAGCTCAGCCTTGGCACTCTCCTTTCCCAGGGCTCCGGGCCAGCCCGGCTCTCTCCGCCGGGAACAGCCCCTGGCACCGCGGCTGCCGGGCCCTGGGAACCGCGGCATCCCGGTACCAAACGGCATCCCGGTACCGGGAGAGGTCCGGGCGAGGGGACAGCGCTGCTGTCCCGGCCAGTTCAAGCCAGCGAGGGGCTGAATGCAGCCGGGATGGTGAGAAGGGTCCAAAGCTTCCTCCTCATGGATCCTGCAGATGGATGTTGGTGATGAGAGGGAGAGGTCGGATCCACTTTGCTGCTGTTTCCTTGGTGAATCCGGTGCTTGATGCCTCACAGCATTGCTGCTGCTCCTTCCCATCTCTCTGAGCTGAATTAAAATGCAGCTGGATTAAAGAAAAGAGTAACTCATTGCACACTTGCCTCAGCTAATATCCTCCAGATAAGCCCTTAGTCCACCTCAGTCGTGTAAAAAATAAACAAAAGCAGTCTGTAAATTAGATTTCCAGGTATCCAAACTGCAGCAGCGAGTCTTTTTCCACCTGGCCTCTGGAATAAAAAGAGGTGATCTCTTAAAACTGCAAGCTCATTCTGCACCTAAAGGTTCATTTAGAAAAACTTCAGCACTTTTGGTATTCATAGAATTACAGCCACCAGCTCCCTCAGAAATACAAATGTCCCACTGACAGGTGACATGGTCTCAGCTCTGTAAGCTTGAGGGCATCTTGCTGGAGAGAGTCAGCACTATTTTGTTAAATGTATTACACTTTACTGAAGATGAAAAAAAATCAGCCTAATCCTGTAGTCCTTCTGGCAAATCATTGGTTGGAATCAACATGAATGAATACAAATTTCAGGACTTGCCACAGAATTTGGCCAGACCACCTCATTTTGTTTGGATGGGGCAGGGAATCTGTATGAAACAAATGGAGACACTGCTGCCAGAAAATGCTCCTTTGAACTTGGTGGCTTCTGCAGATGAAGGAATTCCTTCAGTTCAGTAAAATGTTATTTTTAGCTAAAATTTTGGATTTCTGTGTTATGCAAAACCTGGAATTGACTTTTTTTTTGGCTGTTTGTCCTATTCTGCTTTTCATGGTCTGCTTTGGACCAAGAAGCAGAACTGCCAACCTCATGGTCACAAGCTGCAGAAGGGCTCTCCTAAACAATATGGTAATGATTTGACTTTCTTACAAGAGGAAGAAGGCCCAGAGGCCAAAGCAGTGACCAAAAAGCCTCATTCTTTGGGCAAGGAGGTTGTGTTCAACCCTGACCACTCAGCTGCTCCAAAGAGAAGGCAGGGATTTTGCACTGATCTGTAGCAGCAGAGTGTCTGTCCCATTGTATTCCAAACAAATGGGGCCTTCTAGAGGCTTTCTGAGAAGAACCTTTATCACAAAATTTCCAGTTTAGTGGGGGTGTGGACCAAAATGTTTCTCATAGACTGTGTGCTGAAGCTCTAATTCCAGAGGAGCCACCACCCAGCAAAGGAAGCAGCTGTGCTGTTGCTTTGAGCAGCCTGCACACGTGGCTCTCCTGTTCTCCCCAGCTAAGAAGGCTTTCTGTTTACTGGGACACCAATTAAATAGATTCTCTTTGGTCAAGAGAAAACATTTATAATAACCAGGAGGAGGGTTTGCCAGGGTGTTTTCAGCTTTGAGTCACTTCACTTGGTGTTTCAGCTGTTTTTTAAAAGCTCACAGCTTTTTTTTTTAATTTCCCACTATCTCAGTAGTGGGAATCAACGTGCTGCTGGTTTGCTGTTCAAGCCCAGCTTACCTCTAGCCAAACAATCCCAGCAGGAAATCTGCCCCCAAACATCTCATTCACCTCCATGAGGTGTGAACATCAAAGCCTGTTCTGAAATGTTTAAATGCAGCTCTAACACCATCAAGACCTGGCTGTCTAAGGAGCAAGTGTTCAAGTGGAGAGAAAAGATTTCATAAAAATACCCTACCTAGCAGCTGCTTTCTGACAGCAGTGAACTCATCCTAATGGCTTCAGCTTCCACAAGTGCCATTCATCCTCAGACACAGGTTTTATAGGAAGGTAAACAGATAAGTGAAACAGATTTTAATTTTTACTTTAACAGAATTTCCTCTGACAACTGCAATAATCAATCACTGAGAAGCAGAGTTTGTAAAATGTAGTGCTGGAAAACACAGCAGTTGCAAGCAATCAGTCAGTATCCAACAGTTATTTCATTCAGTGGTAGTATCTTAAAAAAATATTTGTAAATCTTACTAACTTTTATTACAATAAAGGGTAAAGCTTTATCACTGGGCAGGGCTGGGTTTGGACCTGTGAAGCCACAAGTTCAGAGCTGGATTTAGGATGTCACAGTGTGAAAGTGGACAGATCTGCCCCATTTCTCCTGCTTCTCTGAATGGAGTATAAAACCCATTGGCAGTTCTGAGGTATTCCTACTGTCATCATCATTTAAAGGCAGAGATGGCCTCTTGGTTGAGGAAGTGTTTGTGACATGATTAGATTATTCAAAGATCACCAAGGACAGTGCAAGAGCAAGGTAATCAATGTCACAATAAATTTTTCACTGCTAAAGATTTTTTTTTTGGTTGGTATGTTTTATTTTTTTTAAAGAACAACCAAGTGATTTGCAAAAAAATCCACATACCACAAACTGTTTGTTAAAATTCTTCAGTAGGTTGTTATAAATAGCTAACACCTTCAGGAACAGGGAAATGCCAGGAGATATACAGGCTAAATTCATTGGATAATCTCATTTGTGCAGAGTCATTTGTTCTGCTCCACTAACCTTGTTTAATATTAATCTTAACCATATCACCCACAAGTGACAGAGGCTCAGTGTTTTAGGCACTGAACCAAAGTGTCACTGGATACAGCCTCATCCCTGCATGCACAGAAAGTCCCCATGCCTAAAACCTGGGCATTCTCATGGGCTTTTTCCCTCGCTCTGTAAAGAATTCTCTCAGTAGCCCCAATGATGCTTGGATGGCTCTGATGTGTTTGTCACACTCCTCAGCCCCTGGCAGAGGAAGCAGAATTGTCACAGGATCCCAAATCACCATCTCAGCCTGTTCCTGTCTGGAAGGGCTAAGGCAGCACCAGAAGGCATGGATGGAGCAAAAACTACCCCAGTCTCTGCTGTGCCTGCCCGAGTTCCTCTCTAAAAGCCTTTTGCAGCAGCCTCCTGGAGAGCCCAGGATTTGCATCCTTTATCATCGTGTGGACAAGGCAAGGCACAGCAGGGACCCTGCCCTGCTTCAAAGGAGAACCTGTGGAAGAGCTGACCTGGCAGACTTGCCTCTCTGCAACCTGAGGAGGGACCTGGGGGAAATGGCATTGGTGTGCTTGGGCAATAAATGGCCAAATGAATCTGTCTCACCTGGTTCCTGCAACCTCTTGGGCCTGTGAAAGCAAAACACACCTTGAATCTCTTCCCTTCTGCTGGAAAGCAAAGGCACAGCTTGGCTTTTCCATCCCTGTTTCCATTTATGGGCTCGTTTCTCCCATCTATCTTCCTCCGACGTCAAGTCCTGATTAGGCTGAGCAGAAACACAACAGCTTTCTTTCCCACAGGAGGCTCTTTTTGACCTTCCTTTCCTCTCCTTGTCTGACAAATTGTGGGAGCTGACCCACATC
Organism: Heliangelus exortis; assembly: GCF_036169615.1. Classification (NCBI taxonomy): domain Eukaryota; kingdom Metazoa; phylum Chordata; class Aves; order Apodiformes; family Trochilidae; genus Heliangelus; species Heliangelus exortis. The sequence goes on from NC_092444.1 coordinate 3,005,156, forward strand.
TCGGTGGCTGAGGGGATAATTCAGTCCAGCCCCATCCTGGCAGGCAGCTGCCTCTGCAGCCCTTCTGCACCTCTCTGCTGCGTGAGAACAAGTGGCTGGGACACTTCATGCTGGGACACCTGGGGCTGGGAGACCTGGGGCTGGGACACCTTGAGCTGGGAGACCTGGAGCTGGTCCTTGGCAGTGTTGGGTGCAGGTGCTGAGGTTAAATCAGAACCAGTGATAACCTTTGCCCCAAGCCCAGCCCAGCGGGGGATGGGCTCTTCTGAGATCAGCTGGTTTTGAGCAGCAGGCAGTGATGGACTGGAGGTTTTTTAGTCTCACTGTGCCTCCTTCTCCCATCTGGGCAGGAGATGGGGAAGGTGAGGGTTGGGGTGATGTCCTGTGGTGAGGATTTAGCATCCAGGATCCTTGTAGCATCAGACTTACTCACTGAGCAAGGTGCAAGTGGCACAGTGAGGGTCTCTGGTCTCATCCAGACCATGGCTGTGACAAGAAGATGAAGAACCTGCTTGGATATCTGCAGTTACTTTCCAGGAGGGCATTCCCGTATCTATCTGCTTCCCCTGAGCCGAGAAGTTTCTATAATACATCTCCTGTCTACTAAATAACATTTTTGGAAGGCAGTTCACAGAGACAAAAGCCCCAAATGCCTTCAGTTGCCTCTGCTATAGTTGCATCCCTTGGAAAGCAGCACATTTACAGAGCTCAAGATCTCTTTGCTCTGCACAGACAAACGACCACAAAGAATGGGTCTTTTTCAGAAAAAGCAGGTTTCTAACTTGCTGGGTTTTCTGCTCTTGGGTTCTTCTCACAACCCAACTTCTGGCTACATAAAACTCAGCATAAAACTCAGCCCCCTAGAACAACATCTCCATAGGTAAAGCAGCAGCTGCAAAACTTCCTCCTCTTCCTCCCACCAGCCTGCTTTTAGCAACCAGAGCCTCCACCCCAGGCTTAACATGGTGTAACAGGATCCTCTGGCAGGGGGAATCTTTAGTGGCTGATAAAACCTTAACTGTTGTGAAATGAAAGCAGGTTCCCTTTGAAGTGTGCCTCGCATTACAGTTCGATGCTCCAGCCTCTATATTTCAACTACCAATAAAATGATTTATAAGCATAAAGGCTTGAGCCACCTTTGAGGAGGGGGAAGGGAAAGAATTGCTAACATCATTAGCTGGGATGTATCTTCTTTTTTTTTTTACTGTGGGTTAGAAATAAGGGGCAGCATCAACCTTTTTGGGCCATGAAATGTCCCTTCCTCTGCACGGCAAGATAAATCCAATCCAGTTCTTTGTGGCAGGTTTCAGTGTGTTTGTGGCTGGATTCTGCAGCCTGGCTCTGTTAGGAAACAGACAACCAATTCACAACTACACATTTAAGTGTGTAGTTGTGAATTTCACATCATGCATGTGTATTTACTATTATTATCATTTATTATTTGTTTTGCTGTGATACTATAGTCAAGAAGGAGTTCTTGCTGTGCTGGGTATGGTGCCTACTGGCAGTTACAGACAGCCCCTGTCTCTAGTTGTTGGAACAAACTAAAATGTAAGAAAATGGACTTTATACTCAATGTAGAGGTTGTGTAAGAACCAAAACTTGTTGAATGCAGTGATGTTTCCCTTGACTTCAGATCAGAGAAGCAATTTCTCTCCCAAAATCACAGAGGGAGACTGTAGCATAATTAAAATCCAAATTTCTTTCTCTGGTTATTCTCCACTGTCTTTCCTTTCTTCATGGAATAATAGAATGGTTTGGTTCAGATAGGACCTTAAATCTCACTCACTTCCAAGCCCTCTGTATGGCCAGGGACACCTTCTTCTACACCAGGCTGCTCCAAGCCCCATCCAACCCCACCATGCACATTGCATGACACCCCAAGAATGGCCCAGGCACAGACCTTTTGGTCCACTCTACCTGCTTGTAAAAGGATCCAGAGAATCCTTGTATCTCCCTTAAAAAATAAAGGACAATAGGTACAAATGTTTGTGTTGGCAATCTTGGGAAGGTGTGGAGTGCTATTTACTTTTTTGGAGTTAAATTTCTCTTTCCCTCTCAATGCCTAGATTCATCACTGTTTGGTTATGTTTTTTCTTCAGGCATCTGAATGTTATTTGCTATTTTTAGCATTGAGATTTTTTATTTTTTTTTTAGTGAAAGTTCTTCCAGCCTGGGACTAGGCCTTTTTCTCTGAAAAGAGAAGGTTTGTTTATCTCCTTATGTTCAGCTAACATAAATATTTAGACAGTTTTAACGTCCTTAACTGTGAAAGTGGAAGCAAATTATATGAGAGGAGGAGCCAAGTTCCATATCCCTAATTCAAAGTCTGCATTACACATACATGCATGCATGAGAAAAGGACAGGACTGTCCTCTTTGCATGACCAGGGCAAACAAAAGGCTATTTATTCATCTGTGTTATTCACTGCTCCTAGGAACCAGGCCCTGACTTGGACTGTATAAAAGAGTTGTAAAGTGCTACAGATCTTAATATGCATTAATTTCTTTCTCCTTAGGTCTGTCCTAGATTTTGCTAGAGACATCTGGTGCCAAAAATGGACACAGGGATTCTGACCTGCATGGACTTTGTTGATCAGTGCAGATCGGATGTGAGCTGACCTGTTTCTGTCTCACTTTTGGAAGGTGCTCAGGGGTGATGCTGCTCCAGCCAGTAGAGCAGTGCAATAGGAACAGGTCTGGAAAAAGAGGTGTTTGGTGCCAAGGGCCTGACATCAGCTTGTACTGGTACCAAAAATTTAGCTTGGTCCACTCAGACCATAAAATGGGGGTTTAATTTAGACCAGTTCTTACAAAGAAAACTGTTTTTTTTAGTGTTTTCATCATACAAGGATGTAAATAACAGCACGAAGTGAAGGGCTGCCCAGGACTAGGTCCTTCCTACCCATCCTCAGGAGGTCAGACACAGCAATCATCAGTGTGTTTTAATCAAACACAGCACACTGGTAGATGGGTAACACGTAGAGAGAGCAATCCCTCCACATCACAAGACTGTGATCCAGAGAACCTCACAGGAATTTGTGTGTGAAGCTCAGTGGATGCTTGGGTTTGCAGCAAGAGCCACTGCAGTGTGTGTGGATTGAGAGACAGAACTTCATTAAATAAGCAGCTCTCAGGGAAAACACTGCCTTGTGCTGGGTGACTTTGGCATTCCCATGGGTGCCAGTAAGAAAAAGACAAACTAACAAGGTTACAGGGGAGCTTGATCTAAAGACCAGAGAAAGACTCCTGCTCTGAGATTTGGATCCTCTCTGAAGTGCAAGGACCAAGGTTCTGCTGTATTCAGAGAAGAGTTTTGCTGTGGTGCACAAGGTATGGGGACAGTTTGGACTGCAGGGCCTCAAACCCCTGTAACCCCAGTTTCTGATCTGACACTGAGCAGCTTGGAAGCTTGATGGAAGATTTTTTTTTTTCCTCCCTGAATGCTTTACACTCTTGATTTTTGCTCCATTTTTTCTTGTTGCTGTGAAATTTAATCGTGTTTTCTAGCCCTTTAGGCCTCACAAAGTCCAGCAGCTGCATTCTCATCTGGTTTGAAAGCTTATCCACATATTTCTGAACCCCAAACAGGGATGGGGCATGAGAGCCTCTCTGCTGAAATGAAGTAAACTAAGCCCAAGAGGCAGCTTGAGAAGCCCCTTCCACCATGCAGAGGGGAGATTGTCCATGATAAAACCCATCAGGGCAAACAAATGCATTGAGAAAAAATCTCCCCTTGAGCCATGCAGGTAAAGTGGCACTGTAGGAAACAGGAGCCCAGCTTTGCACGCGCTTTGATACCAGGTTTGTTTTTATGCACAGAGATGTAAATTGGCTGCAGTACAATTCTGGTGCAGGCTGCAGTGCTTCTTGCAAGGAGAGCATGTCTGAGCATACAGACAGCAGTGATTTGCTGCAGTCCAGAAGAGCTAAGAAAACCCTGTATTCCCTCAGGTCTGGTTCTATCTATTTAGCTTGTCTAACACAGAAACCATGATGCTAATCTGTCTATTTATCCCTCCTAACAGTGCAGCCGTGTTGCTATTATGGTGCTTAATCCTTCAGCATAATTCACTGAGTTGTCAGATAACGAGGCAGAATGGCCAGGTGGTAGCAATACATCTCTTTGGCATGGACTCTCTCGGAATACACAAGCTCAATTATTCCTCTTCCTCTCCCCCGACTGCTGATAGCTCCCTCCCATGCTCTGAAGTAGTGTCTTTCACAATTTAAAATGCATATATCTGCACCCAGGAGACAGGGCAGTAGTAATATTGTCATTTAGGAGAAAGTAAACTGAGGAACGGAGAACACTCCTGAAGTCTGTGGCAGGTGGCAACTTGCACCCTTTTTTTTTTTTTTTTTTTTTTTTTTTTTTTTTTTTTTTTTTTTTTTTTTTGCCGGTGCTGTAATTCAGGATTCGTTTCCCTCCGATGTTTTCAGGCACCCATCAGAGAGGGGGCATAGCTCAGCTCAGCCCCCCGGGATCTTTTCTCTCCCCTCTCCAGGTCTGGTTCAGCAACCGACGAGCGAGATGGCGCAAGCAGGCGGGAGCGAACCAACTGGCAGCTTTCAATCACCTCTTGCCGGGAGGCTTCCCGCCCACAGGAATGCCGACCCTGCCCCCGTACCAGCTGCCAGACTCCACCTACCCAACCACCACCATCTCCCAAGGTGAGCGCCCCTTCTCCCGTCTTTCCTTGCTGCTCCCCTTCTCTTGCCCTATAGCATCCTTCCTCTGTCTGATTCGTGACATCCCGCTAAAGCTCTTGTAAGACAGGAATGGTTTTTCTTTAGCTAGGAGGCCGGGTTTTTCCTGAGGTGGATGGAAACTCAGCAGTTTTCTCCTTTGTCTCATGGTCCTTTCTGTCTTGGGACTGTAGCTCTTTTGCTTTGAAATAGGGACCACATCAGCCCAAAGTGAGTATAACACAGGCCATCCCTCCATGCTAGGGCTCAGTGGAAGGGGTATTGCTAATTCCAGATGGCTTTGGACTTTATAGAGAAATGAATAGCTTCTGCCTGGGGAAAAAAATTAAGAGAAAACTGAGATATCTCATCCCAGGTTTGCAGATTTTGTGCCACACCTTAAAATGTCAAATCCAACGCTGTGGCCACGTGGCACCCAGGAGCTGACATCATGGTAGCCAAACCATCGAGCTCTGCCCTCCCAGCTGGAACACCCCACAACCTCTCACTCCTGACTTCTGTCCCCACAGATGGAGGAAGCACTGTCCACAGACCCCAGCCCCTGCCACCCTCCACCATGCACCAGGGAGGCCTCGCTGCTGCCGCCGCCGCTGACACTGGCTCTGCCTACGGGGCCCGACACAGCTTCTCCAGCTACTCAGACAGTTTCATGAATGCAGCAGCCCCTGCCAACCACATGAATCCTGTTAGCAATGGCCTCTCTCCACAGGTATGTGTCCTGCTTCCATTCTTTCTTTGGCTGAGAGTATTCGGCTGGTCCAGATCCTCTGAGAGCAGGGCAAGCTTCAGGCTATGCAAGTGTATTATGGTTAACAAGGGAGTTGCTCTTATTGTCAGGAATTCTTGGAGGCAGCCTAGTTAAATCAATTAGTTGATTTGTTTATCTGCACTATTTCTACCCTGAGCTCAGTACTGTACTGCCAGAGCATTTGTATCCTGTTAGTTCCCAAATTCAGGCTAACACACTCTTAACTGCAAACACCAGGACCTTGAGCATCGATGTTGCCCTTCTCAGCCCTCCAAAAAAATTCCAGTGCAGGTGTGAGCCCTTCAATTCTGGATTTTAGCCTAAAGACAGCATGCTGATATTCTTTTTTTAAGTTACTCTTTGCAGGCTCATTTTAGAAGTAGCCCATGATTTGTGGGTGACTGATTTATATATTAGCCAAAGCCAGCTTCTCCAAGCCTGACTGGAACAAGGAAAGCCCTTACGTGTAAAAATGCCATGGATCTGAGCTTCTGCCAAATACAGAGATGCAGATCTGGGATTTGGTTTTGAGAAACTAATTGTTGTGTAAACAATTCTTCTAATGCTTTCTGCAATGTCAGAATAAGAGGGAAGATACATTTCACACACAGCTCTTTGTGTAAAAGACTGGAGCTCATGCATTATAAGTTACCAGGCAACAGGCGCAGCCTCCCCAACACCCTTGGTTTTAAGATCCTTGCCTGAGCTCAGAACAGAGTGCCCAGGACCTGCCCCTGAGCTCTGGGCTCTGGGCTCAGCCCAGCTGCCTTCCAAAGGGCCCCATCCCAGCTTTGATAAGGTTTCTGCCCGTTGTGTGCCTGGCTTTGCTGTGTGTGATGGAGAAAGAAGCCTCAGCAGCATGGAGAGGTTAAAACCTTCATCAGCAGTGGGTCTGGAGAGAGCAGAGTTTGTGCTGTGTGTGTTGTGGGAGCAGAATGATGTTCTCAGCTGCTGAGCTCCACTGAAGTCCATGGAGATGCCAGGGTGTGCAGCACCCCAGAATACAGCCCACTCCATCACTGTCCTGGGATAAGGATTCTAATTTTCTGTCACCTCATGAGAGCCTCTAACCTTCTTTTTGGTTTATTTGGTGTAATCTGGTTTCCAAATGCATGTTTGCTTTCAAGTGGAACAAGGCACAGAGTGTACGCTGACAATTAACAGCAAGGGCTTGGGTTGGTGTGGTGCCTGTCAGGACCAAGTATCTTCTGCTTTTACACCCAGTCACTTGTGAAATGTGGAGCTATATGAAGTGCACCATGGCAGTTGTTTCAGAGGAACACTAAGACAGGAAGTACAAAATAATTTGAAACTACAGGGAGAAATTAGGTAGGCATCTGAAATGAAAAAGCTACAAGTGTTTTGAGAGGAGTGCAATAAATGGGGATATCAGAGAGGTAGATAGATTTTAAGGTCCAATAGCTTGTGATCTCTCGAGTGTGAAAACAAACATTGAGTGTCAATGGAAAGAGGGAAATTTTGCAGCTTCTCTGAAATGGTATTAAAAAAATCTCACCTCTAGCTTTGAATGATGATAAGATAGAAAAATGTAAAAGTGTGACTGGCATGAGGCTGAATGTTGCCTCAGTGTAATTTGTGGGGCAAATAAGGAGACATCTTTCTGACAAGGGATTTCTAATAGCACTGGCTTGGGAGATGAGCACACAGCATGGAATTCAAAGGCAGGTCAGCTGGTCCAGGGCACCTGAATAATTCAGATTATCACAAGTGCAATTTAGCCCCACAGAAGAAGGATGAGATCCAAGGGGTAAAGCTGCAGAGCACTACACAGATACAAGTCCATGATGCAATTTCCATTTCTGTAACTTCATCATCTACTTACTAGTCCTGCTCACTAAATCAGAGGCTCATTGAAATGACCAGACCAATGCTTTTTCTATGCTTATCCCTATCCCAAATTACCCTGCCCTCAGGCTCAGGCTGGGGAAAGATAGAGTCCTGAGCCAATAAGCCCTTTGTATGAGGAAGAGAGGATACATTATCTGGCAGTCCTGAAGAAAAGAGAGCTTTGCACCCCCAAGAAGGAGAGATTCCCATTTTCCTAAGGCTTTTAATCATGTGAGGGCCAAGATATCAGCATAGAGGTTCTTCTATTTCTTTTGTGCATAGAAAGGCTAACACAGGTTATTTTATGACTGCATTATATTTATTTATCTTGCTGCCTTCCTGCCTTTCTAAGCCCTCTGCTGTTCCTAGTGGAAGGATGTGAGAAGTACTCTCAGCAGAATGAATGGGAGCTCCTAGAAGTGACCTCTTTTTATGTAACACAGTGGGTAAAAGTTTTGTGAGATCTCATTATAGGATGCTGTGTGTAATTTCTCTGTGCATAATTCAGCTGTTCCAGGGCATTACAGGTAAAACCCATTGCACCTCAGCCCTCTCATCCTCCTGTCCAGCTATCTGTGGGATTTGGTTTCTCTCTGCAGGGGTAAATATCAACTACCAGGGATGGATGGAGTTCAGGAGATAGAAAAAAAAAAAAAGAATTGGAACTTAAAACTATGGCAATTTTTCTGAGATGCAAACAGTCAGTTCTCTGGTTTCGTGCCTCAGCAGCAGCAGGAGGGAGATTTCTTTGCAGTTTAGAAAAGGAGGTGGGGGCCAGCCTGGCCCAGAGCTCCCAGCATTTGCTCCCTGCTCAGCACACTATCCAGTTACCCCAGGATTGGGTGTCCCAGCCAGGATCCAGCAGACAGGCTTGGTGCTGGCAGCTGAAATTCTAGAGGGGAAGCATGGCATTTCCATTCTCACAACAGAGGAAAGGGGATTACATTTGGCCTCTGTGGGCTGGGTCCCCTCCCCCCCACACAGACTTGAGTCCTGACAGAAGGAGCAGGCACGGCTGAAAGTCACCCCAGCTTCACGTGGGAAACAGCCCCATCTCCTCCTTGCTCTGCAGCAAAAAATGCTCCTGCAGCTCTGCTCTGCTGCTGGAAACTCAGAGCATTCCCCCTGCACTTCCCCACTTTAGAGCCTGTTCTGTCTCCACTCCAGTCCTGAGGCTGCTAAGGAGGGAGAAGTCAGGTGGGAACTTTTGTCTTCAGCTACTTCATCCCATGATGGTGTTTTTTGGGTCACTTCATACCAGAACAGTGACTTGGTTGTGCTCAGGGCATGACAAACCCACTGCTCAGGGTCAGCTCTCATGTCCTGCTCCTTCCTGCACCTCAGTGAGAGACCTCAGGGTAACCCCAGCAGTGATTTGTGATGGTTCTGTGCTGGGACAGCCTTTGGGAGAGAGAGATCTTGCTCTGAGGGTTGCATGGCTGAGAGAGCCAACTTCACAGGGTGGGCAGCTGCAGCCACATGAGTCACCTGGCATCTCTCAGGGTGCCCTGGGTGGCTCCAGCAGTCAGGGATTATCAGAGAGGAGCTCAACACCAGGGAGCAGCCAGGTCCCCGTTGCTCCCCAAAGGCTGTGTGGGTTAGCAGCAGCTGTCACTAATTCAGCTGGGCTGACTCAGGGCTTGGAACTGTTTCTGGGTTGGCATTAATGGCTGTGATAAGAGAGAGACCAAACTTAAATATGAAGAGTGAGTAACTAGTTAGTAGTACCACAGAGTGTGATATCCAGCCCTGGAGCTTCTGTTTCATAATCTCTCACAGGAGTGGGTTGTAAATATGTTCATGGATGGTGGGGTTTCCTAAATACATTCTAAATTTCCACTTCATTTTCATCCAGCAGAGAAATAATTTCCCATTTGAGAATAGCTATGAACACCAACTAGAACAAGGCCAGGGCACCAAAATATCCTTAGCCAGGTCACACTTCAGCCTGGCAGGGAGAACAAACTTTACATCCATCTGTTTCAAAGTTCAGACCTGAGCTAGCTGAGTCTTTCCCCTCACTGTGGCTGGGGTAAGGCTTGTGACAAGTAGCTCACTACAATGGTGAACTCAGCATTAAGTTCAGTTTTGTCCTGAACAGCATCTGAGAGCCCTTCAAGAAATGTTTGCAGTGATGGGACATCCCCTGGCTGCTTTTCAAACAGTAAAGAAGTAGGGTCACACTGGATTCTGGGCTGCTTTCATCTCTACCACATCTCTTCTGCCTTTTAAAATGCCTTGGTGAATTTTGGGTGGATTTTGTCCGCTCCTTCACTCCTTAAAATTTCTGCTGCCCTTCTAGATCCAGGCCCGTACCTTAAATGTGTTCTGGCTCTTCACTATGAACATGTTGGGGTCTTGCAAGGGGTTATTCAAAAGCAAAGGACCATTAGTTTGTTGCAGATGGCCCTTCTCTTGCTGGAGAATGTACTAATGTATAGTTAAGAGTCACACATTTCCTATCCTTTCATAACATCTTATTTCTGAAACATCTGAATCTTTTAACAAACCCACAGGATCACCCAGAGATTAAGACAATTCCAGAAATACAAAGAGCCAAGAGAAACTTCTTCACCATCTTATGTTTGTTGCTTTAATTTTCTCAAGGCTTTTGGTGGTGGTTTTTTTTGTGTTGGGTTTTTTTGGATTTTTTTTTTTTTTTACTCCACGAGCAAATTCACTTCCAGCATCTGAAGGCTGGAGTCAGATTTTACAGTTCCTGGTTTATCACTGTTTCTTGATGCTGTTCGTAGAGGGTCCCAAGGTCTCAGGTCAGACTCTGCCCACAAATTCACACTCTAAACTCAGGGATCTTCTTACTCTGCACAACCATAGCTCAGTTTTGTTTTTCCTGACATCGTCCCAGGGCTCCAATCTCTTCCACCGTCCAGGGTAAGGCTTTCTTCAGCCTCACTGGGGTGGGATTAGAGATCATCTGAATCCCTGTCAGGAGCACACTGATCCTGGCAGAAGTGTGAGAAGAGCCAGCTGAGCCTTTTTTTTTTTTTTTTTTGAGGGGGGGAAACCTGGCAATTGGGAAGGACACAATGTTAGCTGGCATCATGATGTCTGGCTCCAGAGAGTCAGTGCTCCTTCCTTCAGTGACACGGATCCCTTCTGTCTGGTTCCTTTTTTTTTTTTTTTCTTTCCTTCTTTTTTTTCCTCTTTTTTTTTTTTTTTTCTTTTTTTTTTTTTGTCAGAGACACTGTGCCTATAATAAGCATTCAAAATGAGTCTTGCTGGGCCAGGAGAAGGGGAGGGGAAGCAAAAGGGGGAGGAGAGGGTGAGATTTGGGGGGGGAGGGGGGAAGGGGAGGAGGGGGTTTAAATAGCAAAGAATTAGAAAAAAAAAATCTGATGCAAATCACTAGTAGAGAGAAAATTATGTGCAATTACCCAAGCGATACTGGGCAGCCGTGCCCACCCCAACCAACAAGATCTCATTAACAAGCAGAAAATAAGATTGAAATGGTGTGTAAAAGAGCTGAAAAATGAATTTGAATGCTGCATTTGTCCACAATTACCCCCTCGTTCACACATATTTTATTGCAATTTTTTTATTATTCTTAATCTTTCCATCCCTCAAAGCAGATTGGGAACATCCTGGCATTACAGTTGCTGAGGGAGGAAGCATTAAGGATTCCCCTTTTCCCTGAAAGGAGACCCTTCTCTCACTCGAATTTTAAAGGGTTGGGTTTGGAAGGATAAGGCTTCATTTCCCCGGCTTATCTTAGTGTAGGAACATGTTCTTCTCATATTCTTTCACCTCTGATGCTCTTGGGTGCCACCCCACACCAGGGTTTTTCTTTAACCTTCCCTCCTGGGCTCTTCCCCATTCCCTTTTCCATCTCTCCATCCATTTCCTCCTTCTTTCCTTCTCCATTCTTGAGTTTGGTTTTTTCCCCATGTGGTCTGCACTCTGTCCCCCCCTCTTGCTGCCTCCTCCTCCTCCCCCCTGCAGCCCCATCCCTCTGGAGGACCCAGATTCCCCCAAAACAAGTTCCTGCCCCTCACAAAGTGGCTGCTGTTCCTTTTCCAAGTCACAATTATTCCTCACACCCTTTTTCTTTCACACTGAGCCCGCTCCAGCCTCCCCATGACCTTCTGGCAGATTGCACACGGGATTTTTGGAGAAGGAGGCAAACGCGTTCTAAATTCTGTGTCCTTTTTATGCCACGGGAAGGGGAGAAGGGGGCATGGGAGCTCCAGGTCTCTCCTGGGGAGGAGAAGCTGGCTCTGAGCCTGTGCTGGCTTTTTCCCTCCCTCGGTGTCAAATGCAGCTCCATCTCTAAACTTTTAACCTACGTGTCCCAGGGAAGCTGGTAGTTTTTCCACTAAAGTTTCTTGCTTTTTTTTTTTTTTATTTAACCAAACAAAGCCCATCTGCTCTTGTCAGTTAGACGCCTCTGTTCCCAGCAACAGGAAAAAGGGGAGAATGGAACATTTTTCTCGTGTGAAAATAGATAGGTATTTATTTGCCTAATTCCTCATGACTCTGGTTCTGTGAGTGAAGGAGTAGGGTAGGGAGGGGGAAATTCATGTCTGAGGGGCCAGAATGCACTCTCTCAATCTTGGTTTCACGACTTTCCTCCTGATTTGGGTGCTTTGGTCCCACTGAAAACTGACTTAGAAACCAATAAGTCAGCACCTTCTTTCCTTAACCCTAACTCCAATGCTCTAGGTGGCACTGGTTGCATGGATTCCTATGTGATTTCCACTCCATACATTGTTCTTCATGTGTATTCCTAAAATATGGGAAATACTGAAGGATTTCAGAGCAAACTTCTGGTTCCTGAGCCTTGAATTTGGTAGGAGCTTTGTCACTATCTTCAGTGGGTCCAGGATCAGCCCCTGTGATACTGCACTACTTGTCAGCTCAGGTGTCAGAGCAGACACACTGGGGAGAAAGGGAAGTCAGGAGAAAAGAGAAGAAACACAGGGAAAAAAAACCTGAGGAGCATGACCAGACCAGTGAGAGCAAGAAGAATGAATGCAGAAAGGTCTGAAAGTGGCCCCCAGATGCCAAAGGAGCACATATTTAAGGCACTCAGGGCTAAGAAACTAAAATCTGTACCCCAAAATCTTTAAATATGCCCCAGACTCCCCTACTCACTCCTGAGGTGGTAGGAGCAAGGCTGAAGCCAGGTGGGTGGAACAGGCATAGCTGGGCTGGGATTCCTACTGAAGTCCAGAAGGGACTGGTGGGGCTTTCAGCTCTGCCAAAACACCTCTCCTCTGGGGCCTTTTTTTTCCACACCAGGAAGGGTAAGAGGGACTTGGCTGGGAGACACAGGCTTGGAGAATTCAAATGCAGGATTTGCCCTGCTTTATGATTAATAAGGGAACTTGAGACAAGGCAGGCAGGGCAGATAGAGAAAATGAGAGCTTAGCAATTAATACAGCAGCCAGCCTGGTGACAGGGGCTGCTGAGTGACCTCTGGCATTCAGAGGGAAGAGTTGTGCTGCACGGCTCCAGGGGCTGCCATAACCCAGGGACTGCAGTGGGAAAGGCAGCCGTGGGAGGGGGGAGGAATGTGAGATAGAGGGGAAGTTTAAAAGGGAGGAATGCAAGAAAAGGAATAATTAGGATTCAGAGGCAGGGGCATGCCTGCCTGCTCAAGGGCACCCATGTCCTGCTGCAGGCTGTGTGTGTGCACAGTGCTGTGTGTGCCTGGGTGCTGTGCTTGCCTGTTAAAGTCTCGCAGCAGGCTAACAGCTGTGCTCCAGCTGTGCAGAAGTCAGCTCTGCTGGGAAAAGCCATCGAGGAGAGAAAAACCCTTTGCAGCACATCAGGTGCTTACCCCAACCTGCACCTCACTTTCCTCCCCAAACAGGGGTTTATAGAAGGTCTGTTAAGTCCAGGGCGGTGGCAGAAGAGCAGCAGTGCTGGGCTGTGCTGGGTGAGGAGGTGGGACATGGGCTGCAGGTGTTTGCTGCTCTGCTGCTCTCCTTATGAGCCTCCAGCCTATCTCCTTATGAGCCTCCAGCTCTATCCCAGAGCACTGAAGACAGGCAGAGGGTTGTGTGCTGCCCACAGAGTGCCATGCCATGGGGGGATATGCCATGACCTTCAACTTCCCCAAAGCTGCTGGAGGCATTTTGAAAGGGGTCATTATTCATTAAGGTTTATTTTCTGTTTGCTTCACCATCCATGTGTGCTGCTGCTGAAGGAAACCCACATTCACTCCCACTCCAAAGCCAGGCAGCTGCTGGGATCACTGACAGATGGGTTGCAGCATCTTGGAACATTCAGGACTGAGAGGACAGTGAGGACTTTGGGGGCTGCATCCATCTCAGGAGCATCCTGGATGGCTCATTCAGAGGTGCTGTTAGATCCTGAAGCATCAGGAGAGGCTTATGGGGCAGAGATACCCTAAAAAGCTGGAAGGGAGCTGAGGTATTGCACCAGCTTGCAGAGCATTCATCTCACTGGTTCTCTTGCTGCCCTGTGTGAGGAGTGGGGTGCAGGACACAGCTGTGCAATGAGTATTTTTATCAGTTTGGGGGTTGCTGGGCTGTGCAAGGGCTTCTGTAGTGTACAGGGAGCTTGGGAAGTGCAAAGGAGAGGAGGCAGAGCTGCAGCCAATAAATACTGGGGGTCTGTCAGGTTGTGGGGTGCGTGCCATGGGGTGGTTCCACCTTCCACAGTGTTGGACACGAGAGATGTGCTCAGGTGCAGGGGGGTCTCCTGCTGCAAGGTGCTGCCTCTTGCCTCCATCAGACAGGGGGGGCTCAGACTGATTTACAGCAGGGGCTGAAGATCAGAAATCCTGGCAGGGTCTGGGGTGGGTGAGTGGGAAATTGATCAAAGGTGCAGAAGGTCTTAGCTCTCCACAGTAAGCTGGAGTCAGCCCTTAAGCCTTTCCAGTTTGGAGATGAGGGGGATCTTATTTCAGGGAATAAGTACCTGAAAGGGAATAGTGAGCCACATAAGGGAAAGGCTGGAGAGCAGCTTGCTGAGCAGATACAGGGAAATCACAGGGCTTGGGAGAGTGAAGGGAAAGAGGCAAGGCTGACACCAAGGGGGTTGTTGTGGGGTAGGAATTCAGCCACCAAGCCATAATGAAGCTGAACCAGGGATGTCTGAGTGGCCCACGGGAGCTCTCACCAAGACTTTTGCTTCAGAGACGAGCTCGGTCTGGGACCCAGTGATGCATGGGGCCAAAGCTGGGTTGGGTCAGGCCCTGTGGGTAGCTCACCTGTTAGTCTGGGGGAAATATGTGAGCTGCTTTGTGCCCCCCATCTCCCTCCAGCTCCCTTTTGGAGGGACACTGGCAGGGGGATGCTACCCGTGGGGAAGAGGGAAAGCAGAGGCTGCTGCTGCCTCGCGTTCCCCTGAGATCCAGAGTGGCAGAGAGCCTGTCACATCCTCCTCTCTCTCTCAGCTTTTCTTCTCCCTCTCCCTTCGCTTCTTCGTCCCTCTCCTCTCTGCTTCCATTTGATGTGGAGCAGAGCTGTCTGCCTCTCCTGCCTCTGTACCGAGAAGGGATCAGAAGTTTCAGCGAGCGCTCGGCGCCTCTCCTTTGATCCATGTCCTGAGGCCTGCTTGACAGTGAAAAAAAGCATGGAGACAAAACGACTCAGTCAAAGTGATTCCTGACAACTGTCTCCATGAGATAAGGAAGCTCTCTGTGTCTTGTTTTTTTTTTTTTTTTTTTTTAATACCGCCTCTCCGTTTCCATAAGAAGCGGAGTCACTTTAAACCAGAAGAGCCAGCCAGCAGCAAGCTGCACAGAGAACAGACAAGCAGAGAGTGCCTGCCTGAGCTTTATCATGTACCCTGTCTCCCTTTCCTTTCCTCCTCATTTTTTTTTTTTTAATTTTTTTAGAAAGCCCTCTTTTTCCCATTTTCCTTTCTCTCCTTTCTACGTGGTGCATTATCCTCCTGCCTTACCCCAGTGCTGCCTCTAATTGTGCAGTTGCAGAGAAAACCCAGCACATCTGCGGGTGGCTGGGACATTATTCCACTCAACCCCAAGCACAGAGAACTGCCTTACCGCCCCACGAGGAACTGGGGGGGGAGAGAGAAAGCCCTGTACATTATCTGACATGAATCAATCCTGTTAGGGACTGGCAGCAGACCTCATTACTAGCCAGGCATTGAGCACCACTGGCCACTTCAGTGGCCCTTAGAGCTCTTCCCCTGCTGCCGAGCCCTGTATTTTTTTATTGTTGCTTTGTTTTTCTTACCCAGTTCATGTCACTTACACAGGGAAGTGTGTTCCTCTTTCCCTTTTCACTTCTGTGTTCCCTACAGGTGTGAGTTTGCAAGGGCTCAGCACCATTATTCCTCACTGGAGGATGCAGGAGGTGGGGGAGCAGGATACACAGCTTGGAAGGGAACTCTGCCTGCTGCCAGGGGCTTCCCAGGCTCATGGGGACAAACATGATGTGAAAAGGGACAGGGCGGTGGCCTCTTAGACCATGATGCTGAGGGCAGCCTGGCTTGGACACACAAGGAAGGATCTCTTCATCCTGGTGAGGAGCTGGGGTAAAGGAGAAGTGCTGTGGTTCACTGTGCTCCTGAGCTTCCCCATCCTCAGCTGGAGGGGACCTGGGGTCCTTCTGAGGTGACAAAGTTTGGCTTAAATGGTGAGCCTAGAGAAAGGCAGCTGGCTTTGGGATTCCCAGCAGGATGAGGGTGGGCTCAGGTGATGGGCACAGGGACCAGAGTTGGTCCCAGCGCCGTGGAGCCTCTTGGCCAGGGAGTTCCTCTTCCCCTCCACTGGCTGTAATGAAGCTTTTGTTGGAGCTGCTGCTCCCAAGCCAAACTCCCCATTAGCATGCAGGATGGGGGATGGAGGGGAGAGAGGGGGGACACATGGAGAGAGAGATTCCCTTCCCCCCAGAACTGTGCTGTGCTGATAAACAGTAAATATCGGGGAACAGGATTTCCACATTATCTGAGCGCAGCAGAAAATCAAAATTTCAGTCTAAATCCAAGGAGACGAGGCTCATAAGCTCCTCCAGCTGATACAGATGCTGAGCCCAGCCAGCAAGGCTCAGGAGGCACAAAATAACATTTTTTTTCGTTTAGGGAAAAAAAAAAAAAAAGGGGGAAGAAAAGAAAGGGAAGAAAAAAAAAAAGGAATTAACAAGAGGGGTACAATAGTATTTGGGGCCTGAAGAAGAGGTGGTGCAAAGCAGAGCATTGTCTGATGTTGCAGCCCTTTCCTGGTCAGGAAATAAACAGGCAGGAGTATCAGGGAGGGGTTGGACACTGCCCATCCAATGAACTTTCCCATCCATGGCTCTGGCTCATCCGTGTTATTTGGGGATGGACCTGTAGGACACTGCAAACAGCTGCTAGGGACTGATGGAAACCCCTTAAGGAGTGATTCCAGTGAGCAGCTGAGCACAAATCCAGCCCACAAATCCAGGAGCTACCCAATTTTAGGGTCTTGCAGACCCTAAAATCTCTGTTGGGAGTGTGTGTCCCCCAGCTCTAATGCAGCCCTGGGCTGTGTGTGCTGCTCATGGAACCTCCATGCCCCTGCAAAGGGGCAGCAGACACCCTGAGCGCCCTGGGTGGGCACCACCTCCTGCTGTGGGACTGGTGTGCTGCAGGGATGCTGAGGCTGCCTGGAACTGCTGCTTGAGGGGGCACAGGGGTCCCCAAAAGTGTTGGGAGGTCAGAGATAGAGGGAAGCTGGGCTGGAGGTGAGCACTGGGAATGAAGTGAAAAAGGGATCTGGTTCTGCCTGCTTCTGGAGGAAACTCCTCCCTCTTTGTGGCCTCCTTTCAGGGATCAGGGTGGTTTCAGGGCTGGTATTCCTAGGGCACTCAGTTTAGGTTCTTGCTGTGTCCCGGGCATTTTTGCATCCGTGGCTGGATCTGTGCTCTGTTTCCTGATTGTGCCTACATGCGAGACTCCATAAAAATCTGTAGCTCCAGGCTTTTACCCAAGGGAATGCACATTTATGTACAGCAGCAGAGGCTCTGAGCTCTCTCTGAGGATTTTAGTCCTTGCTGCTTGGAGTGATGAAGAAGCAAAAGCAGGGACCAGTTGCAGAAGGTGTTGTCTTGGTTTCTGCAGCAGCCATTGCTGTCCTCCTGCCCCTCTCACTGGGCCACAGGTTCATCAAGACACAGAAAGCAAATTCCTCACTGAGCTGCTTCCCTAGCTCCCAGCCTGCCCAGCTCCATTTTCCTCATCTACTTCATTTTTATGCCCAGCTATGAAGTGGCATCTTTCATGCAAAGAATTGTAGGGCCCATGTTCCAGTTCCAGGAGCATAAACTCTGTCCATACTCTACAGATCCAGGAGCTGTCAGTCAGCTCAACTCCCAGCATTTCATTTTCTCACAGGCAAGACTTAAAACTCTCTGTAATCTCAATGCCTGAGTGACCTCTGCTACCAAGGAAAGGAGGTTTTTTGTTTTCAGGTGAGGAGGAAGCAGGTGTCACAGGTGCCTGCTGGCAACACCCGTGGCTTTTGTACTGGCAAACTGACTTGTGCTTGTTACAGTACAGGACTGTGGAGGATGCTGGCATAGGATGTCCCAACACCTTTGCACTCTTGACCCAGATCTTGTTCTGTCTTCTCTTCAGTATTGGGGCAGGTGGAGTGAGATGGTTTTCCTGAAGTATTTCTCCTTTCCCTTCCCAGAGGTGTTTACACAGACACCCCAAAAGTCCTAAAACCGAAGACCTGAAAGTCTGAACTAGGGTCACATCTTTTGGATCTGGGATCAATGCTACCCCAGAGTGGCTGAGCCATTTTGCATCCACTTGTAATCTCTTCATGCATTTTAAAGAGCAGGTGCCCCACCACATCTCTTTCAAAATTAAGGTCTTAATCCCATACCTCAAGACTGGTATTTCAAAAGGCCTTGGAGTGCCTGCAGGGCTTTCTCCTGCTGTTCAGCAGAGTTAGCATTGCCTTAGGTTTCCCTGAGTGGCCATCAGGACAGAGTTTTGGCCTCCATTAACTACAAGAAAAGATGATTTAACACTGAATCGGGTGCTGGACTGCTAATCAGCACACACTGATGTATCAAATATATCCCACCCAACGCAAACCCCATCCAGGGGATGGATAGAAAGTCACAGGGATATTTGACTCTAACTATCTTCAGTGTTTTTACTATCCAGCCTTTTTTACCTACAGCACTGACCCTCCGGCAGCTCTTGGCTTGTTGGCCAACCCATTCTGTGCTCTGCTATTTCCTATCACATCCACATCATTTCTCCAGCTACATTCTCCCAGCTTTACCAGAAGACTGCCAGTCCTCCCATCAACCACAACAGCTACAGCCTCTTCCTCCTTCCCCCACTGCTCATAACCCAGCTCCTGTGTCTCTCCTTGCTGGCTCCCCTTGCTTTATTTCACCCTGGGGCTCAAAGCTGAGGTCCCTGCAAGAGGTTTCTCAATCCACCCAAGAGCTGCAGGCTTGTCTGGAGGGCGAGAGGTCAAGCACAGCAAGTGTTTCTGTTTAGTTCCAGATACCAGCCTGACAGGTGGGTGCCTCTTGATTAATTCCCAGCTCCCCTAAATGCTCCTGTGTTCATGAGCTGTGGTCCTGCTCAAGCCTGGGCAAAGTTAAAGGGGGAAAATATTGGAATGTGTTGGGTTCTCTCCAGTGAGGCTCTTCCAGTGTGACCATGGCCTGGAGGAGCTGCAGATCCTCACCTCCAGCACTCATGATGCAGACAGTACTTTCAGGAAGATGCAGAGTAAAGTACAGGCAGAAACCTCCAAAGTTCCCAGTTCTTCCAGTTTGGCTGCTATGGTGCAGTTCTGAACAAACTTGCTCATCTAAAGTGGTGGAGATGTCCAGCTGAGGTTGATACAGTCCAGAAAAATAAGGATTTGGGATCAAGGGAAGCATCCTCATCATCTGAGCTGACCTGAGCCTTTGGAGTGGGGTCTGATGGGGGGGTGTGGGGTCTGCTTGTTGCTAAGTGTGTCAGTCAGCTCGTGGTGCTCCTCAGCAAACAGCTATGGCAGGTGGTCTTGAGGGCAGCAGAATCACACTGTGGGGATTCTCCCTTTCAGCCTCTTGTCATTTAAAGGTAACAAAGACAGAATCCCACCCAAATTCATTCCCCTTAGCTGGCACACTTCCACTAGGGGCTCAGTCATCTCACGTGCTCTATATGATGAGTACAGACAAATGACTTCAGAAAATGGGTCAAACCTCAGAAAAACAGAATCACTCTTTGCTGATACCATGGACATTTCTTTTGTCTTTCTTGGAACAAGTCTCTTGCTCCAAGAGTCCAGGTCTAAGGAGTTCTCTTTCCCTCTTTTTCTTTCATTCCCTCTTTCACACACATGGGTTTGTAACTCTCCAGAAATGCTGAAAATCTCCCCAGAACATCCCTGCACACATCCATGCTGAAGAAATTCCCAAGGTTTATGTAGCTGAGTGAATATGAGCAGAGAACTGCAAGCCCTGATGTTCCTGTGCCCTGCTGCTGACTTAGTTGCTCAACTTCCTCTGGTTTCTCATCCATGGAGCAGGGAGAGTTGGTGCAGGAATGTGGAGAGGCTGAAATCACAAGGACTACAAAAACACACTGAGGAGCAGGGAAGGACAAATCCAGCATCCTCTAGGTGCTCCAGACTCACAACGAGGAAAACATCCAGCACTGCTGAGGTCCTAGGGAAGCAGCCAATGCCTGAGCACTATTTTTTTATTTATTTCCTTTTTTAAAAAACACACCCAACTTATTAAAATTTTGCCTGGCTGCATCTCTTGCTTATTCAAATACTGCCAATTTCCATGGCTCTCATATCAGCTCTTGGCATCTCCCAGCCTCCCAGTGCCTGGGTTATGTGGAGAGAGAGAGAGAGGGGAAAAAAATTGCAAGCAAAATAAAAGCTGCTATCTGACAGAATCTCTCCTGGGGATCTCAGTTATTTTAAAAAAAAAAAAAAAAAAAAAAAAAAAAGGAATCATTTTTCTCTTAGCTGGTGTTTGTTAAATGTGCAGGAGCCATAGGCAAATTTTTGCTAATTTTGTGCATGCTTTTATCATACTGGTGATTCACTGGCAGCTTTATCCTCCGATAAGTGGATTAGTTGTTGAGCTAAACAAAAAGGTGTTTGACAACCAGGAAGCTCTAAAGAACATATTTGTTTTCCAAATAATGGAGCTGTGTTTGTTGCTCAGTGCAGTGTGGGGTGTTGTTGTGCATTTCATTAGCCAAAAGGAAAGGCCTCAAAGCTTTTCTCCCTTGCACAAGACAGGGGTTCAGTGGGATCTTTTCCCTCCTATCAGTGGCAGGTTATATTTTTATTTTCTTTAATTTGCTTTGGTCTTACACTGTGGCCCTGGAGTGATGCTGATTAGGAAGTAGGTAATGAGCTGTGTCAGCATGAGGGCAGGGCATCTTTGGGTGATGGGGCCAGGCACACACCAGCTTCACTGGGGGCTAAGCATCCCGGGGCTGCTGGATGGTTAGCAGAGCCCTATGGCTCAGAATTAGACCCTGACTTGTAGGGCAGGAGCTAAGCAGAGGGCACAGAGAGATAAATTGACTGTGTGGAAGAGAATAGGGCTAAAATAATGAGCTTAACTTTATCTAAGGCTTTCATCGTTAATATCTGGGCACCTCATCATCCTGGGATGTGTTTCTCCTCATGATACCAGGGGTAGGTTGTTATCTCCAAGGATGAGAATGGAGGCAGAGAGATTTAATCCTGCTTAAATGTAAGGTAGGACCCCGAGACCTTGTCAAGCCCTTTGCTACCTCAAAAGGTCTTCTCTGTCAAAGTGCTCCATATTTAGTAATTCTGTATTTCTCTGCGATTGGATGTTTATTTTCAGTCCTTTGGATCCTTTCCTTTCTCCCCACCCAGACACTCACAGTCCTTTGGCCCTATTAGCCACATGCCTGGAAGATGAGGGGAATTTTTCCCTGGAGGCTGCCAAGAACTTGGTGACAATCCCAGTGCTTGGAGCCCAGCAGGTCGTCTCCAATCACAACCATAAACAGGATCCTCCTCCCGAGGATCAAGAACAGGGCTGCTCTCCTGGACCCTCACTATTTTCAGGTCAGAGATTTCCATAAGAAAGGCGGTTTTGGGCTGTCAGGTAATCCCTGCTGGGCCCTTCTTCCAAGTATTTACCTGGTCTGCTCCTCAGTCCATGCAGCTTGGCACCCATTGCCTCTTGTGGCAAGGAGGCCCCAGACTGATGCTCTACTGAGAGAAGCAAAGCTTCATTTGCTTCCTCCCTCCCACCTTCATCTGAGGGCTCGTTCTGGGAGTGATGGTGAATCCTGGATTCATATTCACCCTCTCCATGTCAGTCATCAGTTCTGAGGCTGCCACTGAATCCCCAGAGCCCGGGGAGCCAGGAGAGGTGCTGCCTGATCCCAGCCCCTGCCTCAGTGGGGCTGAGGGTGCTTCCCCCCGTTCCTCACTTTGCCTCAGTTCTGCAGTGAGGCCCTGGGCAGGACCGAGGTGGATTTGTAGAAGTGATTTAGTGCTTGGGCAAGGAAGGGCTGGAGGAGGCACCAGCTCAGGCTTATAAATCCCATGGATGCTGCTGATAGCAGTGGGAGAGGTGTCTCCTCTGGAAATGAAGCATCTTTTTGCATCCTGATGCCAGACCATGCTTTCTCCAGTGCCCTTTTGAAACAGAGACAACCTTGGTGATAAGAAGAACACAACTTCAGTACTAGGAACAGATAGCTTCATCCCTCCTGACATTTTTTTGGAGCCCACAGAGATGGAAGGACAGTCAGCCACCACCATTCCTAGCCCCTCAATTTCACTCATGGCTGGATGTGACTCCAGTGTTTTCCCTGGCAAGGGGCTAAAAGCAGGGTGCTTTTCCCTAAGAGCAGCCCCTGGCAGGGAGGGGGAGATGAAGAGGGAGCCATGAGCAAGGGGGGGAGGGCTGTGGCAGATCTGCAGTGCCCAGCAATTGCTCTCTCAGCTCTGTCAGAGATGAAACGGGAGGAGGGAGGGAGGGAAGAAAGGGGGGAAGGCGGCAGTGGAAGAGCGAAAGGTCCCCAGCTGGCTGTTAGTGGCATCTGCACTCAGAGTACAGACTCCAGCTGAGAGCTATTTCACTATTTATTTACATGTAATTATTGCTATGAGGTGCAGATATTAACACTGTCAAGAGCAATTTGCCCTGACATTTTTCACTTGCTCTGTTCCCTGACGTTTTGGGTTTGCTGGGATTTTTTTTCCTCTCTCTCTCCTCATAGCACTGCTCCGGTTCGGGCAGCACAGGGACCGGGTTTTTAATCCAGAGCCCTTCGCAACTCATTAAACTTTGAAATTTAATTTTGTCCAGAGAGGAGCCGGGGCTCAGGGAGCAGCTCCCACCCCCCCTGCCTCCCCTGGTTCTCCCACCCATCACCCATCTACACCAGTTGAAGCATTTCCACTCCAAACAAACCAAATTTACCGGTTGCCGCCTTTTCAATTGGAATGCAATCTCCGGCATTAACCTTTGCTTTCGACGCCGCATTTCAAACACATTTCAAAGGTGCCCAAGCGTTTATTAGGGAGAGACTTGGAAAGTGCACCGAGAGAAAGCAAATGCACAACAAATATTTTTTAAACCAGCGCCCGGACCAGCACAGAAATTTCCATCACTTTCAAGAGGTGGGGCAGGACCAGTGACTCTTTCCTACTTCTTTAGGTCCCCCCTCTTTTTTTTTTTTTTTAAATCCCCTTTCACTCCTGCCTAAACCATCTGATTTCAGTAGCTGCTGACACTTGAAACTAAGACTTCGGCCTGATGCTCAAGGCCTGATTTAATGAGACAGTTGTTGTATGTCATCTAATAAATACAATTGTGCATTAGAACTTATTTGCCAAGCAGGAGCAGGGACGTGACAGGCACAACTCGCCACAGACTGCCTGTTTTTTTCTCTGCCAATATGATGCTCATAACCACTGAGCATTTGTTTAATCCACCCCAGGCTGTGGTCCTGCCCAGCAGAGCCCAGAGATCCCTTGGCACATCTTATAAACCAGAGGGGAAAAGCTGGGGGTGTGTCAGAGGATGGACTGAGGTGAGAGAGAGTATGTTGTATTTATGGATGGAGTAAATGCTGAGTACTTCTTCACTGACTGTGCACAGTCAATTTTTGGAAGGGATTAATTAATAATTCCCATTCCTACATTTTACCTGCAGCACCTGCAGCCCTGTTTTTTATTTTTAAAGCCTGATTTGGCTCCTACTCTCTTGACTTTGCAGGGGGGCAGATACAGGAATCGGTACCTTTCCCTTCTTCCTCTTCCTCTGGCTTTGCATCCCTGGGATGGGAAGAGAAGGGAAGAGACGACCAGTTCCTTGATCTGAAATATCTGGTGTTTGGGGGCTTTTGGATTTAGTTTTTTGGTTTGTGCAGGATTTCATACAATGGGATGTGCTCTTTGACTGCAGCATTCCTGTGTCATTGCAACACAAATAAATAGCAGCAGGAATGGATCCAGTTCCAAAGCACCAAATCCTGCTTTGCATCCCTGACCTGGTCCCCCTGCAGCAGGCAGGATGAGGGAGATCTCTGTGGATAAAGGGACAGGTTGCTGGGACATTTTGAAAAGAGCAAAATGGTTTCATTTCATTCAATACCCTCTGGAGTGTTTCTTTTTTTATTGTTCATTTTGTTGCTTTCTAAACAAATGGATAAAAATATTGCAACCAGATATTTATATTAATTTTCCTTTTGCTACAAATTTCAACATTTTACTTCATTTTGACCTTTCCATCAAAGTTTGCATTTCTGTTTGCATCCCTCACCCTTTCCATTTTAATTTATGCTATCTGAAAGGCTTTCTTTCATGTAAATGAAAATGCTGTTTATCTTTTTCATAATGTTTATTCATCTCCTGCAATCCTTTGTAAACCTTTTAGAGAGGGATCTGTAATATAATGCAGAAGCTCTGTAGTATTTTCATTACTGCAGAGTGCAGTCTGAACGTGATCAGAGACCAGCATGGGACCTCAACATTTTCTGGTCTTAGCTCTTTCTGCCCATGCCTCTACCCATCTCCTTTTTTGTTTGTGGCACTGAAACAGAACTGATAAAGCTGCTCCCACCTTTGTAAAGATTCCTCTGCCCGGGAAGGGCCAATAGATACACTGAATAATTAGCACCAATGTTTTGAAGTTCCCCTCGTTTCTGTTGTTAACTTATTAGGAGAGGAGAGGAGAGGTAAGTCTGGCTGGAATGAGGACATCAAATCAACCTTGGCTTTGGGATGCTTAAATTCCTGTTCCCCCATAAACTTCTGCACCATCTCAGGTTTTAGCCTTAATTGGGCTCGTAAGGTGAGAGGTGGCAGCCCTGCTCTGCCCAGTGCTGGTTATAAATACCTTAAAGCAGGCACAGGAATCTCTGAAGAAAGAAGAACATTGCAGAAACAAGACATATTTCTGCTTTTTTCCTTAGGTATGACTTTGGCTACCACGTGTTCTGTCCTGCTGCTTCTTAGGGGTGTCTGAAGGGTTGGGGTGCTCAGCTCTGACTGGAGTTCAGGGGCCTCTGCTCCCTGATACAGAGAGTTCCAGGCTCCTGGGCCTTTTTGTGTGGACAGGAGGTTTTCCTCTCCACATAGTGACCAGGGGAGAATTAATCAGATGGGTGCTTTATTACCAGTGACCCAAATGCACCCACAAAGCTCAGGCACCAGCTGGTACATACATCAACTCCAGTTTTGCTTCATCTTGCAGTTTTTAAGATGGTCTCGTAGCAGGGTAGGGATGGGAGGAGACAGAACGTGTGGATTTTCTGGGGTTCTTTCAGGTGCTACTGCTGACACAGTGGTCTGAACCCAGGGCAAGACTTGGGGTGACTAAGTCCCAGGCTTTTTGCGGGGGGCTTCAGTCTTTCTGCTGTGTCCATGTCCTCACACCTGCATCCTCTGTGTGCAGCCCCCTTCCCTTGGCCCCAACCTGGCTGCCAAGGTCCCAGTTCCTCTCTGGGTTGGAGGGTGTAGAGCAAAGAGAGGAGAGTCCTGGCTGGGGTGTGTGCCCCGAGCTGTTTCCCCAGCAGGGAACCCGGGTGCAGCAGGACTGGGGATCACTGGAGATAAAACCCTGAGGTTGTCACCGCTGCAGGGACTTAACGCCTTGTGAGCTATGGCAGCTTGTTTGCACGGGTGTTAACCAGCCTCTCCTGTCCCCTTCTTGTCACTGCCCAGTCCCTGCCACAGCCAATCTGTGTCCTAATCTCCATCAATTAACAAGGAACACTTTCGCCCCCTCTCTCCCCCCCTCCCTTCCACACAACCCCCCACCCTGAAGCCTGGGATACAGAGGAAAAAGCTCCCCAGCCTCGACCCTCTCCCCCTTTACTTTCCACTAACTCAGCACAACCAATTAGGCATCTGACACCCGTACTGGCTGACAAATTGTTTCTGTCATCTGCTTTCTGTCTTTCATTAAACGAGAGGCAGAGGGGGGGAATTGAGAAGGGGAGGGGGGGGCTGGGAGATGTGATCTCCCATGCTTAGCGAGGCCAGATACATTAATTACAAAACGGCCATTTGCAGCATGAAAATGCATTAATTAAATTTATGCAATCATTATCTTTAAATAGTCATATCTTTAAAATAATCAGCCCTTCCTGAGTCTTCCCTCTCCTCTGCTAAGTATCTCTAATCCCTTTTCCACCATTTATCTCGGGATCAGCAGTGGCTTGTATGCTTTTAAACTTCTGCATGCAGGAGGTGCATTAAAAACTCTGCTGGAGTAAGAAAAGGGGTGACACCTTCACCCTTCCCCTTGGCAGCCAGAAGGAGAGGTGGGGGGCACAGCTTTGTGCCTCTTTTTTGGAAGCATTTGATCAAGGAATTGTCATAAAGCTTGTGGCACAGCCAGGTACCATGGGGTTTATATGTAAAGTTCTTTTCTTGCATTTGGCCAGGCCAGGAAGCTGTGTGCTGGTTTATGTAGCCACTTAGTCAGTGTCTTTCTGGTTTCAGCTGGGAGAAGTTTCATTTTAATGAGGTATCAACCTTTCCCTTTGGTGCAGGCACAGCTTTGCCAGCAGGCAGCTACCTTTCCAGTGGCTCTTTCTCTTCTTAAAAATCACTTAGTTCAAGGCAGTAAATGATGTGCCTAAGAAAAGCAAGCTTTTAAAAAAGAAGCGTTTTGCCACTCTGATGCTCAAGATCACTTCTTGGTGGTTTCATATTATAATCTGTAAAAAACATTTCATATTGGAACACCTTCAGATGTAGCCAAAATCAAATTGTGCTAGACAAAAAAAAAAAAAAAAAAAGAGCAGATAGTGATGTGTTAGCCCAGGAGCTTCTACTTTTTTACTTCGATGTTCAAAGACTTCACCTGTTTGTGATGGCTACTCAAATAATCACTGCAAACTTATCAAGGTTTGTGCTGTTCCTCAGCAGTCCCCAGGTGCAGGAGTGCCAAAATACCCAGGGAAGAATTAATCTCATCCCCTGCTTAAGTAAGCACCTATAACACCACAGGAAAACTCCAGCCCAAATAGCTTTCAAAGAGCTGGAGGACTCGAAGAGGGATACTTATCTAAACTCAAATCCTTTAGGGCTTTCTTATCGCTTCTGGTGAAAGATTTTGTTCTGCTCTTTGTGTGTCTGCATCATTTTTAATAAATCCTACATGTTTTTCTCCCCTATCTGTAATGCCTAATGGGCCAACGTCCAATTAGGCAGGAGCCGACGCAGTGGTATTGGATTCAAACCTCACGTTGTGTTCAGCCAGGGTCATGAGTTGGAGATTAAGGCAGAATTTGGGGGAAGATTTGATGGTGACTGAATCCTGCCAGATTTCTCACATCTGAGGGGGGCAAAAATGAGCTTTGGGATTTCAGAAATGGACACAAACAGCTTGTACTGCACAGGAAAGTCCCCTCGACAGTCCAGGTGTCCCCAGCCTCCTTCAACACGTGTTTTATGAAGCCACAAACCCTTTGGATCCACCATGAACCTGGTTAGTGTAAAGGTGTTTACAAATAATGAATATTGAGGGCTTGTTTTTCCCTGGCCCATCTCTGAGAATGGATGTTTCTGGAGAGAAGGGAAAAGCTTTACCATGGAACAAACCAGGGAAAGAGACAGAACATCTTAGCTGGAAGGCTGATCTTACAGCCAGTGTTTCCTGTGAGGATTCCCACTTTCTTTTCCTTTCTCCAGTTTGTTTACACTAATGCCTCCACACCAGTGGCTTCTGCACATTGGTGGATACAGCTCCATTACCCCCGAGTTCAGATCCTGTGAGGGTCTTGGGGTTCCTGTTTGTCAACAGCAAACACCCCAGTGCTCCCCAGCAGCAGGGAGAAGTCCAAAGGAAGAGCACTATGTAGGGCTGTAAAAGGCATTTCCTTGGGTTCAAGAGCTGTGATTTTCCTACAGGTGAAGGAAAAAGAGATCCTGACTTTAAAAATTCATCCCTGGGGTAGCATCAGGAGATCCAAACCGAACTGAGGCACACCCAGACAAGAGCAGGGGTCTGGGATGTTTATTCAGTAGGGTGAGCAGAAAAGTGAAACCCTCACCTTAAAAAATGCACCGAGCTCCCCCTGGGAAAGCAGGGAACCAAGAGAGAACAAGCACCATGGAGCTGGCAGGAGGAAGAGCTGCTGATTTTTCATTTCTTCCATTCTTTTGCCAGCCCGACTCAGGCAGCGTTCGGTGCGAGCCCAGCCAGCCCTGCACTTGCTGAACTTATCAGGGTTATTTCATCTCCCCATGACCTCCCCGCATTTACGATGGGAACCCTGGAGGCATTGGCTTTGCTTAACTGGTGTATCTTACACTGCAGTTAAGCTGGACCTTAACTGATTACAGCCCTTGATTGATCAGAGAAAGAAGGAGGGGAAGAGAAAGAGGAGTCCTGGAGCAGATACGGGGGGACTATCAGTGCACCGAGCAGCTTCGCCTGCGGCTGGGATATGGCACTCGGGGGATGCTTTGTAGTGCAGCTCCTTTCACATTTACAGAGGCTCCCCTCCACTCTCCAAAAAGAGAGAAAGAGAGAGAGAGAAAAGCAGGCGAGGGGAGGGGGGCATGGAGGGGACTCAAAGGATCTCAGGAAATCTTGTTTGGAAGCAGTAAGTCAGCACCCGCACTCCATTACCAGTGTCCGCGGGGGGTGTGGTAGTGAGCGAGCAGCCTAGCTGGGAAATGGGGGGAAAAAAAAAGACAAGAAAATGAAGGAGAGAAATGGAAAGGGAGAGGAGGGGAAGAGGAGACCTTTCCGTGAATTTTGGTTTGTCTTTGTGTAGCCGGTAGAGGAGAGGAATGAGAGAAGTTCGGAAAACAGTTGGAATTTGCTGAGGTGTTGCTGTGCTGGGTGATCTCCCCACCCTGTCTTTATTCACATGGATTATTGCATGTGCCTCTGCACAGCAATAGATTTAAGGCTAAATTTTTTGTGTATTTGTTTATTTCTTGGTATTTTGAATCTCTTCCTAAAGCCCTTTTTGTTCCCTGCCTGCCATCAGCATGTCTGAGCTCACCCAAGAATGGATGAGGAGGTGCAGAATGAAAAAACACAAGCAGTCACCAATCCGGCTTTGTTCCAAACCCAAACCTAACCTGAGTCCTTCTGCCTGATGGGAAATGTTTAGGAATTGCAGTTTTCCATAGTTGTGCCTTTCTGTTTTCTCCTTCTAGATGATTTTGTGAGTTCCAAAATACCACAAGCAAGATTCTTCTTCCTGCAGTTAATACCCTGTAGAAAGTTGCCTGGAGATGCTCTGTATCTCTGCAGAGGGAATTTTTTTTTCCAGGGAAACTTTCCTTTCCAATATATTCACTTGTCTTTCACAGAGAAATGTATTCATGGGAAAAACCAGCACCAGAGTGGAGTTTGTCTGTGGTGGCTTCTCTTAATGCAGTCCACTGCCTGGAAGTAAGAAGGATGAGGTGGCTCCGTTTGCCAACCAGAACATCTGGGAAGCATTGGCCTTCTTTTGTTTTTTTCTATATAAAATGTCTTAGCAATTCCAATTAAATCAGGAAAAAACACCTTGCACTTGGGTGACACAAGGTGAATAATGATGGTGATGGTCAGTTGGTAAAGCACAAAGTGCCCATTTTCAGAGGCGAGACACTCAGCAGTGCATGAAAATCAGACCCTTTGACACTTGGAGGATGGCAAAGCATTGCTCAGCCTTTTGGCTCCGGTCTGTCCCATTTCTGGAAGGGTTGAACTCATGTAATTTGATTTTGCATATTTGACAGTGATACCTGGAGAACTGGGACACCCCCTTTACTTAAAACAGCCCCCACAGGCATCTCTTTTTTTTTTTCCCCTTCTCTACTAACCCAGACTACCAAAACCTTTGCCATCTGCTGTTATCTAAGTGCCAGTAGAGATTGGTGCCCCAACACCAGGGATAGTGGCTCATGGGTTTAGATCAAGCACTTTTTGATGTAATTCCCATTCCCAGTGATGCCTCCCCCTATTCTCCTCCAAATTCCCCTTCTCCCACAGGATTTCTCAGAGCCCTTACTGGATGTATAACTCTGTGGTGCTTCCAATTTCTTTAGGGTGTTCCCACTGCAGGAATAGCCCACTTCTCTTTCCCAAGCCATCCAGATTTAAGCAATTTTTCTTACCCTTACAGCTAAGACCTTCCCCTTCTTTTGTGTAGCTTAGAAACTTTTCTTTAGACCTTCTCCATAATTTGTACATCTCTACAGAAGCAGGGTGCCCAAAACAAGATGCAGTGCTCCAGGTGGAACCTCACCATAGCCTTGAACAATCAGGTAATAACTTCCCATCGCCTTTTTTTTCTAATCCTCCCCTCGTGCAGCCTGCATTGGTCTGCTTTGCTGCAGCTCACCATTGTATCCCCAGCTCCATCTCATCCCCAGCATCTCCCCAAGCCCTCTCCATCATCAGTGTGTGGCAGTTTTTCATCTGTCAAGTGCCCAGGGTCATTTTAGGACACAAACACTCATTTCCATTTCACCCGCTGTGTCCCAGACCGCTCCTCGATGGTGCTGAAACATCCTTCCGATGTCTTAAGTCACTGAAAGGCACTGATGAGATTTCTGGGTTTATTGCTCACTGCCAAACTGTACCACTGGTCAAGCACAGGCACACAGTAACCATTTCTGACCACTTGAGAGGGATCCGGTATGATCTGTCCCATCCAGAGCAGGAAGGATTCAGGCACACAGTGTTCTCTGCCCAGCTCTGCTTCTGACACACTTGGGAAAGGAATTCCACTGCCCTCCACGAGTTTTCCAGTGGGGTGGGGAAGGTTATGAGAATGAGACATCACTGCTGTTCAGCAGCAGCAGCCCTGGAGTCCTTCTGTAGCAGGGAGGCTCTGTGAGATATGTCAGGTTGTATTCCTAACACTGCATCACCAGGGAGGGGCTGAGGATGGGTTAGAAATACCTGGCTTGATGAGGCACTGGAGCACCAGGTTCCTTACACTTGAACTCAATAGAAGTAGAAAGTTAAGTCACCTGCTCATTTATGCTGGTGTGAATCCAGACCTTGCTGGAAGTCAGTGAAGTTATCCCTAAGGAAGGTTAATGAGAAGTTTGCTCCCCAGGCTCTAAAATTTAGTTGGAAATCCCACTAGGTGGATGGGACTGAAATTTCCTGGATCAGACATTTTCAAAGTGAAAGAAGTGTGAAACACTCTGGATCCTTGGCTTGATCACAAAATCAGATTTAATGGGTGTACTTACTTTGGTACATTGGGCTGCAGCTCAGCAGGGCTGAGTGATTTAGAAAATATTCAAAATTAATTGCTTGGCTTTGTTAGAGTAATGTTAGTGATTGCTATGTAAGTCATTTTAGTCCTACCTAGGGGTATATTTGCATATATTTCTCCTCCTTTCAAATGAAGATCTTTGGGGGAAACTGTATTTATCTCCTCCCAACTCTTTCTTTGGCTTTCAGTAGTCCTACAGTCACCTCTTCATTATGTTTCCACTCAATGTGTATATAGAGTAATCAAGTCTTCCTCTTCCCACCAAGTGAAAATGAATCCAGAGAGATCAAAAAGCATTAGTATGAGAAAGAGTTGCCTTCTGCAAGGGAGAAGGAGAAGATTAGCTGAACAAGCTGCAACATAAAGATGGAAAAGATTAAGCTGGATCTCCTCTGAGTAGCTAAGGACAGTTTGGAGGACAGATCATGACCTGCCCAGAGCAGAAGCTGAATCAACCACAAATGGCAGAGACCAAGCCCTCCTGGAGGAACTCAGAGTCAGTCCTGAGCTTGGTCCATGTCATCAGTAGATCCATAAAGTCCAGCATGTTTCCTTCCCACCGCGGTCATCAGCCCCTGCCAGGCTTTCCATGCCCAAGGAGGAGCTGTAAATGCTGACACCCCAGAAGCTGAAACCAAGAGATTTCAGCCTAGAAACAGATTCTTCACAAGAGAGAATTTCCTAGTGCTCTTTGCCTGATTTACTATCAGATATTCCAACCAATCACATTTCCAGCCTCTCCCAGAGAGAAAGGATTCCTACCCATCAGCCACAGCCTCAGCAATGCTACCCACTGCCAAGAGACCCTTCCTCTGATTTTCCCTTTCCCATTGCTGCCTGCTCTTCAGTTTGCATTCCTTTGGGACTTCCTGGCAGCTTCTTTGGAGTTAACACCCTTCAGATAGTCACAGATCATTACATCTTCCCTTTAGTCACAACTCAGCCAGGCTCAGCACTTTCTAGATGCAGCATTTTCCGAAGGCAGCCTCTGATTTTGGATGCTTTGCTCTGTGTCAAATCAGGTGCCCAGAAATGAAGCACCTGAGAAGCTCTGGGAAGCTCTGGTGGCAGACTCCTGCCTCCCTGTCCTTTTGTTTCCTTGGGTTTCATCTCCTTCAACCACTTGCTCATCATCCTGCTCACAGGACAGGGTAGCATCACCAGAGCAGATCTAAAGCCTCCTGTGTCCCAGGCCTGATGGCTCCATCTGAACAAGCCTAAATCAGGTTGCTAACACAGGGCAGGAGGGATGGGGGCTCTGGGGCTGTGTGGTCTCTCAGTATTTCCCTTTAGAGCTCCTGAACACAGGGACCAGTGAGGTCCAGCAGCCCCTCTGTAGGGGAAAGGATTTGTTAGGAAACTTACCTACTGCCCTCCCTTTCCTCTCCCTGAATCACAGAATCATTCTGGTTGGAAAAGATTATCAAGTCCAACCATAACCTCACTCTACCAACCATTAACCCAACTCTGCCAAGTCCAGATCCCTCAGCACCACATCTACCCAGCTTTTCAGCACCTCCAGGGATGAGGATTCAGCTGTCTCCATCACGTGCTCACACACTTCTCTATCAAATCCCTATCTCTCCCTATGGCTTGTCTGCCCCTCAAGCCTCTTCTGCCCCCCCAGCACACCCAACTGTCCCCCCCAACCCTAAAATCTGAAGTCCTGATTGCACAGATTGAAGGTCCTAATTGCACTTCCCCTTCCAAAGCCGCATTCGTTTATCATAAAGGGTGCACATTTCCCCTGCTACAGTTTCCACGGCCAGAGGCCCTGAGGGCCAGCTCAGAAATGGAGGGAATTAATTACATTTTTTTAACTCCCCTTCTTTTAAAGTATGGGAGAGAGTGATGAAACGTCCTGGGGGGGGTGGGGGGTGGGTGGAAATGGGGGGAAAGCTGCAGAGATGAGGGTGGGGAGGAAGGCAGCAGCAGGAGAGAAGGCTGGGAGGGGACTACAACTGGCTCTTTCATCCAGGAGGGTCTTTATGTATCAACCTGGGTCTCCCCAACACATCAAGACCCTCTACCCTCTCTCCCCCATGAGAGATGACCTCAGGCTGGGCAGAAACAAGGCTGAAGGCTCTTAGCACCGTGGCTGTTACTGACTTACCCCAAAGTGTGAGCCCACACCATGCCTGTGACTGATCTGGGACAGCAGGAAAGGGAAAGGAGAGGGGGGAAAGGGAGACAAGTGATGAGAGGAGGGGAAAGGGAAGGCTGTCAGTCACTGTGATGGACAGGGAGCAGATTTCCCTCCAGATAAAACTTTACAGGTGTGAAGTGGGTATTGATTTTTAGTTAGGGATGATAATGCACCAAGAAGTAATAAATTATAAGAAAGCAAGGTCAGAAAGAAAAGGGAAAAGGACTTTGCATTCTTGAGGAGGAGACTCCTCCAGATGCCCCAGACTTTCCTAAGTCCAAAAGTTGCCTGAAAAATGAATTTATCCAGTGAAACAAGAAGCCAAATAATGCCAGCCTGCCAAAGCTAGAGGGCTTGTGTAGGGTTATCCGTGCTGGGTGGCTGCGGAGTGAGGAGGGAATAGAAATCTGCAGCTCACTCTTGTTTCTAACATCTTCGTGTCCTGGGGTGAGGCAGATCGGATGCTGTCCTCTGATAAGCCTGTGCAAGCCAAGTCTCAGGGGATCTCAGCCCCAAATTGCTCTCAGCATGCTTGGAAAAGGCAGACACTTCCCACGGTCAGTGGTGCTGAAGAGGAAGCAGAGATCTTTGGGGCTCCTGGCTCAGCTGAACCCCACAGCCTCTGTCAGGGTTCATCTGCAGCACCCACGGGAGCACCCAGCAGGGATGTGGATCTCAAAGCCGCCTTCCAGCATCTCCCCTCTCCAACCTCCAGACAGTTACCTATCCGTGTACTGACCTGGCATCCTGTTGGAATATTGACCTCCTTATGTTCCACCATGAATTTCCAGGGGGAAATTCATCCTGTCTTCCTTCAGAAAGGGGTCTTAGGATGGGATGAATTGCCCTTCAGCAGTGTCAGTCTCTCTGTGGAGGGATTCTAGAGGATTAGCAAAGACTGGAACTGTAACTTTCCATGGATAAGGTTAGCTGAGTCCAGTCCTGGCTTCAGTGACTTGTACGAGCCCTTGTGTGTCGGTAGCAGGGCTGGGATTAGAAATCACATCTTGAGACTGACTGATTAAAGCCAATAACTGTCTTTAGTAGGACTTGTGCAAGTGTCTTCTCCAGTCTCAGCTCCTCTGAATCTGAAGAGTGTGAATCTGGGTTTCATTTACCAACACTGCTTTACATCCCCCTTCCTTTTTAAAAGGGCCTTAGGGAAGTGTTAATATGACTTCTGCTTGCTTGAAGAGCCTTTTATTTTCTCTGAGTAATATAAAGCAGCTGACTCTTTTGGGGAGATGGCCAGGAGGGAGAGCACTAGCAAACCCTCTGCTCTGGGGGTGGTTGCAGTTGCCCTTCAGTTTACAGCCCACAATTTCTTTTCTGCACCTGCAGAGCTCTGCTGAGCAGGCAGCAAGGCTGCAGTCAGGCAAAAGAACCCAGCTCTGGGCTGCCTGAGCTGGAGCTTTCCCAAAGGAACTCGTAATTCAGGTGTCTGTGTTTTCACACATGCAGGAAGGATGTTTATTGTTTTAAACATCTGATTCTGTTTGTAAATTAAATCCAATAATGCCTCGTGGCTGCTGTGTACACAAGTGCCCTGGGTGTCCATGGGGGTGCTGACACCTATAGCTGAGGTGATGTTGGAGCTGCAGCCAGAGGGATGGAGGGGCAGAGAAGGAGGATTTGTGTTTGAGCCAG
Organism: Heliangelus exortis; assembly: GCF_036169615.1. Lineage (NCBI taxonomy): Eukaryota > Metazoa > Chordata > Aves > Apodiformes > Trochilidae > Heliangelus > Heliangelus exortis. Next base: position 3,039,894 of record NC_092444.1, read on the forward strand.
ATCAAAGTTCGTGGCCTGGCTTCAGTGGGAGGTTACAAATAACTTTGCATCTGGAAAACCAGGCTGCACTCCTGTGAGTTCCCCCACCACGTAAGCCTTGAGGCAGAGGGGTTACATCCCCACAGAAAAGCATGGAGCCCTCTTCTCACATTAATCCACTCTGTCTTGCATACCTAAATGCAATTTCCTTTCTTCATCCCCCTGTCTTTCAGTCTTTGGGCTGTCATAGGGCAAGGAGCTCCATGGGCACATACTGCACAGTATTATGGCTGAACAACTTCATCTAGGTACCTCCAGGCTTAATCACTGTGATTAAGCAGCTCTGCCTGGAGGGTCTGGAGAACTGGAGGTAATTTAGGCTCTGTCTGCAGTTTTGTCTGCCCTGTGGTGTAGAGACAGATAATCTAGGTTTAACTTTTAGGGACCAGCAGCAAACTAGAAGCTCAGTGCAGGCTAAAAACCCCGAAGGAGGAGAGGGTAAATGAACCCTGTCTGAGGTCTGTGCTGCTGTCACTGCTCTGCTTTTGCTTATCTTGCTCAAAGCTCCTTCTTCACCGCAGACAAACCCAGTGGTCGGGGTTAGATTGATTTTCCAGGCTTTTTAACTAACCCCCTCCTCGGTACCTCCCCTCTGCAGGGGGTCTCTGCTCCCAAATTCCCCATCCAGACAAATGCCTGAGAAGGATCTCAGGCCGGCTGAGATCACAACGGGAGAAAACATCTTTGCAAGGCTCCTGAATCCTTCCGGGGGGAGGAGAAGCTTTAGAAAGCACAGAGCAACACAGAGTCGGTCATTCAGGCGGAGCTCGGGCAGCAAGGTGAAGGAGGAGGGGACAGGGAAGGTGTCGGGGTGAGCAGGAAGGGGACACACCGCTCAATACAACCCCTCTTGTGTCCTTCCAGTCAATGTAACCTCCGCACAATAGCTCACCAGGCCGCTGCTGGGGGATAAAGGGCTCATTTTACCACTTGCCAGGCTCCAAATATTTCCAATTTGCCACTTTAATTGATGTCAATAAGGTTATGCTAAATTCGGAGATTTTCAAGCGCTCGGCATCTGAGCGCCGGGCTGGCCCCCCGGGGTGATGCTTGGCCCCTTCCCCTCTGCTCCTCCCCAGCACAAATAGAGCCAGGGACAGCCTGGGGGGGGCGGGGGCTGAGATCAACCGAGAGGCTTCAGGAGCTCCCGACCTTCCCTCCCCACCGCCCTGCTCCTGCAAACTCTTTTCACTCTTCACTCGGCAGCCCTGGGGGTTATTTTGCTGATTGCAGAAGGCAATTGCATTAAAGGCTGAGCGGGATCACGGGCCTTGGGTGATGGCCTGTAGGCAGCAGCTTACCCCAAACTCACCCACAGGAACAAATCTGGCTTTTTTTTCTGCAACAGAATTAAAAAAAAATAAAATAAATAAAAAAAATATCCTAAGTTCATCTGTTCATGCAGGTCTCAAAACAGGACGATAGCTCATGTGCAAATTTAATTACATTTTTAAACCAAGCACTATGCTGAAATGATCCAAATCAGGACCTGTTGTCCTTTGGCATTGCAGGGTGAAGAAAACTTCAATGTTTCAGTCCCCAAAGCTGAATCTGCATCACAGCCAGGAAGGGTCTGTGTCTGGTTCGGTTGGGGACCTTTGTGAACCAAGCTCCACTGAGGCAGAGGGCTGTCTCCTCTCCTTTTTGAAAAGATGGATTTTTACTCCCTTTCTCACATGTCTCCTCTTCTGTGAGGGCTGTGTGTAGGAAGGGAGAGGGTGCTTGCTCATGGCAGTGTGTGGAGCAGCTCTCCCAGGTTTATTCCTCTCTCTGGTGTTGATTCTGAGCAGCACAGCTAATGCTCTTGGCAGGTCAGCCAAAAGAGATCAAGTGTGTGGTGAAGGGACTTCTCAATTATCCCTATAAAGGTCTTTCAAATCAACCTTTAGACACAAAGGAACCAACAGGGGGGTCTGTCTGTTCTTATTTGGTGGAAGAAGACCTTAATTCTCCAGCCTGGCCCAACCTCTATTGATATTATCTATGATACTGATAGACCACCGCTGTATGTAGGTTGTTCTTCCCTGATTTGCACACACCCTTTCTCCTCTGGACGTGTTGTCTCCTGTCTTTCTCCAGGTGATGAGCATCCTGAGTAACCCCAGCGGGGTTCCTCCTCAACCCCAGGCTGACTTCTCCATCTCTCCTCTTCATGGTGGCTTGGACACCACCAACTCCATCTCTGCCAGCTGCAGCCAGCGGAGTGACTCCATCAAATCCGTGGACAGCCTCCCAACTTCCCAGTCCTACTGTCCTCCCACCTACAGCACCACCAGTTACAGTGTGGACCCAGTGGCTGGCTACCAGTATGGACAGTATGGACAAAGTAAGTGCACTGGTATTATTCCCCCTGCACAGGGAATGGGAGGAGAGAGGGAGGGACTGTAAGAAGGCATGGATATTGTATTAGAAGGCATTCCCATGGAAGTTTGTCCATCCAGAGAGAAAAAGGGAATTTGCTCACCAGAGCAAGCTGCAGGTTGCTCCACACAGGCTCCCCAATGCCTTTGCAGTCCAGTTCAAAAGTCCCAATTGAAATATTTTAGGTAAATGAGTTCTATCAGAAAAGGACAACTTCCAGGCCTCTTTCCTTCCCCCCCTCCAATTATTGCTCCTCCAAAACCCCTACAGCATGGTCACCCTGCTCAGCCAAAGGAAAGCTTTGAGGATTTTGGGGGGTTTTCATGCCATCCCTTCATGATGCAGAACTATGTGTCACTTCATATCCCCCACCCTCCCTGAAGTGAGCACTGGGTCCATAGTCAGAGGTTTTGCTACAAAATAAATTAAGCCAATGCCTGTCAACTGGGCCCTGGCTCTGCAAAAGCTGCAGTGAGGCTGGAATTGGAATCCTGAACCTAAATGTCAGAGCCAAAAGGCAAAAGGACCTCTGGAGTGTCTGTTTCTCCTTCAGAAAGCTTGGGTCACAGAACACCAGCCAGCCTGGCAAAGGGCTCACCTGCTGGTGTTAAACTAATAATAAGTGTGGGGTTGTGTGAGAGGGAGCCATGAGGGTTAAAGGTGCATCCTCTTCCTCCGGGAGCACTCCTGCTTGCCCACAGCTTGTCCTCAGTGACCTTTCCTTCCATTTGGCTGTGGCTTTTTATTCCCCTCTCCGTCACAGCCCTTTAATGTCTTTAACTTCTCCAGCTAAATGAGAACCGGCTGTGGCAGCAGACGGGATCAATAGCAGCTTCCCCCCACCCCTCCTTTTTTTGTTTTTCGGGAGTTTGATCTGTGACCCCTTGACCTTCCCCTCGCTTCTGGATGTGAGGCTGGACACACGTGCTATTGATAAAAATCTTAAACAAATTCCAATACCATGTATTTCCAATAAAGATTCCCTTGGGCAAGACGTTAGTCACACCAATGTGTGTAAAAAATAAAATAAGGAGGACGAGCTATGTTTTCTGAGTGAGAGAGACCAGCAAAGGTGGAGGAAAGAGAAAGAAGGGTTTGTCTTAGTTTGCTGCAGGAATTTTTTTTTGGGCCTCTCCTTATGTTGATGAAAAACTGTTCCTGCAGTCTGATTGATGTTGTTTTATTCGCTCTCCTTTGCTGATTTCTGTCATATGGCTCTTTCTGCTAGACACCCAAGTTCAGTACAGAACCCACTGGACTTGGGGCACTTCAGAGCCCACTACTTGTTTGGAGCAGGAATGTTTCCTGGGAACAGTCATGGGAGTCCAGGCTGCCCATGGGCCTGTGCCCTGCATGGTCAGCAGAGTGAGTCCAGATGTGTCCCAGGACAAGAGACACACAGGGAGCTCCTCATGATCCAAGGGCTGGAGCAGCTCTGGAGCCAGGGGGAGAGAGTTGGGGGTGTTCAGGCTGGAGAAGAGAAGGCTGCAATGGGGAGACCTTAGAGCACCTTCCAGTGCCTAAAGGGGCTCCAGGAAAGCTGGGGAGGGACTTGGGACAAGGGCCTGGAGGGATGGGATGAGGGGGAATGGCTTGGAACTGGGAGAGAGAGGGGAGATTGAGGTTGGAGATGGGGAAAAATTGTTTGGGGTGAGGGTGCTGAGCCCCTGGCCCAGGTTTCCCAGAGAAGCTGTGGCTGCCCCATCCCTGGCAGTGCTGAAGGTTGGATGGGGCTTGGAGCACCCTGGGCTGGTGGGAGGTGTCCCTGACCATGGCAGGGGTGGCACTGGATGAGTTTTAAGTTTCTTCTAACCCAAACCATTCTGTGATTTGATGATTCTCTCCATTGGGGTGAAGAAGGTAGGCGAGAAACCATCACACCCCATGCACAGGGCCTCTCCTTCCCAGGGCTGGGAACTGGAGTGACACTTAGTGTGACACCAAGCCCTACTGCCAGAGTCAGTGCCCTGCGTGGCAGATGCAGGTCAAACCATTTGTAGCTGTTCTAAGGTAGCATCTACATCAGGCAGCAAATTCTGGCTGTCTGCAGATGTGTGCAGCTGTTTGTATTTACAGACACAGTGTAAGTCACTTCACTGCAAACCTTTCCTAAAATCAATCCCATTTATAATCATCTCTGTGCAAGGGACTAGTTTTCATTGGTAATTAGTCCTGTTATAGAGCAATCACCTACATGAAGTTGATCTTGATATAACAACATTTTTTCTTGTCTCTCATTGCATGTTCTAGTTAGCAGTAACTCCTAATTCCTCCTGCTCTTTAATTCTCCACTTCTTCTTTTCAAATACTGTCTAAATGCTAGTCAGGGTGGGGTGACCTCCACAAGATCTTTATTTATTGAGCTTCAGTTCAAATCATGTGTTTCTTCCTTCTCTGATGCAGCAAAAGAAGTCTCAAACCCCTTTTTTTCCATATTTCTATTATAGTAAAAATGGAGGTTTGTTGTGGTGGGAGCAGGTGATGTATAACAGGGGAAGTAACCAGGGCTTGTAAATAAGAGCATGGCAGCTTTGGCAGACTTTGGACCTGCCCTGCAGAGAATCTCCTGGCTTCCCTCTTTCTTCTTTGTTATAGAAACACAAAACCAGACACAAAACACTTGCTCTCTTACAAAAGCAAATAAACACCCAGAGTAAGTTCTGGTAAGTTTCTCTGCATTAAACCAACAAACCCTATCTTTTGTTTTTGTTTTTTTTTTTTTCCAGAAGGATGGGATTGCCATCAAATTTCCCTTTTGCTGGGTGCTGCCCAGAGTGGGGTGACCATCTCTGACTGTTCCTCCTTTCCCATCTGAATCCACCCAGAGCACAGGTGACAGCAGGCACAGCCCCAGCCACACACACCTAGAGGAGTGTGTCAGAGGGGTGAATTTCCTCTTTACCTCCAGTGTTACCCGAAACACCAGGGAACCAACCTGCTGAAGTCTGGATGAGAGCCCCAGTTTGCAGTCCCACCCTTTGTGCACCCCATAAGCCCAGTGCTGAGCTCCCCCAGTGCCCCAGCACCCACCAGCATGCCAGCTCCGGGTCTCCTTTGGGACTCTGGCACCCAGCAGACCCCACTCCAGCCCCAGATACCTCACCCCATGCCCAACCTGCTCCCTTCCAGCCTGCTGGAGCTTGCAGAGCCCGTGCTGGCCCAGATGGTGAGGAGCAGGGATGCCAGATTCATGTGGTCCTTGCAGTTCCCAAAGGCCAGAGCTGTGTTAATGATGCTGGTGATGGAACGCAGAAGCGTGAAAGGAATTCTAATAGATATGACAAGTCTAATCAGAATTTGTGGCTGGAAGGGACCTCCTCTGGGGCAGGCAGCTGACAAGACGTTGATGGCTGAAATTTGTTTACTCATTGGCACCGATTGTACATCTCCTGCCAGCTCCTTATTAATCTAATTTGAGACATTAAAGCCAGGGAAAGGGAGAGACTTTGACTGAAGCTCAGGTAATGAGCAGTGTCACCATCCTGCCCCAGTCCTCTTCCCCCTCAGACCATGGGATACAGGTTCACACATGGCCTCAGGATCTGTGGCTTCAGTTTCTCACCCAGATGGAGACAAGCAAAGTGGTTTCCCTCAGGAAAAGTGAATGAAGGCAGCAGCAGAACTCCCAGAGATGAGACAGCACCCAGCAGATGAGTCAGACTTGAGCCCTATCCGGACTTAGTGAACTTCAGCTGAAATCTCTGGCATCATTTACACCAGCACCATTGAGGGCAGGAGTTGGCTTTGCCACCATGAAATGACAGAGGAAGGTGAGGCTGGAAGGTTTATCCCACTGGCTTCCTGCTCAGGCTCAGCTTCAGGCAGCTCCCATGGAAACACCATTTTCCATGGCAGAAGTAGAATTTTAGCTCTTTTCAGCAGGTTCACAGGGAGATTCAAGGAGCTGCAGCAGAACACTCTGAGCACCAGCAGCATCTGTCCTGCCAGGTCTTTCTGGCAGAACCATCATCTCTTTGCAGCCTTTCCTAGGAGTGCAGCAGGACCCTTGTGTCTGTGACAACCACCCCACTGGGTGTACGATTCCGTGGGATGTGATGGTTACACCCCCCCCGATGCTGCAAGCTTTTCTGCCACTGAATGTTAATGTGCTGTTTTCTCACCCTCCTGTGTTTTTTGGTTTTTTCCCCTCTTCTTCAGCTGCTGTTGATTATTTGGCCAAGAACGTGAGTCTGTCCACACAGCGCAGGATGAAGCTGGGAGAACATTCAGCTGTCCTGGGGCTCCTACCAGTAGAGACAGGCCAAGCTTACTGAAGAGTCCAACTGTGCCAACAGCCCACTCCAGCAGCTTGGTACCACTGGAGAAAACACCACCAGCCTTCCAGGGATCTGCCTGTACCCGGACCCTACTCCTTCCCAATTCCCTTCCACCTGGCACCAACTTGAGCTGTGAAGGAGATGGGAAAGAGGAGGGGGCTCTCCAAGTATTCAGCTTCTCCCAGAGCACTCTTCTCAGAGGCAAGCTTGCCCTCTGGGACCTGACTCCTCCTGTGGCCAGAGACAACGGGTTGGGTACATTTATTAACCCCAAATTCATGCCCTCCCTCTGACTTACCTGGCCATGGCATTTTGCCCACGCTGAAGGACTTTCTGTTGATCTAGGTAGCTGGCATAGTCAAAGCCAAATTGATCTTTTTTTTTTCCTTCGTAAAAAAAAAAGAAAAAAGAAAAAAAGAAATGTTTCGTTTCTGTTTCCTTTCCTTTCCATTGCTGTAAATTTGGTGAATGTTGTATAGGAAGGAATAACCAAGCTGATCATTAAGGGTGATTCTAAGTCGGGACCACGGAAGACCAATGGACCAAATATAAGGACTTGTTTGGAAAAAAACCAACAAGACAACAACAAACAAACAAACCACAAGCCACAAGGACAAACAAAAAACAATATATTAAGGTGACAGCAAATTTTCTCTCCCCACTCCACCTTTCTTTTCCCACCGATGGCTTCCCAAAGCAGGGCCAAAGCAGCCCAGATTGCTGCTAAGCAGAGGCAGGATGAAAGTTCTTCCAGCCTGGGACTTTTGGAAAGTGTAAATGCAAATTACTGCGCAAGGACTGGAAATGACGGGCACAGGCACGAGCAACATTTACTTTTCCTCCTAGGGACCAATTTAGACCTGAGTAGCACTGAAAAGACAAGGACATCAGATAGCAGCAGATGAGACAGCAAACCTTGGCCTTGCATGCACTGAGGAAGGGATCAGATACACCTGATGGCATCAGAGCTTTTGCCCGTCCAGTCGAGAAGGGTGAGGACTGTCAGTGGCCCTTCTGTCACTCAGTGGGAGAGAAACTGCCCATGAGAGCAGAGACAAGAGAGGGAAGAGTCAGAGGTGTTCATTAGCTGCCTGCTTGGAGGGGTCAGAATGCAAGGTCAGGTTCTTCTACAAGTAAAGGAAAAGGTGATTGTTCTGAAGCTGCCTCTTGCTGAGGGATGGATGTGCCTGTGGAATCAGAGGGGAGGTGACCTGAAGAGATTTTGTTAACAGCAGCTAGGAAGGAAATTGCAACACAGCACCTGCAGGAAAAGATTTACCTTTCCCACAGCATCCTTTGTCCTCTGGCTGCCAGGGGAAACGCTGGCTCCTGCCCATCCTCCTGGCTCTTCCCCGACCTCTCTCATTTCATGTCCTATTCTATACAAGTCCATCCCTCAGTCCCTTCCCTCTGCTTTTCATTGTGGTGGTGGTGGAGCCTCTCTCTGTAAGCCAGATCTTGTTCTCTGGATTTATCACCCCATTTTTCTGTAGCAGACAGTGCTCTTGCTTTTGTATCAGCTCAGGATTCTGCTCATCACACTGCTCAGAGAAAAGCAGCCAACAATAAGAGTTATCACTAAGTCGTGACCCACATGGGGTTTAAAATACTTTCCCTTTTGCATGTGGTGATGATCCTTGATGATTCTTAAGCAGATTTATAATATTAGAGACTTTTTTCACCTCACCTTCCTGTGCTGAGAGGGCTTACTTCAAGAATATGCTGAAATTTGACCTGGAGAGGACAAGGAAAGCTGCTCCTGAGATAACCATTCTGATGCTCAGAGTCTGTGCCAGCCAGTGGCTGACGGGTAAAACCCAAGGACATCAGACAGTGCTTAAGGTCATCCAGAATCTGTTAGGGTTTTAGGATATACTTTCTGGTTTAGATGTCTCCTTCAGGATAATGAGTGTCTGCTTTTGCTGCTGGTAGTAACTGGGGACCATGTGACTGGATGAGTTCTGGTCTAGAATATGCTTTTAGGTTGTTAAAGGAGACAGACACTTGTGCTCTCTTGGGTTGCTGCTGCTTCTTCCCTTCTTAAGTAATCTGATTTTGTTTTTACAGCTGAAACAACATTTTTCTGGGGAACTATCCCCTGCATTGCCCCAACACCATTTATCATGAACCACCAAGCTGCTTTCTCTTGAGCCATGTGGACAAGTACCTGTTCTACCCAAAGCAGAGTTGTGCTCCCTACATTCCTCAGAATCCCATCAGAGCCACATTTAACTTTCCCCAGCTTTGCTTGATGGCTGTGCCAGAGCCTGTACTACATTCCTAAAAGCAGATTGATCCAGCAGCTTGGCTGCTCTGCCTCCCACACCTTCACATGCATCTTTCTGGGCAGATCTCTACAGGGTGACATCTGCTTGGCCATCTCTATCATCTGTCATGCATAAAGCTTCCATCTAGTTGTGAAAGATTTCCCTTGGATCACAAATCTTTTGGAGCACTTGAATCTTTGCATCCTTTCTCAGGGCAATAAAAAGCATTTACAGCTGGGTGGATGGGTGAGGCCAAAGGTTCTGATCTCCTTGAGGTGCCAAGGAGCAGCCAAAATTCCTGGGACCAGCCATATCATCTGAAGCACTCTCCCTGCTTTGCTCCAGTCTGAGACCTCAGAAAGCAACTGATTTATGCACATTTATGTTGTTTGTGCTGTACAGCTGATATAAGGAAGAAATCCCTTTTGAATTCCAGCCCTGGCTTTAAAGTTATTGCCAGTAAGGTTCAGCCACACCTGCACTGGGGGATGGAGGGTGAGCGAGGGTGTCTGTGTCACAGCTTAGGGATGAATGTCTGGGGCAACCCTTTGCATTTACTTTCTCAGTGTCATTCTGAGCTGGCTGCTAAAACACCAGAACACACTATTAAATAATATTTAAGAGGCCAAATGCTGATGATCACCCATTCTGGGAGCACCTTCCCATCCTCATCCCTTTTGCCACTTCATGGTGGAGTTTGCAGGTGGAGATCCTTGACCTTACATCTGCCCCAGACAGTCCCAACCTCTCAGTATCTATACTGAAATTTCTGGCCAAATGCACTCCCAGCTGCCTGCTCAACTAGAAGGAAAGTCTCAGCTGACTGGGAGAGTTGCTCCTGCTCATAAAGCCCTGTCAGCTCTCTCCTCCCCACGTTACCTCTTCCCCTGTACGTGCACCCCCCTCTGCCAAGCCTCCCCTTGAGAACCTCAGCTGAGCTCAGCACAGAGTGCAGGACCCAGAAAATAAAAAAAAAGATGAAAAAGAGGGAGCACCATAGGAACCTGTTTGCCAATTACCTTCACCAGAAAGTCCATGAATACCCGGGCACTGCTGTAAATAGAGTTCTTAGAGAAATATGACAAAAAAACCACCCCATGCTAGTGCAAATAGCTATTCTCTGACCTTTCCCTCGTGGTCGCACTTTGTACATTAGTTGGAAATTTGGTCATGTGCTGTATGTTTATAGAAAGTTGACATTTTTTTATACTAAAAACACAGTGAGTGCCGTGCTAGTTAAAAATAAATAAATAAATAAATAAATGGGGGGGGAGGGAGGGAAAGGGAGGATGAACTGTAGGAATTTGCCTATCATGTGTTTTCAAAATACATTCCAGAATCCTTGGGGTGGGATGGGTTTGATTTGGGGATTTTTAAAAACATTTTTTTTTTGTTCTGTTTTCTTTGTTTTGTTCTAAAGTACGTTCATGTATGAAAGTCAAAGTAATTTTTTTGTTTTGGTTTGGTTTATGGATTGCCAACCTCAGTCCTGCTGAAGAGAGAAACTCGGGGGGTGGGGTGGGATGGGGAGGAGAGAACAGAAGAGAGGGAGGTGCCTTGAAGGTGAAACGAAATCAAGCATGGAAGAGTAGCAATCAAAAGCAGACAAGGGTTGGACAGCAGGACCTGAAGAACGTGTGGTTGTTGTTGTGCTTGCTCAAAGCAGACTGATGAGGACTGAGCAACTCCTGGGGACTCTGAGGCTGCTTGAGAATCCAGAAATCATTCTGCACCTCATCCTAACAAACCACCAAGCCAAGGGACACACTCCAGAGATGTTTTCTCAGGCTGAGATTTCTTCCATGCCTGTAGACAAGAACTGACATCCATGGGGGAAAAGAAGAACCCCAAGTGGCTTTCTTTTACCTCCCCAAGCCCCCTCCACTCCCCTTCACCTTTCAGCACCCTCCTGAGACCACCAAATGGACCTTTCCTCCCTGTGTCCAGTAACTCAGCAGATTGGCTCCTGTCACTCAGAGACTTTGTGTATTTAATGCTTCTAACCCGTCACCCCTAACACCTCCATATAACCCCCCCCTCTTTGGGGAATATCTACATAGCACTATAGGACATTCCTTATCCCTAGTAACTGCAGAGATGTTGCTTCTGTGTTTGCCTCATAGCCATTTTGCTCCACGTGTGTGCCTGGGGTGAGGATGCGTGTGTGCGTGCCTGTGTATATATATAATCACACCATAATTTATTCAGCTATATGGAGTAGTATAGTAGGAAGAGAAAACTGGTATTTGCTTTAACTACCTGCTGCCTGTAGGTGTCTCTCTGTAACTCAGGCATAACTGTTATACATTAAAAGAAAAAAAAAAAAAAAAAAGAAAAAAAGAAAAAAAAAAGGATTAAAAGTGTCTTTGGGTGGCTTGTTTGCTTTACTCACTCCCCAGCCAGCCAAGTGCGAGGGGAGAAGCTGGTAAATGAAAAACCCTCATGTGCAGGGTTTCTGGGGCAAATGTTCTTGCTAAAAAAAAAAAAACCAACAAAAAACCAAAGGAAAAACGCTGGGCTTGGATCCTTAATGAAAACATGGATATAAGCTAGGTAAATAAATAAAGCATTTCTTTTTGCTGTGACTTTTCACAAGGGAAGAACAATTACCTGGCCTGTTGGAAACACAACTGGCTCTTTATACATTCATTTGCCTTCCTTGGGAGGCAATGGGGTGGGACCAGGCTGCTGTGTCAGCCCCTCCCTCTGCAGGCACCTGGAGTTTGTTAAAGGCCAAAGCATGGCATCCACAAGTGGAAAAATGTTTTGAAACTCTACAGAGGAATAGATGGCTCGGGGCTTCAGCAATGGGTAATAAAGCCCTTTGCCCTGAAACAAAGCACTGGATTCAAAAGCTGTTCCCATCTGAAGATGTTTTGGCTCCCTGCAAAATAAGTTGATCACCATCCAAGTTGTGCTGGGTGGATATCTGCATGCAGAAACTGCCCTGCTTAGCGGCTGGCTTTGGTGTTGGGTTTTTTTCTGATTGCCTCTCAGCAGAGGGACCATTCCCTGGTGGCTCAGTGGCTTCCCAAACCCAGCGGTTGCCACTGATGGACCAACTGCACCAGGAGATGCTGCTCCTGTGCTGGGCTTTTGTGAGCACATGAGGCAGCAACCTGCCAGCCTGGAGCCTCCCAGCAGCATCAGAAGGCTCAGCAGAGAGAAAAGGGCTTCAGCATTTGCAAACTCTGCTCACAGGGGTGTTCCACACACCCCTGCACACCCCTGCTCACAGCTAGCTCCAGAGTTCGTCCTTATCAAGCACCCACTGACATTCTCTTTTAGCCACCATCCTTCCCACCTGAGTACTCTGAAGAAATAAATGAGCCAATGCCCAGAGCCCTGGGCTTAGACAGAGATCTTCATTGGAACTTGCCCAGATAATTCACTTTTGGGAGGAAAATGAGGGACACAGGAGCCAGGGGCTGGCCAACCCAGCAGATGGGTTTGCAGGGGCCACGGAGCCCAGGGCTGGGGCACAGAGGAGCTGCACAGACTGAAGCTTTGGTGGTCTCCAAGGGCCTTGATAGGGCCTCCTGGAAAATATGACAGGTCTCCAAACAGGGAAAAGGCTGGAAACCACTGTTCTTGCATGATGCCAAGGGCATCGTGCTGGGAGAAACCCCTCCCCCCCCCCCTTTTTTTTTTTTTTCGGTGGTGACTGTGAAACAGAGAGGTTTGCTTTTGCAAAAGATCCATAAACTGAACTCAGCCCTCAGAGCAGGGCTGGTAGCCCAAGCTTCCTTGCTGCATGCCAGAGGAATTATATTTTGTGCCTTCAAATTTTCCCCACACCAAACCCACCTTAAAGTAAAGTAAAGTCTGCACTTGATTTCCCCCCCAGAGCTTATCTGTTTTGGTGGTGGCTGAGCCCACTGTGCATTTGACCACACTGCCATTTGTAGGAGTAAAAACTGCCATTTTCCAGGAGCCCTAGCCCAGGAAAACGCTATTTCTAGCCACTGCTCTGCTTTTCAAACCTGTGCTGGCCTCCTGCTGCATAGGCACAGCTTTGTGCTTCCTGTCCATCCCTCCCAGTCCTGACTTTGCTCCAGCGATGCTCCCGTTCAGGCTGGGTTCCCGCTGGCCCCGCAGCTGCGTTTCAACACTGCCCTCAGCCGTTCCCTCGGCTCCTCGGCCTCTCCCCGAACCGCTCGAACCTTATCTGAGAAGCGCAGGAGATTTCCCAGGCCTTGCCAGAGCCGATCCATTGCCCTCTGCGAGACATCAAGGGCGTGAGGAATCCCACGGGGGAGCTGCTGGGGCTGCTGCAGCTCCCGCTACAAGTATCACCGGTCAATTATGGCTCTAAGCTGTCGTCAACTTTAATCTGCCGATAAGTCGCTGATAAATCAAATTCGAGTCCATTTGACACCAGCTGCTGCCTTTTTGCCAAGGCCTTGGGTCCTGCCGCGTGGTCCTTGCTGTCCCGGCTCTTTGGACCCGACCCGAGGTGCTGCCCCCCTGCTCCCGATGGGATCTGACTCCATGCGCCTTGCCTTGCTTTTTTATCACGGGGCTGATTTTTTTTTTTTTTTTTCTCTTCATTATTTGGCTTTCACACGTACCCCCTGCAGCTCGGTCCCAGTAACCCCCTGCAGGTCCCAGTAACCCCCCGGGCCATCGCCCCGGTTCTGGCTGCAGCCTCCCCGTATCCCCCCTGCAGATTCCCTGGAGCTCTGGGGTTGGCATCGGGAGAAAGCAGAGGACAGAAAGGCTCCGAGCGAGCAGAGACACAGAGCACGGATAGATCCCTATCTGCCCCAGTCCTATAGATCTGTATCTGTAGTTTCGGAGGGCAGGACCACTTGGCAGCCAAACTAGCTCATTTCTTTTCAATTCTTTAATTGAACACGTTTACATGATTTCCTTGCACATTCCCAGAAAGGTTTTTCTCGGTGGAGATCCGAGGGATTGATAAAAATATTTTAAATACTGAGGTTGTTTCTACTTACTTTCTTTCTCCTATTAGAAGCATGCAATAAAAGAAAGACCTCATAGGGAAGAAAACCATTTATGCCATTCTAATCTGAGATTTGGAACCTTTTTATTCCTTGCAAAACCAAAAAGAAACTGGAATTTTATCCCTTTTTCTTTATTTAAAAAAAAAAAAAAAAAAAAAATAAAAAAAAAAAATTTAAATAATCTGGGAACAGCACTTTATAAGAACAAACTGTTTTGGGAAAAGTTGTTTAAACCAGCTTTATTCTTCCCTCTTTCCGATGATGTTACCTTTTCCAGCATTGCTGTAACATTGTGGTTTCAGAAGCTTTTTTACAAACAGATGAAGGTTGAGTGATATATGCAGAATCACATTGGTTTAAGTCTTTGAATTGAGTCTGAGTCTCAACTGATCAGGCCCCAGATCTCAGCTTTGGGGATCAAGATTAGACAAAAGGGAGGCAAAAAGCCCAGCCCTGCCTGCTGTGAATGCCCTGAGACGTTCTGGTGGGGTTTAGTACTCTCTTTGGTATTTTTTTTAATACATTTATGCCAAAAATAAGTTCTGAAAGTATGATCCAGGGACCAGGACAGTGTGGACGTGATGCCTAATTTAGGAAAGTCCCAGGGGTAATGTCAAGGATGTGCCCAGCACTTTGCTCTCTGTCTCACTCTGACACCATCCCCTCTTTAAAGCTCCACACCAAGACTTTCAGAGCTCCCTGGGCGTTTTCACTCAGTTCCAAATGGCATCACTGGTTTGATTTTTTTCTTTTTTTTTTTTTCTGTGGGGGGAGTGAATTGCAGAGCACTCACCCTACACATACTAGGTCCTACTTACAACAGGAACTCCCTGGAAAATATCAGCCTTTCCTCTCTGAATTCAGATGTCAGGTACCAAGCAGAGGGGCCCTGGCACAGCTTTTTTGGGAGGGCGTTTCCTCCACGCTGCCTCTCTCTGTCCAGCATCATCCATGAGCAGGGCCTCCTGCCCTCCCACATCCCCTTGGGCACAGGACCCACCTTGTACTTTTAGCTCTGGGTGTTTTGGTGTTCAGTTTCACAGATGAGGTGGGGACATTATGGATGAAGCTGCAAAAGGAATGATTGCTGCAATCTTACCCCCCCCCCCAGTGCAGGGAAACCGTGCCTAACCAAATGCATCCCTGCACAAACCATCATGCCAGCAGCATTTCAGTGAAACCCCCCCAGCCCTATCCAAGACTTAATCCTGGGGGGATATTTGCCTGGCTCAGGGGTCAGCCCCATCTCCTGCCCTGTGTTGGGATCCGTGTTGCTCAGCTCCGTGGTTTCAGCTCCTGGCAGGCAGTGACCCTGCCAGCAAATTCGGCTCAGCAGCCTTCAGCTTTGCAGCATTTCATGAGCAATTTCGTCTCAGAATAGGTGTAGAGAAGTTTATTATAATAGGCTGTGGGCCTGCATAAAATCAGGCTATTCTGAGCAGGGAGAGGTGTATGAAAGGGAATTAAATGACTGAAAAAGGATTTCCTTGTGAGGCCGATTTCTTTCTTTTTTAAGGATTAATATAATTAATATCCTGTCCCAGGCAGGCCACATTCTCACCTGGTGCAAACCAGCCCAGAATTTTAACCGGTTTTGCTGATTTACAGTAGCCAGTGAGTTCATCCTGCATTCCTGTAGCATTCCTCTAAGTTCACCCCTTAATGCTGTGCATCCTCAGAACAGTATGTCCAGTGGTTTTACTTCAAACTGACTTTTTTTTTTTTTTTTTTTTTTCCCCTGGAGTTTTTCCAGAGAAGCTGGGAAATTTGGTGTCCTTGGCTCTTGGGCTGCAGCAGGAGTGGGAGGGGAGGAGGCTGGGATGCAGGTGACCGCATCCCAGGGAAGGGCAGAGAGGTGGGGAAGAAGGATTCCTTTCCTTGGAGGACTGGATGGGTGCCCAGAAAGGTGGCTGTGATTCTTTCCATCCGAGTTTCCTCTTACAAAACAGCAAAGGAGTTTGGATATGGAGTAAGCACTGCAGAAGAGAGGAAGTGAGAAGATTTGGCCTTTTACCAGTGCTTCAGGGGATCTTGGTTAACTCCTCAGACTCTATTTCTCCTCCAGCAGACTCTGGGCATCCCTAAGTCACTCCAGGCTCAAACTGGGCGAGATGAGGCCACAGTTCATTGTAGGGTGGGATGTATCACAAGATAAAATATTCAAGTTATCTCAAAACCAAAAGGCTGGAAGCAAAGTGACCTTCTACCTCCCGCCCATCACTATCCCAAATCTCCAAAGCACCAAAGTGACTTTAATCTTTCTCTTAGGTTCAGTGCAGGTCCCTCTGTGCCCCTGCCTGCCTGGGCCATCCTTAGGGGATGAGTTTTATTTCCAGGAGACACCTTCCCTGATCTTGTCCTTTTTCTCATTCTATCCCTCATGCCCCAGCAATATACAACCTGGAGGAGGCACATAAATAAATATAGAAGCAGCAGTCCTGAATGCTTTCTGCACATCCCTCACCCTATTATACACTGAACTGCCTTTTGTATATGGCCAGGCTAATTATTATTAATAGTAGATATGGGTTTATTTCAACTGGGAAAAGGGAAAAAAAGAGAGCGACAGAGGGGAAAGGGGAGGGAGGATGAGAATGAGAGGGAAGAGGGGGAAAAAGAGAAAGAGAGAAGAAACCCACAAGAAACTGTTCACATTTCCCGAGACATCGACAAAGCTTTTATGAATATAACTGGATTTGTAACAAGCATTGCAGCTGCATATAAGGCATTCAGACATGGAGACAATTTTACTAGATAATAGACTATCACGCAGGATACAATTTAAATTAAAAAATGCAATTTTCACCTTGAAATGAACAAATGATTACAATTTCTATACAAATTAAGGCATTCAGGCTCTCTTTCAGTAGTGGCATCAGTCCATGAAATATGACATAATTACCATGAAATACATTTTCAAATATTTTGATTTTTGTCCGCTGCTTTTAAAAAACACAACCCCAGCTTCTGGGTGCCTGCGCCTGTGTGTGGATGTGCAGGGGGGGGGGGGAAGAGCAGCTTGCATTATCCCACCTTCTGGGGAAAAACACATTAAAAAGAAAAGAAAAACTACCCAAAGATTAAACTTCCCCCCCCTTCCCTCTCCCTCCTTCTCACTCCCCCTCCTCTTGACTTGCGAGATAAAATTGAAAAAAAAAATCAGACAGAAAGAAAAGGAACGCAAGCGAAAGGCTCTAAAGCCTCCAGATTTATCTAAATTACTACGCTTATCTGCAAAAATCACATCTGCTGGTTATCTACCAGCTCTGCAGATCTCCTGGCCCCCCCACCCCCCTCCCCTTTCTCCCTTAAAATGATGGGGTTTTATTCCTCTCTTTTATTTTTTAATTATTTTTCCATTCTGTTCTCTTTTCATAACCGGGGATACAAGGGGAATCAGAGAAGCTGTGATCCCCACGCTTGCCTGGGAGGGGGGAGGGAGAAGAAAAGAAAAAACAAGGGGGAAGTTTCCAGGGAGTGAGTGGACTTTGGGGCAGAGCAGTCCCAGCTCTGCTGACATCTGCCCAGGTGCAAATGAGCAGTGCCAGATGCTCTGCTGGTTTCCTTCCACCAGGTTTACCCACATTTGGTGCACAAAATTGTTTCGTTTTTTTTCTCCTTTATTCAAGGAGAATATTGTGGTCCCACTGCAGGGACCAGAATAGGAGCTGGACACCCGGCTCTGGAACATCAGGACAATTATTTTGGGTCACATTTCACTTTTGTTGAGGTTTCACCTAGCCATCCTGATTTATAGGGATGGTGACTCCTGGGGGCTGGGGGCATCAGACCTCAGGTCGGTGTGGAGCTGGGATTGGTGTCAACCTCTGTCCCCCCCTCTTACTTAGTGTGTACTCAAAATAAAGGTTATTAGTGAAGCAGGGGAATGAGCTGTGCCTGGAAATCAGTGACATTCTCCTGTGTTTTGGGAGATCTGGAGCATCCTGGTCCTTTTTTATTTCCTCTCTAAAATATGTGTGTGTGTGCTGGGGGTAAATCATCACCCAAGTATCTCCAGATGGTCAATGCCTGATACATTCAGGTGTGTTCTGCAGCTGAGGAGGAAATCAGAAATGTCTCTGCTGATGGGAACACCTGCAGGAGCCAGCTGAATGTCACTGTCACTAAACCAAAGCTTTGGCTTCATTGTTCTTTAGCTCTTAGCAGAGGAAGGAGCAAAAAACCAGTCCTGGGGTAGGAGATCTCCCCTTAGGTCTGAGGGCCTTACTAGAGGTGAATTTAGCTGCTGGAGCCTTTCCTGCAGCACCCAATTCATAGAGATGTGGGTTTGGTTTTTTTTCTTGGGTTGACAAATTGGGAGTTTTCTGGTTGCTGTCTTGGGGGTTCTGAATGTAAAATCTGTCTCTGTTTCAAACTGTTTGTGGAAAGACTTCCTGGGAGGTGGGACCAGGCTGAATATTGGCCTCATGGTGGGCACAAGCAGCTCTTTAATTGAAAATGTTTGGGGCTTTTCCTGTGTGGAGAGAGTTTCTGAGGAACTTCATGGAGGGAATTTGTCCTCCCCTGGTGCAGGCAAGTGTCTCCCTAAACACCTCTGCAGGGTGGAACTATCACTTTGGGGGCAATGGGATAACTTTTTTTGTCACTTCCATCCCTTTCTCTCTCCAGAACTGTCTCTGGCTGAAGTGTCCCTCCTGGGACTGGGGAGCTTGCTGTGGTTTTTCCAGCCTTGGTTGTTCCATGATTTGGTGACCTTGATTCATTTTTCTGAGCTTTTACCCCCAAAATCACCAGTAGCAGAGTTTTTTTACTGTGAACTGTGTTCAGTGCAAAAACATATCAGAAAGAGGGGGGGAATAATTTCCTATCAGCTGGCAAATTCAGATGAGCTTGAGGCAAAAAAATTGTTGCAGATATGAGAGGTGAGGATCCCCTGGGAGGGCTCCCATCCCATCACAGAGGCCTGGGCAGTCCTTGTGGCTTCTTAGTTATCTAAGTGGGGTAGTTAGCAAAATTTTGGAAGTCTTGTAAGTTGTCTAGGAGGAAACTATGTTGTTCAGTGCTTTGGGTGCTGTTGAATAAGGAAGAGCTGAAGCTTGTCTAGTGTGAAGTCTGCAAACAAAGTTATGTGTGGGAAGAGCCCACATAAATGTTTTTGGGTTATATTAACATTTTTTAACTTTCCATCTTAATCAAGAATCAAGAGTCTTAATCAAGAAAACCTAGCAACTCTTTATGTTTAATAGCAAACAGTTTAGAAAAATGCATAAGCAGCTTTCAGCTGAGAAGTTGTTATGAAGTTGGTAAGGAAAAACAACCTAACAGAGGTTGAATCTGCTTGGTTTACACTCCAGCAATGAAATGTGGTGTGCCAAGTGCTCTGGGAACATCACTTGCAGAAGCTCCTGTGGGCTCTGGGGGGATGGACTGGGGCTGAGGTTCAGGCTGGGCTCCCAGCTGAGCTGAGTTTGCACGGCCTCAGCTTTGCCTCTAGCCAGTTCCAGCTCTGGAAATCTCTGTGGTATCCCAGCCACAATGTCACCTGAAATATGAAGAAGAGCCAGGTCCTGATCTCTTATTAAAGTTAAAACAAAAGCACTGAGTGTGGTGACCTGTATTTAGATCTCTGGCTCCACAAGCTGGAAGGGAGCAGTTTGATGCCAATCCCCCAGCCAGACTTTCACACACCCACCATACACCTCAGCCCTTGTCCCAGGGAGGTGACACCTCCACAGAGCTCAGCTTTCAGTTTAAAAGAGACTTTTCCAAGTTTGCAAGAGCATTGCCCCTCCTGGCAGGAGTCTGGTCCTGTTGAGCTCGTGAGCTCTGAGAACAGCAGGAGGTGATGGGTCTCAGTTCATTTGTTCTGCAGGACCATGCTTGGCCTGGAACCACCTAATGCTGTCTAGAGCCATCTTCTTCTCAAGCCTCAAGATGTCCCCTGGACACCTGAATGTCTAATACCTCCCCAGCATCTTATTTCTAGCCAGGAGCTTATCCACACTGCAGTTAGTTCCTTGTCAGAGAAACAGCCTGGAAGGAAAGCTCTTGACTTCCAGCTGTGGCCTAGCCATGGAAGGAAGGCAGGAGGTGAACAAGGGTCCCTGTGTGTAAGGAAGAGGCCTTGCATGCAGGTCTGCCCTTGGCTGAGTTTTCTGGGTGCTTCAGAAGGTTTGGGCTTAATTTGTTCTCCAGCCACACTCCCCAGGTTCTGCTGCTTGGCTGGGGAATCCTCCTTCCCCTGCAGCCACCTCCTGCTTGGCAGCTCCTGCAGCACTGTTTGCAGCCAGAGCCCTGAAGAGTGGTTGTAGAGATGGAAAAGCATTTGTTTTATTATTATTATTATTAAAATTGTGAAGGAATTAATGGTAATTACAAAAGATAAAACTTCAGAAGGGGAAGCAGAGTGATGATGCCAGCAGAGCATTGGCAGTGGTTTCTTGCCTGCAGAACAAGGGTGGTAACAGAGCCTTAAATCCTGGATGCAAGTTTTTCATTTCAGGAAAGACCCAGCTCTACTCCCAGGCATAGAAAGGGGGAATTTTTTAAAACCAAAAGTGTGAGGCGTCCATTGCAGACAGGTGTACCCACTGCTGCCTAAACCAGGCAAACTTTTGCCTCAACTCAAGCTCATCCCTTCCAGTGTATTAAAACTGGATGCTCCATCCCAAGGAAGACCATCAGGGAGTGGAGCAGGCTCCAAGGCATCCTCAAGCAAATCCTCACCTTCCAGCCTGGATTTTGCTTAGGTTTGTTTGTTTTGTTGTGTTTTGGGGTTTTTGTTGGTTGTTTTTTTTTTAAACCTCCCTGTGCCTTTAAGGCTGGCCCCAGCTGGGTTTGCTACCCTACCGAAGAGGCTGCAAAATTAAGTTATGTGAAGCTCCTGCAGCTGAACCAGATGCGACTAAAAGCAGCCTCTTTATGCATTCATGAGCTGTGTGGAGGAGAAATAAAAGGATTCATTACCACGCAAACTGTTACTAATGACATGTACCTGGTGCCGAGCACCTCTGGAAATCTAATGTGACACACTGGAGGAGAAAATGTATTTGCTTCTCAGAGGCTGGTGCTGAATGGAAAATTTCCCCTCTTTGGCCCTTCCTCATTCTGCATTCACTAAAAGCAACATTTACAATTCTTCTGCCATTATGTCCTACCAGGCCCTCTGTGCTTTTTGTCACGACCTTGATTTTAGCTGAAAATTGGAAATTCGCTGGCATAGCCGAGGTGGGGAAGGGTGGGAATCAACTTGCTCTGCCTCTGGTTTGCCACGCACTGAAGAAAGAAAGAAAGAAGAAAAATGATTAAAAAAAATAAAAACCAAAACAACCCTCAACTCTTTTTAACTATCCAGCAGGAAAAGGTGGAGGATGTGTGAGCAAGAAGGGATGGGAGAGGGAGATGAACGTGGGCAGATGCAGCTCAGCATCGTTTCCCAGCCCATTGCCACTCTGCACTTGCTCACCAAGGTGTTAGGGAAGAAACTACTTTATTTGTTCTTACCCCAAAATCCCTTTCCCAGCCACTGGGAAAAGAAGCCAGCTCTGTGCCTCCCTTTTTTCCCCTCTAAATCTCTGCCCTTCTCCCTCCTCCCCAGCCCCATCACTTGTCAAGTTGCTTCTTATCCACTTCATTAGCCCCCAGTTCCCTTGTTTACTGAGGGGTGTTTGTATTAGTTGGAGAGCTTTCTAATTTAATCAAGGTTAGAGATGCAATTCCAGGTCTTGTTTGCCCAGCATGCTGGCCCTGCTCTCTGATTAATTCACAGGGTGTCAGATGTGCTGTTCTGCTTTGTTTGTCATTTTTCCCATCGTGTCCTGCTCCATCCCTCTGTACTCCAGGTGCACAGGGCTGGGAAAATCCAATGCTTGGGATGGGAAGAGCAAGGTGTCCCCAGATACTCAGGAGCAAGGCTGAGGGCTGTTTCGTGGCCTGATTGCTTCTGCCTTCCATTTGGTTAAATGCAATTTCACTTTAGGGAGACTCTAAGTAGGGAATATTGGCCCCTGAGGTCTTGTGATTAGGAGCAAACTTGCCCAAATTTGATGGTGTCTTCATGGCAGAGGAACCTTCTTTCTGTTCTCCATATCAGGGAGCTCAACCCAAAATGAGCAACTGGGGGGTCTTAAAGCTCAGCTGGGGAAAGCCATGGCTGAGCTGAGGGGGTGCTGGCCAAAGCACCAAAAGCTGGTCAGAGGTTGGGCTTGAAATCCTCTCCAAAAACTGTGAGAAACAGCAACATTTGCTTTGATCCTGTTTGAAAGTCACAAATGCAGCCCTTTGGTTCCATCTCCCCAAACTGGCAATTTCCCTTTTTCAACCCAGTTTCTCTCCCTTGTCCACAGGGAGAAGTGCTGGCTGCAAAAGGAGAGGATCATCTCCATCCCTGAGGATCCCCGTGGGAAAACCATCCCTGCTCCCTGTGCCTGAATTATTCTCTGCCAAGAGCAGAGAATGGACTGCAGGTCACCATCAGCTGCTTCCATTTCTGCTGCTGCAATGAAGAGGAATTCTCCAAACACTTTCTCCCCAGATGAGCTCAGCCTCCTGCCCTTCACAGCATCCTCCTGCCTTCCTCATGCCTCCTTGGAGAGTAAGCTGGGGAAGGGAAAAGAGGGATCAGCTGGGGTTTTGTGTATTGAATGTGCTAAAATTGCAAGCAGATTCCTCCTTTCTGGGGTGGTCTGATGGCATCAAGCCCCCTTGGTCCTGTCCCATTTCTGCCTCCCCCCAGCATCAGACAGACAGAAGGAAGGTGAGGGCAGAAATTAATAAATCAATGACTTGTGTCAGGGGTGGATGAAAGGAGCTGGCGAGAGCATCACTGCTCCCATCCCTGCAGCATTTCACAGCTGTTGAAAGCTGCCTCCTCCTATTGCAGTGATCAGGCAGAACCACAGCATCCCCAGCAGGCTGCCACCACTGCCACCACTGCCACCCTGCCCTTGGGGACCCTGCCAGGACATGGGGGAGGGAAGCACCCAGCCCAGCCTGGCTGGTTTGGAAGTGCTGAGATCTTTCATTTTGGAGAAAAAGGTACAAAATCACATTTTTCCCCAAACCCTTGAAACTCATCTGGCTGCAGACAGGTGAGAGGAGAGAAATCAGCCTCATTGTCACACCTGTGAGCCTCTCAGGGGTGTGTTTTTGGGCCAGATACCATGTGAATTTGTTTTGAGTGATGGTTGGCAAATGGAGGTGGAGTCCAGTGCTCCGAGGAGCTCAGGCTTTGCCTTGAAGTTTGGATTTCCTGGTCTGAAAATCTTCCTGCCCATTCCTGTCCCCACCACCAAATTTATTGATGGCATTGGGTCACAATTCTGGGGTAAGAGCTCTCAGCTGGGGCTGTGCCTGAATCAAACCTCAGGCTCCTTACTGCTGTCAATCCAACCTCAAATCAAAGCCATGGGGATGAGGTTTTACAGCTGTGTCTCTCTCTCATGGTTGAAACCTGAGGAGCTGAGGAGGTTGTGACAAATCCCTGATCTAAATCATCCCCATGGGACTGAGAGGCACATCCAAAGCTGCCACCATCAGCCCCTGCTGGGAGAGCAGGTTCAGACCTCTGGCCCCTCCAGCAGCCACCTCCTTCCTCTAGAAGAAAAAAGGAGAAAATAGGAGGAAGAACTTCCTTATCTTAGGAAAACTTGGGTTGGTACTACTCATTTCCTTCCCAAACTGCTCTATTCTGGCCTCTGTCCACCTGGTGGTGAGGAGCCACCCTTCTTTCTTGATGCTAAGTGCACCCTGGGCAGGAATTAATGTTGTGTCCAGCTGCAGAAGTTTTATTTCTGTGCACTGGCTATCAACCAGATCATGTGCTACAACTTTCTGCAGTAAAAAAAAAAAAAAAAGAAAAAAAAAAAAAAGAAAATTAAAAAAAAAGAAATCAAAGTATACTACCCCGTGGTGGCATTTTGCCAAGAAGCATGAATGTGTTTTGTACAAAGCTGAGCACAGCGATGTGGCTCCTGGAGGTGCTGATGGGTGTTTCAGAGGTCCATTTGCATGGTCTCTTCTTGCTCACAAACAGCCATCACCTGGGTGTAATGCCAAATATTTTTAAAAGGGGGGGGGGGGGGTGTTCAGTTGGGAAACAGCAGTCCTGGCTGTCCCTTCTGTCCCTGATGGGGACATAGGTTCTGAGCTATGTTTTGAGATTTGTTTTCATGCCTAAACTAGAGAAATCACTCTCCATTTTGTGTTGGGATTTTCTTAGTGGCAAACCAGGGATAAGTTTACTGAAACAGTGCTCCTGGGTAGCTGTAGGAATTAGGTTTATGTCCTTTGCCCCTTCTCTATTGTAATGGGAAGCTGCAAAATCCCTTTGCACCTCAATTCCTCATCTTTAAAAAGGGGCTAAATAATGTTTTCATCTGTCCTTGGGGAACAGCACGATGCTACTTAAGACTGAGATGCATTGATAGATTTAATGATTAATTTGGGAGGTCGTGGAGGTTTGTTGATATGGGAATTGCAACCCTACAGAGCTGTAGGGACATCTGCCCAGCAGCAGAATGCCCCCAGCCTTCACCTTCCAGGTAACGCTGCAGTGGAATGGAAAATTATTTTTAAGAACTGTCTTGGAATGGTTGGAATTACTGTGCCCAAAATAATGGGATGGAGGAGGAAGGGGTTAACGTTTCTAGGAAAAAGAGGTGTGGGATGTGTTGGGCACTGAGGCTCCTTGTAGGGTATGGGCTGGGTGCCCTGATCTCACCCCTAATGAGGGGAGGAAAAGAGCTTAATTTGAAACAAGGGCTGTGGAGGTTGGGGTGAGAAAAGGGGAGGAAAAACCAAGGGGAGAAGGACCTTGAAGGGAGGGTGGGGGGGCCAGAGTCCTGGCCACTCAAATTTCAGGGCTCTCAGGGAAAAGCAGAGCCCTGAACTATTTTCCCAGGCTGTGAGAAGGCATCCCAGCTGGCTTCCCCCAGCCTGGGACAGGAGGGGAAGTCTGAAGTGGTGCCAAAGTCTTAGTGGTAGTAATGAAAATGGGAGGCAGAGAGGTTCTGGTCAGGCTCTCCCTGGCTGGAGTAGAAAGATGAGACTTTTCCTGCCTGCAGCTGCTCCCCACATTGCCCAGCCTGGGGAAAAAAAACAATGTCAAGAGCCTCTGACAAGTTATCAGCTGTGCTTAAAGGGAGCTGACAAGTGGGGGAGGCAGCTTGGCCAAGCAGACTGTAAATGCAGGTGTTACTGGGGAATTATCACCTTTCCCACAGCCTGGGCAGCAGGAAACCAGCCCTGCTACCAAAGGGGTTGGGGCTGAGGATGCTTGGAGCCGGTAGGGAGTTTTGGTCCAGGAATGGGCTTAGGGAGAAGAGCCCAAACTTGTTTAACATAGATCCTAGTCAGGATCCAGGGGCTTGGAGGGCACCTATGTCCTCTGAGGGGTTCAAATCCCACCAGCTGTGGTAGAACCCCAGGCAGTTCCCATTTTGTTACCAAAGCAGAAGGAAAAGACTATGATTTCAACTCTTTCTTCCCACTTTTTCCATCTTGAGTCAGTCTCTGCCTCCCAACAGGGAATAAGAAATGCTCTTTATCTACTAGATGTTAAACTTCTGTCTTCAGTGATGTGCTAGGTGGAGAGGATGGTACCCAAGGGGTGTGAGGGCAGGCAACTTGGCCTTAGCCAACAATATTTTATTCTTGGTGTAGGCTGAACCCTTTGGTTCTTGGTTCTGAGTCACCAGTAGCTCAGTAGATACCAGGTTTTTAGTTGATTTTTCCCCCCTTCCATCACTTCACCCCTCACCTCTCCAAGCCACAAACTTGTGACTTTGCAAGTCCCTGGCACGTTTGGCCACAAGACTGCACAGCAAGGCTGGAGTCAGCTTCTTGGAGATCAGGCCTGATTTAATCAGCCAATTCCTATTTTTTGATACTGTGGAGACAAGCTGGAAGCAGTTTCCTTGGCATGTGTTCAGTTTCCTCCTTTGACAGATTTATCCATTTCTAATCCCCTGTTTGCTATCAAGATCTCCCCCCAGACCCCGCAGCTGCAGGGGGGTTCACAGCTCCAACACCTTCAGCATCTCCAGGATGAGACTTTGGTACCCTTGAGTGTCACAAGTGGGGGGGACCCTTGCTCCAAAGCAGAAGTGGGGCCATGCAGAATGGGTCTCCAGAGTGGTTGGTGGACCCCTTAATCCCAGTCACCCCCTCAGTGTAGTGAATGACTGCACCCCCTGTGTGCTTCAGGCTTGGCTGGAGCTGCTCTGTGCTCTTGAGCTGCTCCACAGCCCATGACTGGTGTGGAAAAGCCAGCAGTGGCCCTTGGCATCCCTCTGTGTCAGGCTGGATGAAGCCTTGTGCAACTGGTCTGATGGGAAGTGTCCCTGACCATGCAAGGAGTTGGATCTTGATCTTTAAGGTTCTTTCCAACCCAAACCATTCTGTGATTCTGTGCAGGGAGCCCACATGTCCCAGAGCATTCCCAGGGACATGTCCCCACCTCAGCAGTGTCCACCCCTTGCATGCAAGGGTTCATTCCCTGGCAGAACTGTTGTTTCTCCATTGCTTATGACTGCTTCCAGCTTTGGAAATCTCTTTTCCAGTCAGCAATCCATCAGCCTGGTGTGACAGGGCTGTAAAAACCTCCCCAGCGTCTCTTGAATGCTCCTCTTCTCAGCTCCTCTTCCCCCTGCAGGGAGGATGCTCACCCCTCAGGGAGAGCTGCTGTGTTCCTGGGCAAGTGTAACCAAAGCCACCAAAGAAATTCCCAGAGAACAGCATCCCACAGTGGGACCATGGCCAGGAACAAGCTCCCCAAGGAGAGGGGAAACAAAAGGACCAGGACACCAGGATAAATTTTCTGAAGGTGGAGCTGGGCTGGCTGAGCAGGGTGTTGCTTTGATTTGAGCTGAACTGCAGTGACATTACTGATGGATTTCACTCCCTAAAGCATTTCCAGGGTAGAGATGCAGGGAGGGTTGGAACTGGATGATCCTTAAGGTCCTTTCCAACCCAAACCATCCTATGATCTGTTCATATCTGTGTGCAGAGAAGGGGTGACTTGTGCAATTTTAGCTGCAAGTCTGTAAATGCATTGGGAGTATCCGGGCTGGGTAGTGTGGGAGCTGAGGAGAGCAGACCTGGCTGGTTTCTGCAGGGCTGGAAGTGTGGGAAGGAGTGGCCCTGCATCCCTGCATCCCTGCATCCCTGCATCCCTGCATCCCTCCATCCCTCCATCCCTCCATCCCTCCATCCCTCCATCCCTGCCCTGCTTGTGTTGCAGAGCCTCTCAGGAGCATGAGGTTGGGCTGCAGGCTCAGCAATGATGCTCTGCATGGCACCTGCAGCACCAGGGGCTGAGGGCAGCTGAGGGAAAACATCACACACACAGGACAGCCAAGGCTGCTGCAGAATTGCAGCTCCAAGGACCCAGCACAAAGGGTTAAAGATGTGTCCAGGCTTCTCTTGTCTCTTCCAGGCAAGCAGAGCAGTGGCTGCCACACCAGGCTTGAGTTTCACAAGCAGCTCTGGCTGTAAAACACGATCGTGTCTCCACTGATTGATGGTTCCAGAGAAAACATCAGGCAGATAAGCCCAGAGGGGATCACATTTTCAAGGGCAGAGCCAGCTGACATCTTAACCACCCCCTCTGCAAACCCAACGGTGAGCTGGGACCAGTTGTGGTTCTCTCACTGGTTTAGTCAGCCAGGGCTAGAGAGAAAGGAGGATGGAGGGGAAACAGCATCACCCTGGAGATTGCACATCATGGGTCAGTTCTGGTCAGCCTGGAGTCATGAGCAGCAGTTTAAGGGAAGGTTTTGTGGTACCCAGCCCTGAGCCATAGGAAATACTGCAGGAAACTCTCTTCTCCACCATAACCTGAAGCAAACTTGGGCTACCAGTCAGCCTGCTGTGGAAAACTGCCTTCCCAGTTTTCCCCAGGGCTGTCCCAGTGATGTTTCCAGCAGCTGTACTGGTAGCTGAGTCCAGGTGTATAACCTAAGAGAGTCTGGAACATAAGACTCATAAGAAGTAGCTGAGGGAATTGAGATTATTTTCTCTAAAGAAGGGGAGGCTGAGGGAAGACTTTGTCACTCTGGCACATTGACCCAGCAAATCTCTGAGAGCCCCAAATACATGAATCCTGTTGCCTACAAGCCCCCAGTCTCCACTGTGCACTTTTAGACTGAGTTCTCCTTTGCTTGCATTGCTTGACCCTTCCAGGCTGCAGATTGAGGTCCCACAGACCATCCCCACAGCATCCCAGCACACACCAGTTGCCTGTGGAGGGGTCACTGGTTTCCCTGCAGACACCCCATAGCTTGGTCTGCTCCAGACTGACCCTTTCCTTTCCCACCAACTGGTGCCCTGGGCACCTCCAACCCCTCCTCCTGGCATCCCTAATTTTTGGGGTGTCTCATTTTCATGGGTTTGGGGATAAAACAAGGGAGTGGGGAGCTGCTGGGAGGGTTGATCTCCCGTTGATTAAATGTTTTGGATGGCACCAGGAGATGATGCAGAGAAAATCGATTGTTTTGCCCGCCTGGCTCAGTAGAAGCAGGCACTGAAATGTCAGGTTTGTGATCTCACATCAGCACGATGCTGGGCGAGGGTTAAAAAAACCAAACAAAACAACCACAAAACAAAAAAACAAAACCCAAAGAGTGAGCTGGGGAAGAAAAATTTTAAATACAAAAAACAAAACAAAACAAAACAAAACAAAAAAAAAAAAAAAAAAAAAAAAAAAACAAAAAAAAACAAAAAACAAAAAACCAAGGCCAGAGCGGGGCTGTCTCTGTGATAATATTTGTAATTGGTATGGGTGGGGGGAAAGAAAAATCTGCAGAAGGAAACTGCTGTTTGTAAAGTAATTTTCTGGGTGCTGTGTACACACAGATGCCTTATCGCTGAGGGATGAAACGTAGCAGCTGAGATGATACTGCAGATACATTTTAAACACCAAACAAGGGGCTGGGGAAAGGGGGGGATGTGCTGCAAAATCGGGAGGGGGAATTGCTGTGCAGGGAGGGTGCTGAGCCCAGGGAGGGTTGGTTTGTAAGGACAGGAGCAGGGTTTTAGGGGATAACCCCCTCCCAGGAGAGGGTTGATGGCTGCAGGTGGCCTCTGGGTGTGAAGAAATGGTGGTGGCAGGGAAAAGCATCAGTCCATGGGACAGCAGAGTGGGGTTTGTGCTTTGCTTGGGCCTGGAGGCACAGGAGGGGGATGCTGCTGTGGTACTGGGGGGGTGGCTGTGGAGATCTCGCTGTTTGCAGGATGGTGCCCACACCCCAGGTGCAAGGGATGGATGCTGAGCTCTTTCTGTGCCCCATATATCAGGGTCCATCCTTGGGATGGGCTGAACCAGCCCGGAGCGGATCGGGAGCGCTGGCACCGCCCTTCCCATGGGCTCCAATGGGACTGGGGCTGTGCCAACCTCCTGGAAAAATGGGCCTCATCCTTTCCCTGGTTTCTCCCCCATCTCTCAGGGGGTGCTTGGCCCATGCCAAGGGGGGGTTGGAGGCGAGGGAGGCTGCAGCTGGCAGGGGGAAGGCTGCGAGGGAGCCGCTTGGCAGATGGAAACGTTTCCTCCTAATCCCAAACCACCCTGGGCCAACTTTGCTGCAGTTCCCGATCCTTGCCAGAACACACCCCCTCCCCCCCCCCCCCCCCCCCGGGCCTCAGACAACAGGCAGTAATTTATCTCCTGGTGGGGCTTCCCCGGAGAGCTGGAGGAGGAGAGAGGAGCCGAGCAGGGCTCTGCTGGCTGCCTTCACCTGTTCCTCTTCTCAAGCAGCCTGGCTCCAAAATAATTCAGGCTCCCAGACAAGCCCTCCCAGGGGTAAACTGAGAAACTGAGCTAGGTATGTCCCTCACCCCCCTGCCAAAGCTGCCCCGAGGCCAAGCCGTGCCCCAGAGGGTTGGGAAAGAGGCACCCAAACCTGGGAGGAAGGGAACCAGGTGTCCTGGGATGCCCTGGGTGCTCCCTTTCCCGGGGATGGATCCCACTCTTTGGAATTGTTTGGTGAGCAACATGGTCGTGCAAAGCAGATGGGGGGGTCTTGGAGGGTCTTAGTGCCTCCTGGGCTTTGCTTTCCCCTGGTTTTTTTTCCTGGCCCTAAGGAGGGGGTTTCATATCTTCCTAGCCCGAGGCTCTAAGACCCGTCTTTATTTGTTTTAGCTGGAAACTGACATCCCGGGGTATTCTCATGACTCCAGGGACTTTAGCAAAAATGTTAAATACCAGAAGAGTTTGTAATTTCGCATCATTTTTTCGAAGGGCTGGGGAGCGCAGGCACTTGCTGCAGCTCACAGAACCGCAGTTTGTTTGTTGAACGGGACCGAGGTTCCCGAACCCTCTCCCCTTTCTCGCCGGTCCGTGTTTCTTTCCTCATTTCCTCCCTTCCCCACTGTGGGAAAATCCGGCTCTGCAGCTGAACCCTGACACCCTCTCCTTTCTCCCCACCAGTCTAAACCCATCCTCTTCTCCCCCCCTACCCAGTTCCTCCCAGTCCCAAGCCCCTCTGGATGCACAATTCCAGTCTGGCAGCGCGGGGGGAGCTGGGGTGCTGTTGCTTTTCACTGTCTGAAGAGAAGGAGCTGAAGACCCCATCTGCCGTCCAGTCCTTGCACTGCAAAAATCTCCTCCCCGCACCCCTCGGTTTTTCTCTCCTCTCCCAAAGCCCTAAAGCACCGAAGAGGCAGGAGAGGAGAAGCTTAGGCAGAAATGGCAAGAAGGGAGGAATAATATAAAGCAGCAGAAAGAGAGAAAAACCCAGCGAGGGAGTCTCCATCCCCACAGAACCCCATCTCAGGATTTCTTGGTCTCTCCCCTGCATCTTCATTTTTTTCTCTTGGCACCTCCCTCAGCCCTGAGTCTCCCTTCTCCTCCTTACAATTTTTTTTCAAGGGGTAGAAAAACAGAAATAGAAGGCCTGTGCCCCGGAATTCAGTCCCTGGCAGTGGAGTAGGTGATGTCCCAGGACTCCAAAGCCCTGCATGGGGAGGAAAGGCAGAATGGCTGGGGAGGAGGGGTCTGGTTCAGTGTTTGCTGCCTCTGTGCTGGGCACATCAACCCCGTGCACAGCAGCATCACAGGCAGGGGGAGTCGAGAGGGGCTACAGGGAGGGGAGGGGGGAATTCCACACAGACATCGCCTCACCAGTACCATGGGTACCAACAGGTTGAGGAGTTTTCCACCAAGCAGAGCTTAAGGGGGGTTGTAAAGCTGGGTTTTGCCTGTGTTTAAAACTCAGAATATTCCCTTTAGCCCATACCCATCCCCTTCATATCTGTGTGGTGAGGTTCTTCTCACTTCTTCTCGGGAAAGAAGGTGAAACACCTCCTCCCCAAATTCAGAAGCACTCAATCCCTTTGGCACCAGAAGGTAAAAGCAGCCTCTTGGCCTGTGTTTAGTGCTTGGTCTCCAGCCTGAAACACTGCCTGGGCAGGACAGCCCTAAGAACACTATATGTAGGGTTTCTAGGAGAAAATCAGGCAGGCTGGGAAAGGAGGGAGCCCTAAATATTTCTCTCAAACCAGGTCAGTTTGTGACCAAGCCTGTGACCAAGCTTCAGGTGTGGAAAGAGGCACCAGGTACTGGTTGTGCAGGGGAAGCAGATGGACCCGGGTGT
This sequence comes from Heliangelus exortis, assembly GCF_036169615.1. Taxonomy (NCBI): domain Eukaryota; kingdom Metazoa; phylum Chordata; class Aves; order Apodiformes; family Trochilidae; genus Heliangelus; species Heliangelus exortis. Next base: position 3,071,354 of record NC_092444.1, read on the forward strand.
TATCAGAGGGGAAAATCTGCCACTTCCCAGAGTGAACCTGGCTCAGGGTCCCCTCCAGCTCCCAGAATGAGGATCCCAGCTCTTTGAGAGCTGGTGGGGGCTGCCAAGAGCCAGGGCAGCTCCTGCTGTGTGTGGGAATGGGATTGAATCCCTACCTAAAATCCTCAAAACCTGTTTCCTCTCTTTACTGGGATTATGCAGAGCCCCTGCTCCCTCCCCAGGCCCTTTTCCTCATCCCTCCCACCCTACAGATTGTTTTCCCCATCCTACGTCAGGCAGAGTAGTCCAGGAGTATCCGAGCAGTCAGAGGCGTGCCCAGGGGTCGGCTGGGGGGGGTGGGAGAGGGGGTCCCCTACCTCTCCCCAACACCTACTGAAGCTTTTATCAGCTTCAAAAAGCCAACTGTTTCAATTGCATTAGGGGACTGATTTAGAGTCACAAAAGCCATGAAATTCAGAGTTAAGGCTAAAAAAAAAATCCGCTTGACATTCTGGCCTTAAGTCATAAAAGGTGTGAGGAGCAAGCAGCAGCTCAGGGGAGCAGTGTTGGGCTCTTGGGATCACCTGGGGGGGCAGTGGGACAGATCCCCCTCAGGAGACTGAAATGAGTGAGGGACCAGGCTGGAAAGTCTTGGGGGAGGTCCTGGGGGGGGGGCTTATCCCAAGTTGTGTGGCAGGAGGTGATCTGGCTGAATGGGACATGGCTCTGGTTCCCCATGGATGATCCTCTGGGAGGACAGGGTGGTGGTGGGTCAGGTCCTCTCCTTCCTGCTGTGGGACTGGGGGGGGTTTTGGAGTTGAACTGAGCTCCCCCCATGCACAGCACAAGGGTATTTTGTAGCAACATGGTGAATTAGGCACCTGCTCCTTTGTTCCCACCCTCATGCAATGGGAGTGCCTTATTTGCACCAGGAAATACAGAACTGTCCAGTTTATTATGCTCTTTTTTTTTTTTTTTTTTCTCTTTAGGATGTGTGTGTGGTGCAGAGGCCACCCAAAGACTGATTTTCTGGGGGGTGGAGGTGGGGGCTCTGCAGTGTGACCTTGTGTGCAATAACTGTGGCAGCCTGGGTGCCCTGGTTTGGCTGCTAAAGATGAGAGCAGAAAGGGCTTTTTTTAAGAATTAATCAATATACCCAAGGTATACAGCAGGATACAGCAGTAGGAAGGAGAGGACCTTCAGGTGAGACCCCACACTAAAGAGAAACAGAAACATCAGTTTTGGGGAGTGTCTTATTGTCCCCATCTTATCACACTGCATGCACTAAAGGTACTGAATGCACACTCAATCCAGCTCTATTTGGCAACAATTTTAAGAAATAATTCAGAAAAGAAAGGGGCTGGGTTTTGTTTTGGTGTTGGGTTTTTTTGGCATTTATTTTATTGCAAATTTTCTCCAACCAGGATTCACAGGAGCTCCTTCTTGACCTGCATGCTGAGCACCAGCTCAGGCACAGACAGGATCAATACTTAATGCTTATTACAACAATCTGAACAAGTTCCCTGGTCAATCTGCAAATCCTGATAATTGAACCAGTATTAATTGCAGGTGTTACAAATGTATAAATTTAGAAATTGGAAATGAGCCTGGAAGGATGTGGCTAAGATCCCTTTTCCTGTTTTGCATTTCAGGACCCACCCAGGGAGAAGCTGCTGACGGAGAGGCAGAGCCCAGGTGGGTGACAGCCCCCAGGTACCACCAGGGGCAGAACTGATTTAACTTCTTGCAGAGCCTCAGGGATGGGACCATGTTGGGGAGCAGCTCCCCAGGACAGGGGAGTCCTGGTCAGAGCACAACAAGCTGGGAAATTCATCTTGCTCTAATTACTGCAGAGCTCAGCTCTCCCAGCACCTCCTATTAATACTTAAGTTCCATCTAGGAAGGGCAGGAGATGCTGGAGCCACCTAAAGAGCTTATGCAGGAACTTTCCCATTATTGAAACACCTTCCCTTAAAACACCTTCCCTTAAAACCATTATTGAAACACCTTCCCTGCTTCCTTCCAGTGGACACACAGGGATCACTGGAGCAGTGGAAACAGCTGATAACAGACAGGAAGCACCAGACATCACCCAGCCTCACCCCTGGCAGTGGAAGAAAACCCCAAGGAGTTGGGGCTGCTCCACCTGCCCCTGTCTGAGCACCCAGAACACCATCCACAAGGTACCCCTGGTTTGTGGCTTCAGAGGGGTGAGAGGATTGAACTTATTTCTAAGCACACCACACCCACAGCTGCCCTCTCCCAGCACAGCACATCTCCTGCCAAGGTCTCCTCCTACATCAGAAAAGCCTTTGGGGTGTTGGAGGCTTTCTCTTGCTCTGCAATGGGTAAAATCTATCTCAGGGCTCTCCCCACATGTTGTGATCTCTGGTTTAAACCAAGGCAGCTTCCCACAGCTGGGAAGGCTGGCACGGGCAGCCCTTAACTCCCAGTGGCTGCTGCCAGTGCAGCTCATGCTCCATGGGGTACAGAGGGCCTTGGGGACAGAGCAGGGGAGGAGGTGGCTCTTTCCAGGGGACTGGGACAGCCCCTTAATGCTCCTCTCCCCTTTTAATTCCCAGACTCTCAGCCCCATCGCTGGCCCAGTTTGGATGGACACCAAAGTAGGAAAAGGGAAAAACTCCAGGTTTTTCTGCAACCACCCCTTGATTCAAGCCCTCAGCATGCTTCCAAGATGAAGAAAACCACAGGGGAATCTCTTTTCAGAGTTAACAATTTAATAACTGATTAATTTTTTAATTTTTTTTTTTTCCTTTTTAAAAATAAAACCTAATCCCGTCAGGCTGGAGAGATCAGTAGCTTGAAGTGCTTTAGGAGGCTGCAGCTGTGGGGCCACTCTGTGCCTGGAGGATGAGGAGGTGTGGGGAGGGACTCACTGCATGTAGGGGTAGCGCCAGTCCCGCAGCGGCACGTGGGTCTCCTTGATCACCTGGGGGGACGTCCAGCGCAAGAGGTAGTGAGGGCCCCCGGGTTTGTCATTGGTACCTGGGACAGCAGGGAAGGAAAGCACGGAATGGAGGACATGCCTGGAGGGGGGAATGTGTTAGGGACGAGGGTTTGTCGGGGCTCACCAGAGACACGGGAGCCCCCGAAGGGCTGCTGAGCCACCACGGCGCCCGTGGATTTGTCGTTGATGTAGAAATTGCCGGCAGCGTGGCGGAGCAGCGCCTGTGCCTCCTCGATGATTCCCCTAAGGAAGGACAGAAATGGCTGCAGCTTCTGAGGAGGACACTGCACCCTTCTGCAGTCATTAAAACTGTGCAAAAAAACCCCCAAAAAACCACAAAAAAACAAAGCACCCCGTGTCTGTGTTTCCTTGCACACATTGCAGTTACTGCACAAGGCCGTCAGTTATCTGTTTGTATTTCAAATTAATTAAATTACTCAGATTTCTGTTTTCACAGAATCACAGAGCATCAGGTCGGAAGGGACCTCAAGGATCATCAGTTCCAATCCTTCAAATATTATTGTTGATGCTGTTGTGTCAGCACCCATAGAGCTGAAACTTCAAACTTTCCAAAGTGGAGGAATCCACCCCTTCCCCTGGGAGACCATTCCAATTTTCCTCCTGTGTCCCATGGGAATCTCCCCAGGAGCAACTTTTGCCCATTGCCCTTGTCCTGTCCATTGGACTACTTTTAAGTAGGGAGTCTCCATCTGCTTTGTAGCCTTTATAGCTTCTTTGTAGTTTTGAGTTTGTTTAATTGTATTTAAGTTTTATTGTTAGAAAATGAACATGACTTAATTGAAGGTTGGTCCCTCTTAGGGTCACACAGCTCTTATCCCTCCTCCTCTTAAGAGGGTTGGGGGTGTATCCTCCTGGATGCTCCAAATGTCACCCTTGGGATAGTTTCTCACCCAAAAAAGCATTTTTGGTTTAGAAATTTTATTAGGTGCCTCCCCTTCCTTCTTCAGTGGGAGGAGGGTGGGAAATGGTTTCTCTCCTCCTCACCCAGCACAGGGCTCTGGACAGAAGCCAGGGTGATGTCTCACCCCAGGAGGGGAAAAGCATCCTGGCTGTCTGGGGATGGATTTTTTGGCACTTACTTCTCCTGGGCGAAGATCGCCCCCGTGAGGCCGTAGGGGGTGGTGGTGTCGATGAGCTCCAGCACCTCCTTGTACCGCTTCTCCGGGTAGACATACACTGTGAGGATGGGCCCAAAAATTTCCTGTACAGAAAAAAAAAAAACGAAAAAAAACCCCCAAAAAAACAACCAAACAAAAAAACCCACAAAAAAACCAAAACAAAAAAATCAAACCAAAAGAAAACAATTAAAGCACTGGGGCGGAGAGAGCCTCCAAAAAAAAGAGGTGAGTGCTTCAGCACCTGAGCTGTTAGAACTGTGACAAAAAGGAACATCCCTGCACACTCCTCATCTCCACGGGTCCCATGACAGGGACTTACATCCCATTTTCCCACCTTTCCTGCCCATTCCCCACCAGTTGCTCTCTCACCTCCTTCATGATGGGGTCCTGGGGGTCTTTGCTCTCCACGATGCAGGGCTCGACGAAGTAGCCAACACTGTCATCACAGCTGCCTCCTGCCAGGATGGTGAGGCTGGGAGACTGCTTGGCATGCTGGAGCCATTTCTTTATCCGTGCAAAAGACTGAGAAAAGGAAACCATAATTAAAAAAAAGAGAGTGGGTTCAGGGCAGGTGGTGTCTAAAAGGAGGCCTGAGAATGTCCTTTCAGGATTACACTGCTCAGGGTGCTCTGGTGGGAGCTGGAAATGAAGTCCTGAGTGCTGAACTTAAGTCTGAGATAATTTCTCAGCAAAATAACCCACTTTTCAAGAGGGGCAGTGACTGAGGCATGCAATCCTCCAGGAAGGAGCAAAGGAGGCCAGAGATAATCAGCTCTGACTGATCACTGATATTCATTATAAAAAAAACAAAAAAACACTTAACCAACACTTAATTGTGGTGTTACCTTCTACCACGAGTAGAACCAGGAGAGGGGACCTCACCTTGTCATCAATCACTGCAGAGAAAAACGTCCCAAAGTCCTGGACAGGCTGTGAGAAGGTAGAAAAGAGCCAAAGTAAGTAGAGTGTGTGCTAAAAAGCTAGCTCTGAGATGAGGAGGAGCTGAAATTCCCGGAACCACACTTCCCCCCTGCTCCAAACACACCGAGGTTTCAATTAGTCTGCAGTATTCAGCCCCTTCCACAATCCTTCCTGCAGACACTGGCTACAAGTTAATTTCTAATCACTAAAAAAAGATGAAGGGGGGGGCGGAATGGAGGGACGGAGAGGCGGTGGTGGGGAGAAGCAGTGGATGAAAAGCTGGGTTCAATAGGAATTAGTAGCCAGTTACCGCAGTCTCTAATCCCATCAACCACCCGCTGAGCCGCAAAGCCCTTCAGCAGCCCGGCAGCTCCGCTCACGTCTCCCACTTTGATCTTCCCGTGCTCCTCCAGCAGCTTCGCTTTGATCTGGGGCCACAGCGAGTCCGGGGTGTAGAGCCGGGAGCAGGCTGAGCATTTTTGGCCGCCGTACTCGAAGGCTGCGCGCAAGGTCCCGTTCACGGCGCTGACCACGTCGGCAGAGCTGTGCACCAGGTGGAAGTTCTTCCCACCACACTCTGGGGAGGGAGAAAGGAGGGAAAGGGACGAGGGAGGAGGAGTTGTCAGGGCTGTGCTGGCTCCAAACGACCCTGGTGAGGGGCTCAGCCAAGCACTCCCCCTGCCTGGCCCATGGTTCTGTGGGGGATGGGGATAGTGCCCCAATACCTGGAGCTGGAGCATGTTTACAAAAGTAATGGAAAAGAGCTCAGATCCCATAGTGTGGAGGCTCTGCAACCCCAGAAGATCACCACCTCCCACCCAAGTACCCCCTCCTCACCATCAAAGCCCACCCTGTGCAGGTGGAAGCTGCTGCCACAGGCTCCTCCGAGTACCCAACACAGAGGATGGACAGCACACAACGTGTTGCGTCACCAGGACAGGAATCCTGGCCACCACTTGAGTTGCTCCCCAAGCAGGGGAAACACTAAACCCCCCATTCCACACACATGGTGTGTGTCCCATCCCCCCCAAAAAAAAAGGTGTTGGAAGGGGCAGCCACCTCCAGCCAGGCGTGGGAAGTTGCGGTAGTGATCCAGGTTTTGGGACACCTGCTTCCAGAGCAGCCTGAAAGTCCTGGAAGAGAGAGGAGGAGCTGGTTAGTGTTCTCTGGCCTTGGCACAGGGGTGAAAATGCTTGGAAAACTTCACATGTGGGTGATGTACCCCAGCAAACCCCTGTGGCCATCCCTGAGAGAACAGATGTCCTGCAAGTGGGAAAGGAGATGCCAGTTTGAGACCCTCCCTGGTCTTGTGTTCTTTCCCTCTCCCTCCTTCCTCTCAGCCCTTACAGTGACAAAACCATTGGCTGCAAAACAATCAAAATGCTAATGACCTCTCCCGGGGGGGGGGGGGGCTCAGCCACTGAGACTGATTTATGAGCTGCCCACCTCTAAAGCAGGGTGCTCAGCAGACCATGTCTTTACACTGTGGAGCAGGGTCCCCAGGTTTGACAGCCTGTTGGGGGCTGCTGGGCCCTCAGTGTGGCCAACACACCCCCAAGTGTGGCCAACACACCCCCACATGCTGGCAGAGCACGAGTCTGCACACTCTGCCAGCACAGTGCAGCTCATCAAGCCACACACAGCACCCCTGGGTTAGGAAGGACCTTAAAGCCCCCCCAGTGCCACCCCTGCCATGGTCAGGGACACCTCCCACCAGCCCAGGGTGCTCCAAGCCCCATCCAACCTTCAGCACTGCCAGGGATGGGGCAGCCACAGCTTCTCTGGGAAACCTGGGCCAGGGGCTCAGCACCCTCACACCAAACAATTTTTCCCCATCTCCAACCTCAATCTCCCCTCTCTCTCCCAGTTCCAAGCCATTCCCCCTCATCCCATCCTTCCAGGCCCTTGTCCCAAGTCCCTCCCCAGCTTTCCTGGAGCCCCTTTAGGCACTGGAAGGTGCTCTAAGGTCTCCCCATTGCAGCCTTCTCTTCCCCAGGCTGAACACCACCCAGGAGCTCCTTTCCCCTCTCCCAACATACTGCACACTGCCGGTGAAGTTCAGCCCACAGAAGTGCTCAGAGCTTGTCACAGTGTCACCAAACATGGGCCCATCAGCTGGCACAAACTGCACAATGTTGGGAGGGAGCCCAGCTTCAAGGAGGATCTTGTAGACAGCATAGCTGGAGAGCAGGGCAGTGTCACTGGGCTTCCACAAGACCACGTTTCCCTGGAGGAGAGGAGAAAGCTCACAGGGGAAGGCTCCAGCCCAAAGATGGGGATGCAATGCAGCATTGCTGGGTCCTGCTTCATTGCTAAAGAAGCTCAGGAGAGCACAGGGACATTTATCCTTGCTGTCTGTAATTAATATTTTGGGTGTGGAAGAAGCTCCCTGCCCGGGTGGGTCTGGCTGTGCTGGCCAGGGAGGGAGGGAGGGAGGAAGGAAGAGATCACAGAATCATAGAATTGGCTGGGTTGGAAGGGACCTCAGAGATCATCAAGTCCAACCCTTGATCCACTCCCCCTGTGGTTCCCAGCCCATGGCACTGAGTGCCACATCCAGTCTCTTCTTAAATATCTCCAGGGATGGAGAATCCACTACTTCCCTGGGCAGCCCATTCCAATGTCTGATCACCCTCTCCAGAAAGAAATTCTTTCTAATGTCCAACCTAAACCTCCCCTGGCACAACTTGAGACCTCTTGTGCCCTCTTGTCTTGCTGAGAGTTGCCTGAGAAAAGAGCCCAACCCCCCCCTGGCTCCAACCTCCTTTCAGGGAGTTGGAGAGAGTGATGAGGTCTCCCCTGAGCCTCCTCTTCTCCAGCCTCAACACCCCCAGCTCCCTCAGCCCTTCCTCACAGGACTTGTGCTGGATCCCTTCACAGCCTCCTTGCTCTTCTCTGGACCTGCTCCAGGACCTCAATCTCCTTCCTGAGCTGAGGGGCCCAGAACTGGACACAGGACTCAAGCTGTGGCCTCCCCAGGGCTGAGCACAGGGGCAGAATCCCTTCCCTGGACCTGCTGGCCATGCTGTTCCTGATACAGGCCAGGATGCCATTGGCCTTCTTGGCCACCTGGGCACACTGCTGGCTCATGTTCAGCTTCCTGTCAATCCAGACTCCCAGGTCCCTCTCTGTCTGGCTGCTCTCCAACCACTCTGTGCCCAGCCTGGAGCTCCCCATGGGGTTGTTGTGGCCAAAGTGCAGGACCTGGCACTTGGCTGTGTTGAACCTCATCCCGTTGGGATCAGCCCAACTCTCCAGTCTGTCCAGGTCCCTCTGCAGAGCCCACCTGCCTTCCAGAAGGAGATGGGGATGGAGGGAGGGAGGAATGGAGGAAGGGATGGAGAGAGGGATGGAGGGATGGAGGGATGAAGGAAAGGAGGGAGGCAGGGAGCTCGGTGCCCTCCCAGCCCAAAAGGCTGTCCCACAGCAGATGGGACAGGAGCAATGGCACCTCTAGGTGATTCACACACACCTTTCACCCCAAGCAAAGGTCTGTGACTGCCCTGCTCAGCTGAAGGCACAAAGATCCTTCCCTCTCACCCCCCACGGTGGCTGTACCAGCCCTTTGCCCTCTCCCTTTTTCCCCAGGACACTCAGACATTGGAATGATCTCACAGGGGAAGTGGTGGATTCCCCCACTTTCAAAAGTTTTAAATCTCAGCTGGATGGGGTGCTGAGCCATCTCACATCAGTGATATCAGAAGGACTGGTTCAGCTGATCCTTAAGGTCCCTTCCAACTTGAGAGTCTGGGATTCTGATTCCCTTGCTGGGGACACAGAGTTTTTGCCTTCCCTTAAGAAGAGCTGTGAATCCCAAACTTGTTTTAAAACTCAGACCTATTTTATGTCTCAGGAGTCACTGGGGTCTGCACGTGCCCCATGGGTGCTTGTGCCAGCCACAGCTGTGAACTTAAACCCCACACTTGGATGAACCAGGCACAGGCAAAGAGCACAAGTGCTGGAAACCCCACAGAGTGCTCACAGGCTGCAGGGACACCCCACCCCTTTGGCTCTGTGCCACGGGGGCCCAGGGACGTCTCCTGGGTCACTGTCACACTGCTTGGTCCCCACTGCACATGACCCTGCAATGGGGTCACAGCCCTAGGGGGAGCAGGAAGGGAACTTATGGACTCTGTCTCAACCAGGCACCTGCATTCCTGGGACTTGTAGTGCAGCCAAAGCTCTTTCCTGGCCTCCTTTAATCCTCCCACTCCAAACAGAGAAAACAAAACCACACTCTAGAGAAAAAAAAAAAAAAAATCTCCAAGCAATTGGGAAATAATAAGTGGGACCAGAGGGGGAGGCAGCCCAGACACTGGGGCTCTGGTCCTGAGGAAATCCCACTCCCCACCTTGCCATGGCATTTACCACCTTCATCTCTCCAGATATTTAGGCAAGAACAATGTTTAACCCCCTGAGCAGAGCACTGTGGTGACTAAAACACTGGTGCCCTAATTAATATCCATCTAATTTGTACCATTTGATCCTAAATTGAACTCCAAGTATCACCTGCTGCTGAGGTTTTCATGTCCCCTGCTGCCATCCTGCTCCTCTTTCCCCAGGGTGAGCAGGGGGATTTCACTGCCCTGAAGCAGCCTGGTGGGAATTTAATGTTGGAAGGAGAGGGGGACACACTGCAGGATGCCCAAAACAGCTCAGAGCTGCCAGCATGGTCTTGTCCCATCCCTGCAAGGTTCAACCACTCTAGGATGCCCCAACCACCAAATTCCCCAAAGCCAAGGACTTTCCTTGGATCCTGGATCCGTCCTCAAAAAAACTTCCCAGCTCCACCTGAGCTTCACCCTCTTTTTTCCTTCTCCCCAGTGAAAAGGGAGAGGTTCAGATGCTTCACCTTAAATACAGCTGCAAATTGTGATGTCACTAAAGTAAAGCCTTGATGTTCTTCTTCAATGCAGCCCCTGCCACCTCCAGCATAGGACACTGCTGCTGGAGGGACCATCCTTGGTGCTAGGATAAAATCTGAGTATTAGTAAAGAGAATTGAGAATTAGTAAATCTGAGAATTAGTAAAGGTCTCAGACCAGTTTTGTAATTTGTTGGGGTTTTTTCATAGTTCAATAATAAATCAATTCATCCCGATCCAAATTCATCAGGCTATTGCCATTTCTCCCCAAAAACCCACCCTGCAAAGGCAGATGCTCTATGGACATGTTGGGGCGGACACATAAAAACACTATTGTCCAAAACTTTGACTTTTTGCACCATTTTTCAAGTCTGCCAGGATCTCTGGCCACCCAATTCTGTGCTAAATCCCAGGGCCATGACATGCTCATGTTCAGCCTAACACTGTACCCAGAAAGTGTCCTCCAAGAGGAACCTCAGCAATTACAAACTGATCTCCCCATTGTCCCACAGCATCCCTGACCTTCTCTCCAGCTCAAACCCCATCCAGAAGTGATGAGACACCTTGCATCAGCATAAAAACCCCAGAAGAGCAGGTTTGGGCAGTTCTTCCTCTTCCAACACTTTCCCCATCACATCTGACCACCAGTGGACAGGTCTAAGCCACCAGAATGCTTAATTGTAATCAAAGACATCCGAGTCTAATTGCAAGGCAGCTGACTGAACTCAAGGGGACCAGAAGCAGAGCACCAGGTGTGTCCTATTGAACCAGAGAGGCTGAATTTTCTCCTTGTGGATCCTAAACCAGGCAAATGGCAGCCTCAGAGAGAGTGGGTTCCCTTCCCAGCCTCCTCCCACCCCACCACACCACTCACCATCAATGCTGGAGCCCCTGCCAGGTTGCCACCAATTGCTGTGAAGTTGAAAGGAGACACAGCTGCCACGAAACCCTGCAAAGGGGGAGGGGGTGGGCGCTGTTAAATCATAGAATCGTGGAAGACGTTGGGTTGCAGGGACCTTAAATCCCATCCAGGGACACCTCCCACCAGCCCAGTGTGCTCCAAGCCCCATCCAACTTTCAGCACTGCCAGGGATGGGGCAGCCACAGCTTCTCTGGGAAACCTGGGCCAGGGGCTCAGCACCCTCACCCCAAACAATTTCTTCCCCATCTCCAACCTCAATCTCCCCTCTCTCTCCCAGTTCCAAGCCATTCCCCCTCATCCCATCCTTCCAGGCCCTTGTCCCAAGTCCCTCCCCAGCTTTCCTGGAGCCCCTTTAGGCACTGGAAGGTGCTCTAAGGTCTCCCCATTGCAGCCTTCTCTTCTCCATCTTCTTCCACCAACCAGGAAACCACAGCTGAGGGGTAAAACCAAAAAGGGAGCACGGGGACAGCCCCAGGCCTTCTCCTCACCTCCAGCCCCCGGTAGACCATGCTGTTGGTGCTGATGTCCAGGCTGAGGGGCTGGCTCTGCTCCAGCTCCAGGGCATACTTGGCATTGAATCTGAAGAAGTCGATCAGCTCCGCAGCAGCATCGATCTCTGCCTGGATGACAGTTTTGCCCTGTGTTGGGAGAAGTCACCTCAAATAAAAGCTGTGTGTGTGGAGTGCGTAATGCAGCAGCCCTGAGGTGAGGAGCATCTCTCTCACACACCACATGCTGGCTTCCCAAAGGAATGGCCTCCTACAAGCCCCCATCCCACCACCTCTCCTCTCAGCTGGGGGATGTCACATCTACCCCAGGTGTCCCCACAGCCCCCCAGTGCCTCCCCTGGGACAGCCAGGGCAATTCCCTGACAATTGCACCCATCAAATCAGTTGATCCTGTTCCCAGAAAGTATGAGGGCTGCCAGGTTTGCCTCCCTTCTTCTCAGCAAAGAGGCAAGGACTGGATTTAGGATCAGCCTGTGTCCCCTCACAGCCCACCTACAAGCACTTCTAACATCACAGCCATTCCCCATGCCAAGAAATACCCTGGCAGCTCTTCCTGCTCCCTAAATTGCCTCCTGTTCACCCCAGCTATCTGCTGGGTCAATCCTGTACCTCTCTTACCTGCCCAATCATGGTTTTAGCCAGCACTTCTGCTCTCCTTGGGCCACTCAGCATGTCAGCTGCCTTCAAGAAGATCTGAGCTCTGTCCTGGACAGGTTTCAGGTCCCATTCCTTCCTGGCTGCCAAGGCAGCATTAATGGCTTTGTTAATGAGCTCCTATAGAAATGAAAAGACAGTTAAGGAGGAAGCCACCACCTCTCCAGCACCAGGCTGGAAGAAAAGGCCCCCAGGCACAAACCACAGCACTCACCTTCCCATTACAACCCCACATTTGCAGTTCTTGGTGCCAGTTTGCTGCAGGACACCTGGAAACTGGAAAGCCACCACCCACCCCCAGAACCTCCCTGCTCAGAACCTGAGCATCAATTTGTGTTTCATGCAGATTTCTCACCAGCAATCATACAACAAACTTTACAACCTTGCTGGCTAAACCCAGGCAAAATGCTGCTGCTTCCTCCCCCAAAATAATGAAAGGAAGAGGGAGGGCAGTGAGGTGTGCTCACCTTGTCAGCATAGCAGAACTTGGCCACCTGGTGTGCATGATTAAATGGCTGAAAAGAGAAGAAAAACCTCACAGTTATCAGTTGGGCAAACCTGTCTCCTGTCCGGGACATCCCCCTGCTCTGTTTTCACTTAAAAAGAAGGCTTTTCCCCCAAACTTACCGACAGCTGGTACCTCAATGTGGATGTCCACACCTCCTCTCCCCCAACCACACATGGGATGGCTTCAGTCTTGCCCTTCAAGTCTGCGAGTGCCTAAAGGAGAGGAGAGCACCGTGGTGGGCACACCAGACCTCCCCCAGACACCCCCTCCCCTCCATCCTTCCTCCCACCTGTCCCACCAGCAAAGGAATCCCAGGATCACGCTTCCTTGGGTCCCCTGGGCTGGAGGGATGGGGACAGGAGCCACAACTCCAACTATCCCCAGAGTGAAGGAGCTGGGCTGGGCAGGACAGGCTGTCCCCCCCACTCCAGGTGTTGCTGTAGGACCTTAAAGCCCCCCAAGAGCCCCATCCCCTGGGTGGTACCTTCTGAAGTGCTGCTCGCTCGGGGCTCCCCGGCTTATACTCGAGGATGGGTTCGTTGGTGACCTGGAGGGCTGAGCGGTGCTGCCACCTCCTCCTGGGAGCAGAGCAGAAGCACTGAAACCCCCAAACCCCAAACTCCACGCGTTCTATCCCGGCACCGCGACATCGCACCCTGGCTCCAACCCCCTGGATAACCGGGACGGAACCAGAAGCCGAGCCTGGACGTGGCTCCCACCTCTTCACTCTCACCGAGGTGTTGTTAGAAAAGGGAATTTCTAAAGCAGGGCAAGTTCGAATCGATCGGGTTTGTCCCCACGCCCCCGGCAAAGTCCACGCGGGGGGGAGCTCTGCCGGCTGCACCCCGGCAGATCCGGGATACACATTTACTAATTAAACTGCCCAGGCGCGATATTCCCTCAAAAAAATGGGGAGAAAAAAAAAAAACAAAAAAACAAGGGACAAGCACAGATAAGGAAAGGGAAGGAGAGACGGCGCTTGGCAGCGGGGAAGGTGCCGAGGGAGGACGGGGAGGGCTGAGCCAGCGGAAGCAAAAAAAGGCGAGGGACAGCAAGGGGGGCCGGGGACCCGCAAGAAGAGGGGGGTGCGGGGTGTTTGGGGGTTCGGTGGAGTCTGGGGTGCGGGGTTATGGGTGAGGTTTGGGGTGCGGGGTGCTGGCAGAGTTGGGCTGTATCTCCCCAGGGCTCAGGGTGGGGCCGTGATCCCCACAAATGTCCCTGAGAAGGGCCTGGACACCCCCTCTCCCCTCCCCGCACTCACCCGCCGTCCCGCAGCACCCGCCACATCCCGGCCCCGCCGCACTGCGCGGCCGCGTCCAAGCCGCGGCGGGGGTGCGGAGGGGTTGGACGGGGAGGGTGGGAGGGGGGGGGCGTGTGGACGGGCGGGGGCTGAGACAAAACCATCACTTTCCCGAATTTCAGAAAATAAAACAAACGAGGAAAAGCGCGGGGAGAGCTCCCAAGGGGGGATCCCCACCCGCACGCTCTCCCTGTGAGGAGGGTTGCGGGGGGTGTGTCCACCCCACTCCCCGTGGGTGGCACTGGGGTGTCCCCTCCTTACCCCACCCCCCCGCGCTGTGGCGATGGTTCCGCCCGGAGGCGGCACGCGGGAAGGGGCGGGGCTGCTCCACACAATTAAACGTTGAGTGATGCAAATTAATGAATTAATGAATGAGCGAGCTCGTAACAACAGGGCGGCCCCGGGAGCGGGAGAAGAAAAGCTGAGGGAGGGGGGTGAGAGGGGGTGTCCTGCCCTTTGAGGAGACAAGAATTGAAAATCAAGAGGGTTTGAACCCAAAATGGAACCCAGGGAAAAGGAGACTACAGTAGAGCAGCGAGTCTGCCCAGCAGCTTGCTGCTGTTTTTGATGAGAAATATTAAAACTGCAAAATACGGACTTTTGAGATTTTCTAAGCCACAGAATGAGCAGATTTGGTTTGATTGCCACAAAAGAGGCTCAGTTTCCAAAGTTTTATGATTCCCCTCCCTTAGGAAATGGTTTTTAGTCTGTATTGGACAATAAATCCATGGGGAGAGAAGGAAGCTGGGTCAGGGGTTAATTTTATTTCTATGATTTCTTTAAAAGTGGCACCTGTTAGACTTATTTTTTTTAAGGGCACCTGGAGGGTTTTGGGACCCTCAACTCACTTGGGCCAGAGGAAAGTGTCCCCGTCCCCTTCCCCTCCAGCTCCCCATTCCCAAGCAGCTTTTGCTTTAAAAGTGTTTTCCACTTCCCCAAAAAATTAACACAGACAAAGAGGAACCAGGAGTTTGGTATTTATTTTATAGTGGTTTTTGTTGGTTTTTGTTTTTTTCCCTCATCACCAGAGAAGGACTTTAACCCGTTTTCATCACCAAGCCCCTGCTCACCCTGGAGATGGGATCCAGGACTGAGTGTGAAGGATGAACCAGCCCAGAGGGGCTGAGGACGGATGGAAGCAGAGCTGGAAGTGAGGTTGGTTTTGGCACTAAAAAAAAAAAAAAAAAAAAAAAAAAGAAAAAAAAGGTAAAACGGAGCCAAATCTGCTGGGACTTGGGGTGCGAGTGATTCTGGCTCTCACTGTGGGTGGTTCTGGGTGCTTTTGGTGAAGTGGATTAAATTCCTGAAGCCCCAGATGGTCCCCAATCCAGCACCAGTGAGAGCATTTCTCTCCCCTTGCAAATAGGACACAGGAAAATCAATTTGCATCCTGACTCCAGAGCAAGCTTGGGAGCTGGTTCATCCTTTGTCCTTCCCTCACCAGAGCTCAAATAGCATCATCAGTTCAGTCTTTTTCTTGAAAAGAAGCTAATATACAGAATATAAAGCACAATATTTACAACAGGACAGTAAACAGGTTGATTTCCACTCTGATCAGTAGTCTGTTTCCGTGTGTATAAAAGAAATTCTTAATGTGACCTAAAGAGGAACTGACAAGAAGTGACACAGCATGGGGAAAGAGTCATCAATATCTTCCACTTAAAACACATTAAATAATAAATTATCACTTTAGGCAGAACTTAAGCTACGTACACTTTAGCCACAGGTGTTTGTAGGACTGAATTTTATGTCTCTTGGTGAAACCACATTACACAAGAAGTGTGTTGAGTGACAAAGCTTCTAATAATCCTTATCCCTCTCTAATTAAAAAAAAAAAAAATTAGGATTTCAGATGAAATCTGAGAAGTTTGGGCAGGTCCCAGGCATTGGCTTTGTGGCAGCAGGGTACCATGGCCAGGGCACAGGTTTGAAGCCACCCCAGGGGTTTTTAAGTATTAACATCATTATTTCCTCCAAAGATGGAGCCAGACAGAGGTACAAGCAGTACCTTTGTGCTTCACAGTTGGAGTGCCTCAAATTAGGAGGGAATCAGGATTTCTGGAAGCATCAAATACCACTTCTGAAACACAACTTGTTGCTTCTTCAAAAGAGAAGCTTAGGAAGGCTCCCACCAGCATGGAAGGGTCTTAAGACACTGAATTACACACAAAAGCAGACAAAAACAAATAATCAAGTGTTTCTTCACTACTCTGCCAAAGATTCAGGTCCAAGTTTTCAGTGTCCCCTTCTCTAGAAATTGGCTGAGCAAGGGACTGAATTAAGATTTTGGCAGGTAATGTTTCTAATTCACCTTTAAACCCAGGGTTATTAAGCCCAGGACACCATGCCTTGCCTTGACTGGCAATTTCTCACTTTAAACTCCAACTGGCACCAATTAAGTACTATTAAAAGCTTAAAAAAGAAAAGTAGCCAAGCATTTGGGTGACAAGACTGAAGGCAAAGCTTTTTAAAACCTATGTGTTCCCAACTCCTGGACCAGTGCAAAAGAATTTTAAAAACCAGGAGTCCCGAAGCAACATGTGGAAAATCCTCAGGGTGTTGTTACACCACAGCAGCACAACCATTTCTGAATTTTGCTGTGATAAATCATGCTTTAAACACACCAGCTCTAAAATGAAGCACTCTCAAACGTGAAACAAAATCAGAGACTTCCCAGGATTGCAATTCCCCTCCTCTCAAGCCCCAACACAAACATTCTTCCACTTTTTTCCAGAGCCAAGGGAAACACCAGGAAATTGCTGCTTTGCAGACAGCAGTGCTGGGGTGAGGCTGTGAGCACCCACTCATCACCAGGGCTTTTCCATCAGCCAGCCCTGGATCCATCACCCAACTTGGATTTTTGCTGGCAGGAATGGTTAGGAAAAAAAAAAAAAAAAAAGTAATAGATCTCAGCAGCTTTAGGTTTATATTCAGGCACAATTCTGATCTATTATTTTGTTTCATCAAGTTAATTCCAATTTATACTGATGCAGACAAGCACAATTTACCTTTCAACCATTCTGGGGCTGATTTTAACAGCTCTGGGCTGCAGTCCCCCTGGTATTTAGGGGAGCAAACAGAGATCCTTACCCCCTCCAGCAGAATTCTTTGCAATGAGGGGGAAGGAGAAAAAAAAAAACAACAAACCACAAACAAAAGGGGAAACAGAAATAATTCTGCAGTGGCAGAAAAGCTGTTAACCTATTTTCCTTTCCCTCTTGCTCCAAGGAAGTGATGGGTGAGTGCTTCACAGCCAGACCTGTTATTATTTCTGTGTTGAATCTTGAAACCATTTGGAAATTTAGAATCCCATCAGAGCAGAAGATGCTTCACAAGGGAGTAAATGCATTTGTTAACAGAGTTCTGTTTGCACTTTAAAAACCTCTAATAAAAATATAATATATACCATGTTTTTATAAATAGATTACACAGTTAGCTTAGATGAGTTTCATTACATTCCCCCCCAGACACATTTTTAAATAATTTTTTTTTTTTCATTGTGTGAACTAATATGATAATTACTAAGTCTTTGAAAAAAGTGTTCGTACCACATTATTCTTTGGACATTTTTAAACATGCATCCACAAAAACAAATGCCATTTGTTCACTGAAAACATTTTTTTTTTTTTTTTTTTTTTTTTTTACAAACCCACTTTAGGAATTGGATCTATAATTACACTGCGAACAAGCAAAAAAATTTGCTTCCTTGAAATCCCCTTTTAAAAAAATGAGAAACAATGAGGAGGATTTTCTGATTGTAGGTCTAAAAGTGTCAATATGACACCCCGTTAACAATAGAAAACAAAAATAAAGTATTTACAGCTTTACAAAGGAAAAAGAGGTCATCAAAATCATTTCCAGCATTTTCACCATTTTTTTTTTTTCTGGCAAGCTTTTGATCTGGTTTCTACAGAGTGGTTGAAGGGAACTGAGCAGGACCACAGTCAGCTACATCAGCAGCATGGCTTGAAAGGAAACCAAAGACCTCCTGGGGAAACTACCAAGGACCAACCCCTGTAACTCCTGAGAGGCTGATCCCCCAACTCCTCTACAGCCTTAAATGAAAATTAAACCCCAGTCCCATGTATGAAAACACCTTTTCATCTTTAAAAATGGATTACATATGGATATAAGAAAGAGACACCAACAACCATGGTAATTTACTGTCATACACATCACCACCATACACATTATTTCACTACCTTCTACTACAGGCCCACATCCCTTACACTTAGCAACAAATGCAACCCTGTTAGAGATGCTCCTCAGAATTATGGCTATGAGATAAACCGGAGATTTCAGCCAGCTCATTTTGACAGCTGAATTTCTGCTTCCTCACTGGGTTCTCTCCAGCTGAAAATTATTCTTCCCTACCTTCAGCATGCCAGCTACTAGTTTCAACAACACTCAGCCTTTTTCCTACTAGGACACTGAGTTTTAAAGAAAAAGAACCCAGTAGCTATGCTGGAAGGCTGTTAAAATTGCTCATTTTCTCCAGTACCAAGGAGTTTTTTCCAAGTGAGGAGAGCTGACTGCCAGCCTCCCAGGGGGCTGATTCACTGTACAAGTCCATGGCTTGACAATGCCTCCCCCAAAGTCCCTACAGCATTACAGACACTCAGCTTTGGCAGATGGTTTCTCAACCTTGTGAGAAACTACATTTTAGCAGCTGAAGTTCAAACAGGCTTGAAAACCTTAAGAGTATTTTATTGAAAACATGCAGTCCCAGCCCCCTCAAAAAATATCACATCTCTTGCCCTACCCACCCCACCTTGCCCTAGTGAACATGCCATTCTACCACTTTGGCCGCCCAAGAAATAAGAGAAATGAGCACTTTGGAATAAGGTTTCTTTTCCAGAAAAAAAGTTATCTACATTTACAGGATGCAACAGGCTTTAAAAAAGCCCCCAGCCCACACCACAGGGACCAAGGAGTTACTGCACTGAGTATTTCAATTGGTAAGGAAACCACAAGAATATCCTTGGATCTATTTTCTTGGATGGAAACCATCAACTGTGGATTTTGACCTCCAGCCTGGGAATCCTGAGGGATCATCCCAGTACTGCTCCCCACTCTGAAGAACACAGGGAGCCCATTTGATTCACTTGGCCGAAAAGCACCAAGTGTCCCAGCAGGGGATGGAGCTGAACAGCAATGAACTCCAGGCAGACTCAGATGGAGAAGACATTATTGTACCCACAGTTACTGTGAGCAGAAACCCACTCAGGTCCTACCCACCCCTCTGCAGAGCTGCACAAGGTGGAGAGGAATTCCTGCCCACACTGAGACATTTGTGGTCTTTTTGGAAGAAAGCAACACTCATCTCTTCTGGCTGCCTGCTTACACTGCAACCCCACTGATTTCTGATCAATACAGAAGAAAGGCTTGGAAACAATACTCAGGAAGCTAAAAAAAAAATTGGCCAGCTTACCTTTACATAACACTGAGAGGGTGCTTAAATCAGGTATTTCCCTGTCCAGTCCTAGCACTGCTCCTACATAGCTGGTCCTAAGCTTCCTGGCAGGAATAAAGAAATACATTGTGTATTTACTCCAACTCTTGCAACTGCTCATTAACTACACAGTTACCTGGAGGCAGTATAAACTACACTTTCAATCTTAAAAAAACCAAACCAAAACAAAGAACCCAAACAAAATATTATTGGCTGAGGTTTATACCCTGTTTTTATCTGGCTGAACTCCCACTAATAATCATGACCAGCTAGATGATGACAGTTTCCTCAAAGACCACCAAGGGATCTGACTGTTGATGCTGCCTCCTTCTGGGTAAAAATACAGAAAAAGCCTGACACAGCCTAGGTCTTCCTTGGTCTTCTCACTTTCTCACAGAGAAAGCACCTGGCTGTTCTTCCCTAATGCTAGGGCAGCAGGAGGGTGAGGTTCATTTGACTGTGCCCTCAAAAGGATTACAGTATTTTTCAGTGCTCATCTTGTCTGTATTACAGTGGTCTGGAACTCTCCCAAGTGCCATGTCTCAAGCCCACATCTACACAGCTATGTCAGTTTATCCTGATGCTTCAACTAGCCCACTCTAAACATCATGAAAGCAGCATAAAATGGAGTTATCTGCTTGTTAGCAAAGTAAAATCTGCAAACACTAGGGTTTAAAAACAAGAAATCCTGAAAACCAAGAGAACACAAAAACAACATGGGAACTGAAGAGCTGATTCCCCTCTTAATCCCATCACTGGAAACAAAGGCATTGTAATACAACATTCCTCCTCAAAAGAAGCTCTACAGATAACAAATGTGCAAATGTGTTTGTAGCTTTCCTTTCCCCCCAAGAGATAACTGTAGCCCAGCAGGGACCAAACATTCCACATAAATAAGGCTAGCTTTTTTTTTTTTTTTTTTTTTTTTGCATAGTAGTTTATCAGTGATAGTCCCACCCCATGAGCCCTCCTTTGTCCACCTGCTTTGCCACCCAGCTGAGACTTCTGAGGCTCCTTCTGATTCTGGAGCCCAGCAGAAAGCTTCTACAAATCTCAAAGGATCCTTCAGCCAGAAAGATGGAATGAAGAAATTCCTTTTAATATTGTATAACTGATTAATCCTAAAAGCTGTCTCTAAACCTGCTATTTTAATATGTTTACAGTTCAATTTGGAGGCATTTTTTTTTTTGTGCCAGACATTGGTAATTGTACCATAATTATCTTGGGTTCATTTCTCATTTTGCCAGCATTCCTTTTGTCAATCAGTGCAGCAATTCAATTAAACCATGAATTTATTGAAAAACCCACAGCCTTTGCAGCACCATTCTCTGCTGCTACCAGAATTATTTTTTAAAATAACTTTTTTTTAATAAAAACACCTGCTATTAATATTCCACTGGAGCTCAAAGTGGCTCAGCTTGGGGCAAAGGCACAATTAAAATACCACGTTTTCTCTACAGGACACTGCATTTATGATCTGTAAAACAATAGAAATTTACAGCACCAATCCTTGGGTGGGGTGGGGATGCATGTGGGAATGAGTCCTTAGAAACCCTGTGCAAGGGCTTACAAGTCTTTTTTTTTTTTTCCCCCCATCAGGGTATTGATTTTTTAATCTTGAATCTTCCCTTTTCACTGGAATGCTTCAAATGTATCAGCTGACCATGGGCTCCACATCCGTCTCTCTGTCCAACTCATCCTGAATTTCATCTGTGTTTCCTGAGTCACTGCTGGCTACAGAGCTGGGAGATGGAGAATTTCTGTAAAAAAATGCAGAGAAAGGTTCAGACAAGAAATTAAATTTCACTGAGAAAAGGAACCTTTAAAGAAAATGGTTACTTTAACTACATGAAACATTTTAAAATATCCTTTATTAGTATTAAAATTTGGGTTTACAGCGAATACCTGTAGTGCAGCTAAGCACCATGTGTGCTGCCACCCCACCCCTGCCATCTCCTACACAAATGTAACAGCTGCCCCAGCTTTATGGATACGGAAAAAAAGAAGAAAAAAAAAAGAAAGAAAGAAAAAAGAAAAAAAAAAGAAAAAAGAAAGGAAAAAGAAAAGAGAAAAAGAGAAAAGAAAAGAAAAAAAAAAAGAAAAAAAAAGAAGGAAAAAAGAAAAAAAGGAAGAAAGGAAAAAGAAAAAAGAAAGAAAAAAGAGAGAAAAGAAAAGAAAAAAGAAAAATGAAAAAAGAAGGAAAAAAGAAAAAAAAGGAAAAGGGAAAAAAAAAAGAAAAAAAAAAAGAAAAAGGAAGAAAAAAAAAGAAAGAAAAAAATCAAACTAAGTCTAGTGAACATCCTACAGAAATATCATCCATAGTATAGTACAGTCTTGAAAACTCAAAGGAAAGTTTCTCTTCTTCTTTCAAGACAGGATGTGTAGTGGGGGTGAGCAAGAGACAAGAAAAATCCCCCACAGTATAAAGATGGGTTCTGAACACATAAGAAGCTTAAAACCCCAAGTTCTTCCTACAAGCCTACAGAAAGGTTTATTTTTGGGATTTGTTTGCTTTAAGAGTTGTGGGTCTGAGACACTAAGCATCCAACCAAGTCAGAAAAAAGGTGAAGGTACTGCCAGCCCTATGTGTAACATCCCTCTTTTTACTACCAGGTGCTGAATCCTCAGAAGTGTAACTGCAGAGGAGCCCCTGCCCTGTTACAGTGTTCCTCTGAGGGAAAGAAACAAGATGACCTAAAGGACAAAATGATACTTTTGCCTTTAAATCAGTTTGCAAGGAAACAAGAGCAAAATAAATCCTTGAGGCCCCCCTGGCAGAATGTTAGGATCTTATTTACCTGTCAGCTGAGCCTTTGATGAGCCTACGACAGGTTTCCATCTGTACATCCAGCCCCCTTTTCATACTGCACATTTCCATGTACTCGTGGAGATGGCGATTCATGTCACTCTTGGCTGTGGCCAATTCCAGCTGCAAGAAATGGGAGAAAATAACAAGCCTAAAGTGAGCTACTAGCAGCTTCTCCCTGCTTTATCCAATTGTCCATACTGGTGGGGGTGCTAAAGGTGCCCAGACCCAACCAAAACACTAACACAGAATCCTAATCTCAGTGTTTCATACTGCCAGTGGATTCAACAGCTTAGGAAGTATTTTAAGTAGAGCTCAGCACTGGTTTTAGTTATTTTTTATCAGAATTAATATAATTTATTATCATCTTCCCCTCAAGCTTTTTATTCTGCTGGTTGGCATCTTGTTTGTCAATAAGCAGTAATTAGTGAAAGCATGGTCTAGGCAAGGCAGAGACTTGGAGAAGCTGCAGCTGGTGTCTGGCAAGCTCTGAGGCCACATCTTGTGAAGCACTTCCCAGTGTGATGGTGGAAACACAAGACAAGTATGGGAAAAATAATAATAATGGCAAGTTTTTATTCCCTTTGTTCTGAAGGTTCTCACTCCACCAGTTACAGATTTACTCTTAATTAATAATAGGGTTGACAAAGAATGGTATTCAGAAAAAAATCCCAAGAGTATGTGAAAGGAAAATGCTTTTGCATTGTTAGATAGAGACATTCCCCCTTTCCTCTGTGGGTTCCACTGGACCAGAACACCACACATGCTTTCCTCCATGAGAAACAATTCATATTGTCATGAACAACTTCCTTACCTCTATCTGCCCTATTGTTTCTTGGTATTCCTTATCTCTCGTTTTAAAGAAAGACTCAGTTTCATGGATCAAGTTTCCCAGGTTTTCCTCCTGCATGGGAAAGGATGTAAATAATTAGCCGGAAACTAACAAGGAATTCAGTAGCAGCAGACTGCAGATTTTTATATTTAACTTCACTCAGAAATGCAGACTCTTATGGTCTTTCATTCTAAGGGGTTTTTTAAAATTATTTTTTAATATACATTTTACACAGATCAGCCTGGCATACCAGGAAACATATTTTTGTACCTTGACCATGGCTTTTTACACACAAGATGAAATCTCTGATCAAGGATCCTCTAGACCAAGGCTCCAGCAACAAAACACAAATACCTGATGAAGGTATTAGGTACCAAAGAACCAAACACAGAGATTTTCCTGAACCTTTCACAGTCTACTTATGCTTAAAAAGCTTCTAATTGCTTTCCAGACAATTTTTCCTTCCATTGACCATACCACTACTTGGAGCTTTGCATTGAAATGCTCATTTTCCAATTACATATTATTCTCCAGTCCTTTCAGTCTCCATTACCTCACACAAATACTCTGCAAGCACTATTTCCTATTGAAATTCTTCCCCTACCTGCTAGATCAAGCCAGCTTGCTCCAGCCCACTCCCAGTGACAATATCACACATAACAACACTTGCTGTCCCAAAGGAAACATCCACCACCTCCTGTATCATCATTGCTTTGGGCTGGGCTACCAAACACCCAGCAATACTTCCTGCTGTCACAAAGAGACTAAACCAATGTCATTGTTCTCTCTGTTGTGTTATTACCTACCTCTCTTTTCCGGAAAAAAAAAAAAAAAAACCAACCAACAAAAAACAACATTTAATGCAAATGCACTGATGAGCACTAATTATGTTGCCCCCACTTTGTCACATCTGTGGCAGTTTTACCAGGATCATAGCTACATAACCAGTCTGTAGCTACAAGAATCATTCCCCTGATCCTTTTATATGCAGAAGAAAGAGCTTTAAGGAGGAAGGTCATAAAAGAAGGTGGCTAGGGCACGGCATAAGAACTTGAAAGGAATAAAGCCACTGGAAGGAAGATTCAGGCATGTAAAGCACTATGTTAAAGACCAGGCACAGACAGAGCAGTCTTTATTCTGAATCTCCATCTACAAGACAAATCTACCCTTTCCTTGTATAATTTTCATTTAGAAGGATTTAAGCTTCTTAAAACCTTCAGAGTTTTCGCAGGGAAGGGGCTGAGTTCGGCACCATTCCTCTGATAGCTGTGCTCAGACATGCACACATGGGTAAATGCAAATAAATCTGTCACTAATTCCAGCACAGGGCTGCACATTATCACTCTGCCACTCTCCCTGCTCAGAAGACAGATGTAGCTAAGCACACTGCTTTCTGCACTCCCAGCACTTCTGAGTAATCTCTGCAGTTTCAGGGTATGCCAGATGATCCACAAATGGGAAGATGTAAATTAACACACCCCTGGCAGTCAACACAAGACAATATTCAGGAGACTGCTGTCTCAGCATCTTTTCACTCTGGTGATGATGGAATGAGGCAGGATTATTTCTTACCTACTGCTATCATGCTACTCAGGAAGGAAATAATAGTGACAAGTTTAAGACTACCTGCACAAAGCCAGCCCTTGCCATTTCAATCCCTTCAGGCCTGTTGAAAAAGGCTCAGGAGTCCCTGAATGAGGCAGCATGCAGCCATTTGCTTGCTTTGCATGGGATCTGAAGGATTAAAAGCAAGCTGTTTACTATCCACCACCAACAGGACAGTCCTATTGACTGGGAAGATGGAAGCACAAAGATCCACAAGTTCAGAAGATCCCTGGGGTGTTTCACAGCCCTGCAACTACAGCTTTTGTCTTTTACACAGACCATACCAAGTTTGTTTTTCTCCCACTAAATAAACATGTAATAGTGTCTACTATTTTGAGGACTGAAGGGTGAATTATAATCTAGGGAGAAAGTGAGATGCTGTGTAGAAGATCCAGGGCTCCAAATAATTGATTGCTTAGGGTGACAGATTGATGCTCCTTTAACAACTGGATGCACTGGATCTTCTGCCACTTGCTTGGTTCTTTTAAAACTGAGTTTGAAGGAGCAGAAGAAATTAAGTCTGGCAAATAAAGTGATTGCGCAGACTGAAAAGCAGCAATGGAGAGAAAAGACTAAGAGGATTTTAAAATCAAAGCAAGTTTGGGTGGCAAACTAGATCACCAGTTAAGAATCCAAAGGCTCAAGTGGCTAAAAGAGCAGCTGGGTGATACAGTTTCTGCAGAGCATAATTTGAAAAAACAACCAAAATAAACTCACCTCTCCTTGGAGGTCAATTGAAGGGTTGCAGTTTGTGAAGTCTTCCCAAAGAAGCAATGTTTCCTCATTCTCCTCCCATGTTAAACTATCACAGTCATCATCAAAATCAAATGTCTCACGACTGTTAAGATAACAGAAAAAGCATTAATGAAAACCACTCCAGCCCCACTTTCTCAGTTCAAATTATCTTCTAGAAAAAAATAAAATAAAAAAAAAAAAAGACTAGAGAATTGAATGAAGGAGACAATGCAGCTGTTGAAAATCCTCACAGTTTTTACAAACAGTCTTTACCACTGCCCAAGTCTCTCACTCCCGGGCTCTTTGCCACCCCAAAGCAGAAAAAAAGCTCCTTGTTAGCATTCCTGGTTCAATGCACAGTCCTAGCTCTGTCCTCCAGATGGTGCTGCACATTAGTTTCCCCTGTATGCAAAACCACAAACATGGTATGAACTATTTTCTCTTCAGACATGGGAAAATTTGCCCAAAGTTTGAGGAATTTTATAAGCAGCAACCACTAGAAGACTCCCTGCTGGGTTTCATGGGGAAACTCAGCCAGCTTTTTCCCTGCAGCACTTAAAATTATTTTCTTAAGTAATAACTAGGAAAAAACTGAACCCCAAAAGGATGTGCAGGTCAGCACAAACACTTATTGTTGACTTAAGCAACAAACATTCTACTACAGCCACTTCAGACTGAGAACAAACAGAGGCAAGAAGTGGCCTTTAACCCTGTGATTTGGTCAAGCCCTTTAGTACAGTAATTGTGCAATAAGGGAAAGTTTCAGAAGACTCTTGAGTCCCTTTTGGTTTGAACAGCAGCAGGGTGGAACACAAGTAGCTGTTTCTTGTCCTTGTTAAGGAGCCCTGACAAAAACCTGAAACTTCTCCCAGGAGCAGTCTGCTCATTTCAGCCTGATGCATTTTTGTTACTTTACTTCACTTCCTTTTTAGCAGATAACATCTCATCAGGAAGCTGAGGCCAGTGCTGTCCTTAGGAGGCTGAAGAGCTTGGCAAAAGAGACAGGCTATTTCCTAGACTCAGCATGACTTGAAAAAAATAATTTTTAAAAAAAAAACCAACAAACTTGGACATGCGTGGTTGTGCCTCTTGCAATTCAACTTCTTCAAATCAGTTTCTTTTTTGCAAGAACAACCCTTGCCAGGGAGCAGAAAGGCTCCCAAGTCCTGACTGCTGCTTACTTCAGATGCACACTGTTCAAAGTCAACTGCATTTTGAATTTCTACTGCTAGATTCTTAAAGATTAAGCTCATTACAGATAAAATGGAAATCACTTTCAGTTTGTGCTAATAAGGCAAACTCTTCAGCTACATGTAAGCTATTATATTACTTCAGAAATCCCCCTAACCCTGACATCCTTAGCAATCCATCTCCAGTAAGCCACAAGCACTGCTCTAGATCAACCCAATTTAAACATACACTCAAGATTCCCATATGTGTAATAGGACCAGGAGATAAGAACTTTATGAGCAGCACCAGTAAGAGCTGGGTATCACAGATTTTGTTAAGAACAAAACTAAAAACTAAAATATAACTATTAGATTGGAAAAGCATTTAATCTCTTGCTTGTCTAAAAAAAATCCACACACTATCTGCTGCCACGCTGAACTATTAGCAGAGAAGCAAAACATTGGTATTTATTACCCTGAATACTAATAAGGGCCTAAATAATATAAAAAGTTCCAATGAGAAATTACCCACAAGACATGCAAAAAACCCATGCTCTCCTACACACGGAATTCAGGAGGAAACAAAGACACATACCCTGAAAACAACATTTGGCAACAGCTGACAACAGAAGAGGAGCTAATGCTACTCAGAGAATTTCTGGTGTGCTCCTATGTATTAACTGCTGTCCTGCTCTGTGGGAGAGCACTGGGGAATTCTCCCTCCTGCAGTCACTGCAGAAGTTGGCAGAAAACACCCATATTCAAATGCTAGGAAAGTCAGACCAACAGCTTGCTGGGGCTTTCCTCTGGCTAAAAAAAAAACCACTAGGCTGTGGCCACCTCCATCCTTCCCAGAACTGGAGGAAAAAACAGGAAGGCACATTGCCAACTGGCTTCCTGAGATGCTTTGTATAGCACCAAGGTGCAGGGAGGCTTTTCTCAGATTCCACAGCTTCCTAACCAACAATCCAAATTAGGGTAAAGCTTGAGGCAAAATAAATTGCAATTCTTCCACTCTGGGAGATGAGAGCTCGCAGCAAGGCTTTCAACATCCTTGAAATCCATAAACTGTCATCCACTGCCTCATCTGAACTTCCAGACACACCCACCACTACCTTTTGCCTAAAGAGAAACTGAAAAATTATGCAAAATACTACAGAAGTGTCCTGGTTTCAGACGGGATTGAGCTTATTTTTCTTCTTGGTAGTTTGGTAGAATATTTTGTATCCATTTTGTACTGAGTTTTACGTGATGTTGCCAAATTCCATCCACCCCAAGCAGCAGCAAGGTTCTGTCCAAAATATTCAGCAAAAACATAGATCAGAGAGTTGAGTTTTGTACTTTTTTTTTTTAATAGGTTTCTTCTTTTGTGACTGTTACAACAGCATATAAACATCTATTTTTATATTCTCTATTAGTCCTCCTTATTCAAGGGAGAATCAAAAAGCAGTTTCTGTCAATTTTATTTAAACTTTCAGAAAACCTTTGAGTATGTGCCTCCCTGGGATCTCAGGTTCAACTCCTAGGGAGTGGAAAAAAAATGAATAGTTCTGAAAGCACAGAGGAATAACTCAATACTTGAATTCTGGAACCAAATCTGCATTTTTGGAGTAAGTTTTCACCACATTGTCCAGAATACTCACAGCTGATTGAACATCCTCTTCATTTCATCTGTGATATTCAAAGAACAGCTGACCTCATCATCTGAGAACCTGCCATTGTCCCCATCCTGCTCAGAGAGGTCATCATCAGACGTCAGCTTGCGTTCCTTCTTCTTGGAAGCCACCTTAATTGGAGAGAAGAGCAGTAACTAGAAGGTTCAGCTTCTTCCTCAGTTCTCCTCTTCCAGGAGAGGGGGAAATAAAGGAGAACCATTAGGTTGGAACTGTTCATCAGCTCCCAGGCAATTCAGGGGCTGCTGGTACTCAAGATAGGAATTGCAGCTGTTAATGAGTGGTGAACACAGAGCACAAGGAAGCAGTTCAGGAGGCAAGGAGCAAAGCAAGCTGCAGGCTGCCAGAGCTCTACAGGTGTTCATCTGTTCACTCACACCAGCCCAGGAGCTCCCAGAGAACATGCAGAGGTCAGAATGATACAGGGTAGAAGCAGAAGCTGGCAGGAGGGTCCCGGCAGCAGGCTTGAGAGCAATGACAGAACTCTCCCTCTCCTGCCACCTCCCAGCACTGAGCCCCCATGGAAGAGCAGACAGGAAGGTTTTTTAGGTGGCATTGAGTCAGGGTCAGGCTGCTAGTCTTCAGGCTGACAGAAGAAGGGTTAACTGAACCATGAAAATGCCTGGAAAACCTCAAAGGAATGAAGTTTATAAACGTGCAGAGAACTCAAGGGATACCCTGCAAAGGGAGCAGAGCATTGCTTCTTCATCTGAGGACTGTGAACAGAAAAGATATTCACAGAGGGTGCCACAGAGTCACAGACACACAGTCCACTCCCAGCCTACTGTCATTTTTCCTCTACTTGGCATGTAAGCCATCCCTTATTGGTCTTGTTCTCCCTGCTGATCATTTTAACCACTGGATGCTTGACCAAAAGTGCACTTTGCAGTTACCTTTGAGAAGAAAGACAACAATTCTACTCAAAAACATTAAGGAACCACTAGCACAATGCAATGGCTCAGTGTGCTAGAAAAACAGTCTTCACTAAGGAAATCTGAATATTTCAGGATATCTAAAAAAAAACAAACCCAAATAATCTATCAAATATTTAGGTAACTTCACCAGAGAGCACCACCAGCAGAGACCACAAGGATCTTTTATGGTGTTTTTGTTAAGCATTTACCATGAGACATGGCATCACCATAAAGAGAAAAGCATCAGACTTATTCAGAGACTGAACATTCAGATCAAAGTAGAAGGAAGCTAGGTTAATCATAACTGAAACTGCAATTCTGATAGAAGACCCACTGCACAGAAACTTGCAGGTTTGCTCCACACAGAGCCATAGCTGCTTACTTTTGGATCATATTAAATGACTTTCCTACTAGGACCAAGGAGCCACAATAGCTTCAGGAAAGTACCTGGAGTTTCTAGTTGACAAAGTAGTCACAGGTCACCACCACAGAGCATTATTTCTGACCATGGAGCTCCAGCCAGAAATAAGAATATTCAGATGACAGTTCTACAAGCTTAAAAACTCTCACTTGCAATGGGAAGAAATGTGAGGATGCCATTTATACAAACCTAGACCCTGTCATGTTTTTTTGCCCCTGCATTCATTGCAGCCCAGCATCAGACTGACACCAGGGCTGAAAGCTCATCCTGAGGTTTTAGAAATCCAGAAATTTTCTGTTCTTGTCCTACAGACAGAAGAGAGCTGGGCTTCAAGACTGAGAGAGAAGAAATTAAGGTTCCACAGAGAAATCTCAAGAAATTTCAAGATTCCTCCACACTGCTCCCTCTTGTCCCCTCACCTCTTGTCCTACCCTAAGGAAAATTCATGGCCTAATCACCTGGAATATCTTGGAAACGTCTTCAGAGTTGCGCTGCTGCGCGACATCGCACAGCTTGGCTGTGATATCGATTCGTCGGCAGATGTCCATGTCCACCTTCATGGCCTTTTCTTGAATCTTTGTGTCCAGGTCTGTCATGGGCTGCAGGAAGGACAGTAGTGATTATCTTCTATTATTATACAGTTCAGGAAAGGAGATACCCCACAGTATCTCTCTAACCCCAGGGCATACCATTCTTAACACATTATTACGCCTTGTTCTCTGGGAAAGGGCAGTACAGGCACAATTGAAACAGACTTGGCAGCTAATAGTTAATTAACATTCACATCCAACTCTAATAAAATTTGGACTTTCGGTAATTTGCCACCAAAAAAAAAAAAAAAAAAAAAAAAAAAAAAAAAAAAAAATAAAAAAAATCAATACCCACCCCAAAACCACTGCCAGGTCTGGCAACTCTATACTTTTATGGGTCAGGTTTAAAAAAGGAGAATAACCCCGTTGAGCACATACAGAACAGAATGAAATGTAAAACCTGGTGAGTGTGCAACACTTCCCACCTTTCAGACAGAAAAACTATGTCTGCAAGGAGATGTTGCTGTTAAAACAGAATCAAGGCCACTCAGCAACTTCACACATACCATAAAAGCCTAAAATCTAGACTGGATCTAAAGAGATCCACAAAACCTTGTGACACAGAAAATACGCCTCAGTAGCATTAACCTGGCTTCCAGCCTAACAGAATTTCTACAGGAAAAATATTTTGTCTTGCTTCTCTCTGGGAAGTAATTATAAGGATAATTTCTAAGAGATACTCCTACTCAGACAGTACAGCTGGCTCCTTATGAAGGAATACTGTTCCACAAAAAGCCTATTTTCCAGTGCAAATGACACTTACTCTGTTGGAAAGTACCACTCCAAGGGCTAAGCAATGCTTCCACTTTGACCAGAAAAGCAGAAAAACTCTTTGCAGAGCTTCCTTAAATACCAAATCCCCTTTCCAAGATGAAAGTCTTGGCTTTGGTTTTTCCTTCTTAATTTTTTTTTTTAATTATAAGACAGTTCTTCTCCAACCTTTGTCAACTACTTTGGAAAAGTTAGAATTTTTTTTTGTTTGTTTTCCAAGCACACTGAGAAAAAGAAATCTCTAAACACTGACACATTCTAAATTCAATCTTGTCAACCAAATAGATACCAGTGATTCTTATCTGCAGGAAGGCAAGAGTTACATGTCAATATTTGGTATTTCTCTGGTCTAAATATTTACCTTGGGATTCAAACCAAGCATCCTCACAGCTGTCCTTAGCCTCTCTTCTCCCTTGTTGAGTTAACAAAACCCAAAGCACACTCTCTCTCCAGTTGAGGAAGATTTTTGCACTCACCACCACCCATTTTGTACACTTTGAGGAATATTTCTTCCTCAACAAAAAAGTCCTTATGGAGCTGGACCCCTAACAGGTTTCTCCCTTTCCCATTGCTGCTAACCAAGCATGCCTACTCTCAATTAAACACCAAAAGAAGACACAGCTAATTGCTGAATTTCACATGAACAGATCTAGTGGCCCTGAGAGAATGTATTTGACATTGGGGAGCAGGTTCTGCAAGCTTATATAAAGCCAAAAGGAAGCAGTTCTACACAAACTTACAGAATAAATAAGTGTAATAGGACACATTCATTAGACAAATGGCATCAGCACTACTTCAATCTTAGAGGGAAAGGCACTTGACTTAATGTTCACTTGGCTTATTTTTCTAGATACCTGCATGTGTTCATGCTCTCAGTATGTCTGAATGTAGGAAAAATTTTCCAATCATAGTCTAAAAGATCCTCCAGCTTTGAAGGAAAGTCAGTATCTAACTAGACATGAGGAAACAGGTATTTTTATTTTATTAAATTAAGTTGAAACAGCACTGGATACAAAGCCAGATACCTGAACTAGTGATACTGGGTTCATCTCTTCCGAGCTATCCCAAAGGGAGTTGGGAAACACATACAGAGTGTTCCTTGAGGAACATGATTTTTGTGGGTGATACAGAGCAAAAGGCCTCTTGTCAGCAGGACGTGGTGCTGCGTGGTTATGACCCCTTCACCCTAACCTCCAAGTTCTCCAACTTTTTATTTCCCTCCCTGGCTGCAGATCTGAATGCCAGCACTGGCAGCTGTGGGGAAGGGGAAGGGAGGGAAGAGTCTGGGTTATGGGCTAAGCAGCAAGTTAATGCATCTCTACACAGACCAGAGAGGAAGCAGGGGGAAGGGTGATCTGTCTGATGCATTAGATCATAAAGGCAGCCATAATGCTAACTACAAAGCAGCACTCACTAAGACCATAACCTTTTCATGAATGAAGCCATTTGACAGCATGACACACACAATCCACAAAGATAGTGGGTGCTGGCCACTCTGCTCTCCAGTGTACTTACATCACTCATCAGACCCTTAAAGACCACAAGTTCTGCTTTCAGTCTTTCAATCTTTTCATTTAACTCCTCCTGGAGAGCCTCTGCTTCCTGTGCCTCCTGCAAGAGAAAGCACACCAAGGATTAAGAGGTGGAAGGGCAACACACACTTCCTCACTTAACCTGAGCTGGTATGGAATGTCACCACCCCCACAGCCACTTGCCCAGAAACTTCAGCACCTTCCTGCTTCAGCTTTCAAACATCAACACTGTTTTCTAGCACACAGCAACCCAATCAGCTGCTCTAGCTGCAAGCGAGGTTTATAATGAAACAAATTCAATTTCTGGCATAATGAAATGTGCAGAGAAAACCTTTCAATACATACTATTCAAAACTTACCTCCCGCAAGGTCTCCACCATGGACTCCAGACTCATTCTTCTTGTCAGCTCCTCTTCCCACCTGAAAGACAAGATTTGCAGGCAAATCTTGGAGAAAAGGATTTTTTTCTTTTTCCCCAATCACAAGTCTTCTGGTAGCTGTAGGTTGATGACAGTTGAAATGTAAAGCAGATGGTCCCCCTCACTTGTACACCCCCAAACCGGTAACATTAAGTCTGGAAGAGAACCACTAAAACCACTTTGATTGGGATCAGTACTCTTCTGACTCTCCAGTGCAATATAGTTGGTTGCAAATAAGGTGGTAAATTATCAATGTGAAAAGAATCAGTTGCAGGTGAGTTATTCAAATCAGCAGCCTTACTAGTTACCTGTCCAGTTCAATCGATTCATATGTTTATGTGCCTTTTATATTAAAATCTTCAATAATCTACATGCCTCATCATTTCCCAGCACTACATTTGCAAGGAGAGCACTCAACAAGCATCCTTGAATGTAGGATATACACACTGCTACAGTACTGAAAGGGTAGAAGAAAGGTAATTCCAGTTACAAACTGTATAATTAAACCACATACTACAAGCATCATTATGTCTGTGTTCATTATTGGACTAAGTGTAAAAATATCTGGTGGTTCCTCTTTTTAAACACTGAAACCTTTTAAAGAGCAAAAAGATAGTATTTGACAAGACTGACTCAAAACCCAAGATCCTTGTCATTCAGATGCATGGCTTGAATTCTGGGAGGGAGAAAGCGAAATGTGTGCTGCTATTCTGGGATGGTCAGTAGTACCACATGAGATTGCCCAGTCTATTATATCAACAGGAATTACACTCCTGGAAAATCTGGATACCACATGATTAAAAGTAGTCCTGTGAACACAATCTCCATGTGCCATCACGTTGACTTCTGTTGCCACTTAAAGACCTTTTAATACTTTCAACTGAAAATAGCAAACCAAAGCATCTTGGGAAATGCAAGGTTAATTCTGCCAAATTATCCTATTTTCAAACCCACCAAGAAACCTGATGTTGGCCAGATAAGGAGCTATTCCCACAGAGGCAGCCACTTTTCAGACTGCAGACATCATCACTGAGCTACTCGATACCTCTCTCTGCATCCCAAGTGCAAATCCCATCTGACACAGAAGCCAGGGTGGCTTTTTCAGCAGGAAGGGACATGGTGCTGGTGCAGTTCCCTGTCTTCAGGCTCCATCAGAGGCACCTGAGCGGGTGACACCTGAATGCAGCAGCTCTGAGGAGTGCAGTGCCAAGAGGACACTGGGGCTGCATCCACCCTTCCCTGCTATTGGGGTACAGGAACACCCAACACAACAGCCTCTGAATTCCCTGTTGTACAGCTGAAGTATGATTGTTGTGCATCTTTTTCACCAGCAAGGATTCCTTGCCACGCAGAGTAAAATATTTAGGCTGCAATTTGCATTTGTCATCAAATGTTTTAACTCATGTTTCCACATTGCATTCGGGTTTCCACTGCTAACTACACGCACGTCTCTGTAAAAATCCTAACTTAGCTTTTAGATTTTAATATTGAAGTCAAGAAGGTGAAATTAAAGCAGTTGGTTCTATTCACAATCTGTAAGATGGTCTCTTTCTGTTACAGAGTGTTGCATGCCTTTAACCATTCCTTCTGGTCTTTCTGCCAGCAGGCTGTCATTTATGGATGGAAGTCAAGCAGACACTGCAAAAATTGATATGCTGCTCCTCAAGGTTTTAACTGTTGAAATGTTCCTCCTTTCAACAGTGGCTGCATTCAGGTTATCCTCCTGTATTATTTGGATCCTCACAGTACACTGTGCATTCTGCAAAAAAAGGGATGTATTTTTGGAAAACATTATCTGCATATTTTTACTGACAATGCCAGAAGCTGGCAGAAAAGATTAGCATTCCTCCCCAGCAGTTCAGCCAAAATGACAAATCTCCAAGTCTGCTCCAAACAGCTTTCCTCATCCTGCAGAAATTCCGGTAGTTCCATTTCTTCTCTTTCTGCCAGTGAAAGTGCATTTTGCAGAGCAGTGATTTACAGCCCTGTTTCCCTCCTGTCAAATTCAGGACTGTGTCTTAAATAGAAGAGGAAAAGGATGCCTTCTTTTACACAGATACCCACCCTCCCCATGATTTCTGTGTTTCTCTTAATTACAGGAAAAATAAAATTATAAGGAATTACATTTTTTTTTAGCCAAAAAGTGGATGCTGACAGATGGAAATTTAAACTGGACTGATAATAAGGGTCCTCCTCCTAACCATTAATATCACATTCTTAACCTTAGAGCACATTTCTTCCACCCACTACCAAGCTGATTAACCTCATTTAACAGCTAAAAATGCCAATCTTACTTTCTCCTCACACTTAAACCTTAGGAGACTATTTGTAGCAAAGAGAGGAAGGAGATGAACAGGAAGGTAGAGGATGACAATGGAAGGGAGGATTAATTCTCCATTTAAACTTCTAAGGAAGTGAGACAATAGGAGACTGCTCATCCATGTGATCATCCTGTCTTTGCTGTAACAAGCCTTTAAAACTCCCAGAAAAAGCAGCAGCCAGGAGCCAGCATGCCACCGAGATGCTAAACCATGGCTCTGACACCTTCAGTACTCAGATTCTCATTATTCTCCCAATGTATTCCTCTAATCAATACATTTCTCTTCAGTTTCCATATTTTCCACAAGCCTTCATCCCAGCAGGCTGTGGATGCCCTCTGCTCCTTGGCAAACAGAACCAGTGACACCACTTGCATGTGCAGCCTAAAATGTGGGTGGAAGGGCCCAAAGCCTGGTGCAGAGGGAACACCACCAGATCCATCACCTCCAAAGCACCCAGGGAGCAGACAGGTAACTCTGGAGAACCACAGAGAGAAGCAGCAGCAGGAATTATGAGGACTCCAATACCCAAAAGGGAAATGGTTGTACAGACCACAGGCTAAAAATCCAGCAGTCTTCACATATTTGCTGCAGGATATTAACAAGCCAGCTGCTCCTCTGCTCTCAAATACTCTGTTTTCCTGGCTCAGGTGCATCAATTGCTATGATTTCCAGCTGTATCCAAAACTCTTTTTTCTGACTCAGAAAAGGCAAATGTTGCCAGCTAAATCTACTAGACATCAGGATTCCTTATAATATTTTTAGTTACTTCTTTAAAAAAATAAATTAGCAATATGAATTTCAAATTTTTATTCTTTCCCACCCTTCCAAGGATGTTTTAGGTCCAACCAGCACCCACCCATCCCCCAAATAAAGGGCTAGGCTGCATTTTAGAAGGGATGTATCTACTTCCCTTTCACCAGATGTGACACATCACATTCCAGTGGCATTCAGTCACTGCAGCTTCAGGCCCCAAACTACTTCTGCAGTCATGTCTTACATAGTTCAGAGGAGAACAAAGGATGCTGACTTTCTTTAAGGGGAATAGCTACATTACAAGGATATTAGACAAACAAAACACATTAATAGTCAGCTAGGATTAACATTGCTTAAAGCAGTGGTTTTGTAAAGCTGAGTCACTCCATAAACTTGTGCCTTTCCTTTGAAATTGGAAATGTTGCTGCCAGTTTCATGCTAACATCTTCTCCTATGCCTGAGGAAGCTGGTGGAGAATCATAGAATTGGCTGGGTTGGAAGGGACCTCTGAGATCATCAAGAAGAACTGTATAATGTCCCCTAAAAACCACCTCTGAGTTTTCAAGGCTTCATCTTAATGAAATCAAACTGACAAGTCTGTGTTGACACAAAAAACTTCAAACCACTTTCCTGCCATCTGAACACCTACAACAAGCAGCCCCTTCCCAGTGTCCCAGTGTCATCAAGTCAAGCTTAGAAATAGTGACCCATGAGGAGAACTGCCCAGTGAGCAGACTCACAAAGCCTCTTTGGAACAGAAAGTTAGTTTTAGAGAAGTTTGCCTTTCCAAAAGTTGTTCAGTAATTTTCTTTTAAAAACCCAGCATTTTTAGGTGCAAGGATTGCATTACTCAGACAACAACCTGCTTACAAAATACACCAGATACAAACATCCTGTTTTAAATATGTTTTTGCTCAAGGCAGAAAATCACAAATAGACCAGTTGGTAGTTAATGATGCCTGATGGTATCAACTACCCTATTTCTTTCATTAAATATACCCTCCCCATCTAGGAAGTAAATATTTTTCAAATAATATTTAATGAAAAAAAATGTTTTTTTTCTGTAAGAAAAAGCCTTTAGAAAGACAGGATTCTTTTTTCTGGTAGTTTTATATCTAGTCATGCAGTGAAGAAAACCACCAAAGAGAAACAGAAAACACTTGCAGTAGTGTAAGTTTTTCCCCTGCCATTCTCCCAGGTACAGACTCTGAAGCTTTTCACTTCATGTCATTGCTGTTGGAGTGTATTCCCATCACTTTATGGGAAGAAGAGGAGTAAAAGGAAAGAAAACCTAGCAGCTGGACTGCTCGAGTCCACAACAGGAAAGGGAAGCAATAGCTTGAACAATGACTAAAAAAGGCTCAGAAAAACATTAGCTAACAAGTCCTGAAAACAAACACCCAAATGAACAGCCTCATTTGTTTTCCTGCATGCTAAGACACCACTCTCCCATTTTTGGCATGAGATGCACCCGGCCTTGTTCATCTGCTGGATACACAGCACCTGAGCTGCATTCTCTGATGTACCCCACCTGCAGGGAGATGGCAGGGAACACCCATGCTCTGGCAGGAGTCAGCAATCATCACACCTCCAGCACTGCCCCAGGCTCTCTGCTTTCCCATCCCAGCTTGGAGATGTCTCTCTGCTGCCTTCTTTTCTGTGTTGGGATCTTTTTGATGCCCAGCTGCTGTTTACAGGAACCCCAGGAGGGCAAGGCCAGGCTTCCTGCTCTGGTGCTGGCAGGAGATGGGATGGAATTAATCCCTGCAGGAACACGCCTGCTAATCCCTCTTCCAACACCTCCAGAATAACCAGCACCAGCAGAGTTGGGAATTCTGGTTCTTACCCACAGGGATTTAACGGCCCAGCAGATGGACAAACTTCTGCTCCCACACAAAAGCATCCACAGCTTCATCCCTGGGAGAAGACAGAAATCTGGGCAGAGCATTTTGTTTGGGAGAAAGGGATTGTGGTGGTTTGGGATGGGAAAGAAACACGTTCAAGGCTTTCAAACCTTCCTGACACTGAAGTTCTGCTGCAGCATCAGTCCCCATTGAACCATTGGCAATGGTGTTTCTGAGAGAAGAACCTACATCAGCAGTCTCACTAAACCATTCCTGACACAAAAAAGGCAGTTTGGGGCTGTAAACACAGTCAGCTGTGTCTTCTATCAGCTCAAAAGAGCTGGACCATGCAAGATAGATTTTAATTAAAAAAAAACAAAAAAACAAAACAAATCCAAAACAAAACTCTATGGAGACCTCTTTTTTTGTTAAGGGAAAAAACAAACAAACAAAAGAAAATGCAAAAAAATAAACAAAAAACCCAAACCCAAACAAACAACTCTCTATTCTGTCTGCTTTTATAATCCTTGCCTAAAAGATCATTTTCCTTACCTTTGCACTAAATTAGATCTAAGGCTGCATTAAGCAATTA
Organism: Heliangelus exortis; assembly: GCF_036169615.1. Taxonomy (NCBI): domain Eukaryota; kingdom Metazoa; phylum Chordata; class Aves; order Apodiformes; family Trochilidae; genus Heliangelus; species Heliangelus exortis. The sequence goes on from NC_092444.1 coordinate 3,109,546, forward strand.
GTTTATTATTCACCAATGCTACCCCGTGTTTAAGTGAGCATTTTTAAGATGCTGTCATATAGGGATTCTCCCAGGTTATCCCAATCACAGACCATTATGATCCCACATGCCCAGACTTCTCATTGAAGCAAATTAAATGTTAGTTGATGGGCTCCAAGTAAAATGTATTAATTTAATGTGAACATCTGATTCCATTAAAGCCTGGCTGTAACACAACAGCAGCAGCACTCTTGAATGAACTCATCTGTTGCTTACAACAGGCAAGAAACATTCCCTCCACAGAATCCCTCTGCTAGAAATCAGTAATTGCAGCATCAAATTTCCCAAACATTGGAGTGAGGAGGAGCCAGGATCCTGCAAGCCAGAGCAATGGTCCAGGTGACAGAGGTCAAGTCACTGCATAGCACACCTTAGACCCTTTGCACTGTTAATACTTGGGGGGTTCATTATAAAGGCCAGGTTAGTATTAAAGCTCTATTCTAGACTTCTGCTCTACATAAAGCAGCACACAGGCCTTTGAACAGCAGCAATTGTTTGCAAAGAGAATTACTAAAAGCACTTACTATACAGAAAAACACTGCATAATTATGCCTCCCCATTACACTCACCTGAGAAGATGCTCCAGCCTGCTCCTGGAACCACAATAAAAATCATCTGCAACTTCATTTGTGTTTTGTACCTGACCACAGGAGGTGTTTAAATAAAAGCCTTGCCTAATGTCACAAGAGTTCAACAACTTCAAATAGAAGCAAGAGCGATGCCTGCATTCCTTTATAAAGAAAATTATGGTGCTTTTAAAGCAGTAGAAGAATCCACATATAATTGGCAATATTCACAGCAATATTAAACACATTTTATGCTACACAGCTACAAGTCATATGTTCCTGCATGACTTACCCTTGCAAACAACACTGCACTAAATAAAGGCCAGCCTTAAATCTGAGATCTCTGGATATTTGGATAAGTTTTGGACCTCTCCTTTTGTACTTGTACCCAGCCCCAAACAAAGAAGCCCATTAACAAAGACTCAAGATACTTTATTCAAAATATGTCTAACAGCAGGGTGAGGCTGCTATTGTTTTTTTTCACAATATTTTATACAACCACCTGACAGAAAAAGCACCTAAGAGATCTCCTATCCCAGCAAAGGACTTTGCAGGATGCAAAAGAATTAATTATTAACTTCAGTAATTTTCAACCCCACAGCTAAACAAATGAAGAAAAAAAATAATCCTTGAAAGTCTTCCACTTATCAGTGCATCCAAGGCAGTCTAGTTCCACATCACACAGTAACAAAGTCACTTGAAATCCTGCTGCCTTAAAAGAAATAATGACTTCTTTTTTCCCTGAAGGCACACTGAGAAATAGGGTAAAACAGATAAAAGCCATTGAGCTCACTGCTGCTTGGCTTTCACTTTAAGTAGTGCCCAGTTTAGAGATCCATCTTCCCTAATTGTCTGGCTGCTCCCGGCTGAAGAACTTCAGTTCAGCTTTGCTCTGAGAACATGGAGGTGTCAGAGCCCTGACCACAAGTGCCACACAAAGAACTCTTTTATTTTCCCTTGTGTTTATAATCTAATCGGCACCCTGGTTTCTCAGCCATTCTGCAGGACAGACTTCAGAACCTCCTTCAAGCAGATAAGTTGACTTTCACTGGAAAGGTTTCCTCTTTCCCCATGTACTGCTTGCTCTTTGCTTCTCTAAACCGATTTCAGAATCTCGTAAAAAGAAATACAAGGCTCACAACAACAGAACCCAAACCTGCAGATCACTGACCTGCCTATGCTGCAGCTGCAAATGATTTTAAATATGGTTAAACCTGTTAGAAGTGTTCAGAACTGCCCAGCAGTACCTGGGAGTCTCTCTGTACTATACCCTCTGGTATACCCTCCTGAAATGAACCTGATTTGCTAAAGTCATTATTTTTAGTGTTTCATGCGGGCTCACAGCACATGAACATCTCTGCATAGCTCCTCTGCTACTCCCATTCATCTCTGGCACAGAGAAATCACAGCTGCTTTGGAGGAATGGAGCTTTTAAAGTTTAAGGAGCAAAACCTCAAAAGACCCCTGGCTCCTACAACATTATTTACAAAGTACCCATACTCTGGAAGAAGAGAAGAATTTTTTTTAAAAAATCACATTTTATCACTAGTGTCCTCAGCACCTTGCAATCACAGGAACTGCAGCCTGCAGTGATTTCTGGTTACTCAGAAACTGTGCTGGCTGGTAAGATCCCACAGATTGCCAGCCCTGGGAGCAAGGCAGTGATGTAACTGGCAATATGATAACCAATTCTTCAGGCAAACTGAACATTACTTTCTGTATCCTCCTGTTTGCCAGCGTGTCAAGACAGATTTACAAATTTGTGCCCGTTTGTGCAGCAGAATTAACACCAGCAAGTTAAATTAATTTTTCACTCCTGTCAAAATCTCCCTGACAGTCTTTACAACAAATATACATCTCTTAAGTCTGGGCAAATACTTCTGCAGTCTGGGTCTACTGCAGTGTTTGCTGAAATGCAGGTGTTTTATTTTTTTTTTTCACTAGGTATAGCAGACCCTGGGGAAGGGGAGAGGGATTTGCTTCCATGAGGAAGCAGGGATTGCCCCCCTTCCATTTTCCAGGAAGCTTAGCAAGGCCTGAAGCTAGCACAGAACTGCTTCTAACAAAAGAGCAAAGGAAAAAATGGTGAAAAAAGGCAACTCAGGCAAACGCAAGGCCCGTAAGTTCAGCCCATGGGCTTTGATTTGGGGAGGGATAAGGATTCACTCTGCAATAAAGGAAAAGCAGCCAAGACAACCAGAAAATTACACCCAGCCATTACAACCAGAAAAACAGCAAGAGCTCAAGGCTAGGCAAAGACAAGAAGTGGAGAGGAGGAAAATGTGCAACACAGAGAAGAGGAACAGCTCAAAAGCCTCCCCCTGGGCAGTCCCCTACTGCAAAGGGAAATGTTCTGATGAACTTTAAAGTTCCAGTTACTGAAATAAGCCCTTGGCTTTATTGAGGCAGCCTTGAAGCTATCTGAAGCAGACCACAGATATGGGAGCAGCAAAAGAATTGAATTAGCTAAAATATCTACTTTGAGCAAGCTGCCAGTCTCAATGACAAAGAGCAATCACTGCTCCCTGTGCCAACAGGATACTCGCTTTCTACAGTCAGTCTGAATTTAGCAGACTGCTGGAGAGCAGGACCTTCCAGTGCCATAGCTCTGCCTCCAAGATACCTGCAGCAACGTTTTATTCTGAAAGGAGATGTCAGTTTGCTTGACAAGCCAATTCCTTGATTCCAGGAATATGATCCAGCCCACACATGGCATGGTAAATATGATTAGGTCTGACTATGAAACATCTGATAAGACTTAGACCCAAACACCCGTTTGACACAGATCAATTAGCCTGACACTTTGGCATGGGGAGGATCAGCAGACTCCATTCTGGACTTCTTTTAGCTCAACCGTGCAGAACTGTCATCTTTGTAAATATTTATTGGAACATAGGTAACTACTGCCTCAGTCTTCCCAGGACAATGCTCAAATTCTTGGTTTTCTTCCTCTTAAGTCCAAGGCATTTCCCCCTTTTTTTAGGTTCATCCACTTTTTTTGTGATCCTTTTTAGAAGCTGCTTTATGTTTACCTCCTCACCCATGGTATGGCAGGGGGGTTAAATTTCATTACATGGCTCCAACAAACACATCCCAGCTTCTCTGAACAAATGAGAAGCAGAAGGTGGACATCTTGAAGTAGTTTTTTTGCTAACCCTGCATGAGCAGGGCAGGAAGCAGTAGCCTATCCAGTGCTTTTAAAATCACATTGTAATTATTGCACAGACTATTCATCATCTCAAATTCTTTTGGTCAACAGACAGAAATAGCCTGGTACAAGTGCTAATGTGAGAAACTTGTAGAATTGCTGTCTCCTGCACTAAAAAGGTCAGAACAAGGTTTCTAGAGACCCTGCACAGACAAAGGGGAGTCTGCTGGAGGAGCCCGGGCTGTGGAACACAGAATGCCATTATCCTGGTGTCCCAGTAAAGCCATGTGATTCCCTGGGACAGCTCATTTCCCACATCCACATCATTACTGAAATAAATACAGGCTAGAGCAGAAGAGAACCGAGAGAGAAGAAATGTCTGCTCAAAGTTGGGCTGTTCAGAAGGGAGTAACCAGCTCAGCACTCAGTTTCAGCAACAAAACTGCACAATGAAAAGGGATTATTAAAACTGACTCATGTAATAACCACAGAATAATCCATCCATTGTTTTGGGAAACTTAAAAATTACTTAATGCTCTTAATTTTATCAAATGTATTTAAATGGCAGAAGATAGGCACCAGCATGCCTGTGCCAGATTGTGAAGCTTCAGTGGCTTAAAAGAAAAAAAAAACAAACTTAAAATTCATCTTAGTCTCGGCCTTCAACAGTATCTTAATAGTTAGCCAAGATGCAAGACTATTAACATGAGTACATGAAGAAAAAAAAAACCCTCCATGCCACTGTCAACTGCACATTAGGTAGTGTTAAGCAAATACTTGTAATATATAAAAGAAGTTTTCTGCAGCCTGCCAGCAAGTATGAGTCTCAGCTTCTCTCCTCTGTGCTGAAAATTTAAGTAGTGATCTGACCTGGACACATTGTGGCTTCTAAAGCTCCCCAGCACACACACTTCAAACTCTTAGCACACTCTTAGCACACATCTTACAAGAGTAATATAAAATATCCATTGATAAATCCAGCAGGTCAGTATGAAATTACTCCCAGCACACAGGCATGTTCCTGCAAAAAACACCCCAAGAGTTTCTACCTAAAATCCAGCACGCAAGAATTGAGATGATTTTCAAGGTTCTCCCTCTAGCAGCACGAGAAGAATCTGTATTTTTCTACAGATAATTGTATTCTTCTTTCCCTCACCTTTCCTTTTTTTTTCTTTACCCTAATTCTCAGTTCTCTTTCCTGTTTTGTATCCCCAGAATGCAGCAGACACCTCAAGAACCAAAAATATTAGTGTGGGTTTTGGGTGGGAGGAGAAGGAATAATACGAAGCAGACAATAAAACATTTGAAATCTACTTATAGTCAAGAATGCTCAGTGTAATAAAGGAGTATAATTCTGTATAGTTCTAGCCTTGCATCAACTTCCAGAAGACATCACAGAAGCATGCTCTAATATACACCATCACCATTTTAAAAATACATTTGTATTTTTATGGGGCTTAGAACATTTCACTTGTCATTTCTCACCTCCTACTGCTGCTGAGGACTCTCAGCAAAATGCAGACACTTTGCCAAAAGTTTGGCAGCTGAGGAGGAAAGGAGTTGCAGAAGAGATTTAAAGCCATAATAAGATCTAACACTAAGCTGTCGGAAAGTACAGGCAAACTTCTGAGGCATGAATTTCCTTTCTGTTTTCTATAAACACCTAATGAAAGCTTTCATGAATGTCCTCTTGGAGGCTGCCAAGTTAAAATAGTGCATTATCTCAGCTGTTGCACATGACTACATGGAAGATTCTTACATCACCGCTTGAACAGAAGCAATCTAGCAGGCTTTTTACAGGAAATTTTTCCCATCTAGGGTAAGGATTATTTCTTTTCAGATCTGCCTTATGACTTCATAGTAATCTGTTATGAAAAGGAAAACCTGGATGTTTTGAGCATTACCATCACACTGTGGGTCTCCAAACAGAGCAGGGATTTTCTGGCAGTGGAACATTTACATCCATGCTGAGACCAGGGGCTTCAAGTTGAGTTCCACCAAACGAGTCCCCAGATAGATCCCAGGAAGAGAGCTTTGCACAGTAAGCAAACATGAAGCCCACTATTATTAAGAATGTCTGATAGATTTTCAAAGTTAAAAAAAATTTTTTTAAATCCCTGTTAAACTGATAGTTTTTGTAGGAATGTATCAGAGTAAATATTATGTGTTGCATTTGGGCTACGTGGTGACCTTACAAGAAAAACATCACTAGCACAGCACAAAGTGACCAGAGACTACAACATTTTCAATACTTGCTGCCATCTACTAACACATGAACCCCAGCTCCTTTTCAACAGATAATCCCATCTTTTCTCATTTCAGTATTCAGGCAAATCACCCATTCTGGGGAAAAATCTGCTCCATTTCTATGAAGACATACTGAACTAACTCAATGTAAAAGTGTCTCATCTTAGCTGTTAGAATGGAACCTGGCATTTTAACATCCTCTCTCATAAAAAGTCTTAATTTGAGCAATTTCCTAAGTAAAAGCTTTCTCTCTATAGCCCTCCCTTTTGCTAGCCCTGTTGTGACCACACTGCTGTTATCACCTCAAAGTAATTCTGAAAGGCTCTGATAAGAGCAAATGATAAGAGATCGGGATCACCCTTCTGTGGAAAGGAACCAGAGAACCTGCTGGAATTTATTACAATCTTTTCATTCACTTCTGCAGTTCTTCAACCTGAAATGCCAAAAATAATTACAATCTGAAGCCAATGTGCTCATGGCTTTCCTTACTTTGCCTTTATCTCCACCTGTACTCCCTTCTCCACATCCTTTAAGAAGCAGCCTCCAAACAGAAAGCTAGAAGTCACCTTAATCTCTGCCCCAAAACTAAATACTTATGCTGAACATATTCAAGATAAAGGAAACTGTTTATTCAAATGAGATAAAGCTTATGTGCTGTCAGGATTTGGGAATTCAGGTGGGATACATACCCAGTACATAGCAAAGTCTCCAAATGGTGCTCCTCTACTTCAGTTATCTACATTTGAAGAGTTTTATAACCTTTGTAAAGATAAATATATTTAACTGTGGCTTTTATGTGAGGTATAAGGATTCTAAGAACACAAGTATTAGCAAAATAAACTGCTCTTCAAAGGCTGCTCTGACACATGAGGAAACACAGAGTACTTCTCACACATATATTAAGAAATATAAGAATGCTCACTCTGTTTAAGCTGCTTTAATCACTTCTGGCACAATGGGCAGATTAATATAGTTTAGGGCTTCTAGTTAATTATGGTGACTACCCTTTACAGAATTACCACTCTTCTATGCCATTTAGATGGCAGCAAATTAATAAAGATGACAGCTAGGAGGAAATAAAATTAAAGATTAATATTTCTAACAAAGGCGGATGAGTCTTAAATTCACACAAACATAACAGTTGTTGTTGTTGTTGTCTTGGTTGCATACGTTTCCAAGAAAGTAATTTAGTACTTGAATTCCCAGGCAAACAATGAGAAAAAAACCCAGAATTTTGGGAATACCCTCAAAGATACAAGTCCCACAGTCCCAGAGTTACTGGGATGGAGTAAGCCCAGTTTGCCTCCTGCTGCAAACACAGCTGATATTCAAGTTTTCACAAATGAAGTCCAACTGTAGGACAGTCTGAAACACTGATGATTGTTATCAGTGAGGGGGTACAAACTCCCTGCTGTTTACAGGGAGAGATGGACAGCAAGAGTTCCAGTACAAACTTGGTTTTTAATGCAAAACATCAGTGAAAAGGGACAGTGACTGAGACAGTGACCTCATTCCCCTGCCTCTGACTGCCCTGCAATTACAGGAGAATTAGGCTGAGTCATGGACCCAAACACCACCTAAATTAAAGCCCCCTCACCAGGAGCTTTGCCAGCTCACCATGGCAGTGGGATAAATCCCTACTTGTGGCTCTGGAGCTCTATCTCATTGTGGATTTGATAGCAGAAAGATCAAAATGCTTCACTGAATGCTGGAGAAAGGGCAAGGCTGGACACTTGGAAACAGGATGTCACCTCTGCCAGGACTGCAAGAAAATGACACTGGTTACACTGCATCACCATAACCTACCTTACATAGTACCTGGAAGGCTCCTAGGTTCTCCCACATAAAGTAGTAGAGAAGACAGTCAATTCCATTGAAATTTAACAGGGGAGAGTCTGACAGCATTACATATAAATTGATAGAAGGATCTAATGCCCAAAAGGGGAAGCGAAGCTATGAAGGAAAATGGGTTTATTTGCAGATACAAAACAAGCTGCCACCAGGAGCTTGCTGTCCTTCAGGGACACTTATCACAAAATGAGCTTACTTACATCCCATGGTCGTTCTTGAAAGGATAAAATTCTCTACAGCATCTCTGCAAGTGACTTCACTCCCTGGGTCACTTTGTCCTTTTTAACACAAAAAGCTGGTCTCCCACTGACAACTGCACTCTGGTTAAGAATACAGATTAGTGGAAAAACATTTTCCAGGGCATTAGAGAGTTCTTAAGTGCTCTGTGCTCCCTCTTTCTCCCTTTTTTTAAAAGAAAAAAGGAGAGGTTTCAAAACTTCATAGGTGACAAAAACAGTCAGTCAAAAGGTGAGAAGTATTGTCAATTTGGGAAAAAATTGAGTAGAAGAGTTAGGAACAGAAGCCAGAATGCTCAGTGCTTCATCGTATGGTCAATGCTTTACTGAAAAGGTTAGAAGGAGAAATAAAAATTTTCTTTTTGTACTCAAAAGAGGGAAATTTTCTTACCGCAATTTTAGTGACAATAGCTTTATGAACCCTAAAAATAATAAAGCCTAAAAATAGAAAACCCTAAGACTCTCAGTGTGATTCAATATTAATGCTCTCATGCCATTCTACAGAATGGTATAAAATTACAGCAGTATCTGGTATTTTTGTTAACTTGACTGCTATGATTGAATAGCCATGAGCCTGCTAAATATAAATTCTATTCTCTGTATCAGAGAAAGTTTAATGAAAAATAAAAACCCTCAGAGACATGCAGACAAATTTTACCTGTAAGAACCCACAGACAGAAATATGTATATTCCACTGGAACCACTGATTTGGAATAAATCCTGAGCTAGGTTCCCTTTGATCTTCAATCCCAATGAGTCACTGTATGGACTGAACACATTTACTGTATTTAAGGGGGATCCAATCCCATTATATACCATCACTTCCCTCAACAGCTGTTAATGAGCCATTGTCAAATTAGTTAAGTTTTCTTGCCCACAAGAAAGAGAACAAAGTTAATTCTCCCCTAGGACTGCTCTTTTTAGTACAGAGTCTGTGAGCTGCCATGTCTTGCAATTGATGTTCTCTGCTCACCCTCCACATTTTGAGGGTTTGTGATGCAGTGACTCCTGGGTACTGATAACTGCAAAATAAGCAACTTTTATCTGAACTCTACCTGCTCACAAAGGCTCTGCCATTTGTATTCAGCTTTGTGGAACCATTTAAGATTGGGAAATCAAAACATTTGGCTTGAGATTTATGAAGTTACATAGAATTGAGTCTCGGGCTTTAATGTGAAGTTTTGCTTTTGACTCTCTTCCATTGCAAATTCAGAATAAATCCACTGAAACTGGCATCAGATTGAAGATTAAACTGGAGCTCCACTACAA